>NC_083229.1:82909969-83228303 GCF_032191835.1 Heteronotia binoei
TCCAGCATAAGTTCTTGAGGTTAACTGACTCTTCAAGTTCAGAAGGCAGAGATACACTACCAAGTACCCAAAATCCTTCTTTAAACACACAGGGGATCATTCTGCTTTTTAGAGCTATCTCCCTTTTCGGCTGAGCAGGGAACTACTCCTCTAAACTAGAAGCTCTGTCTTATTTTTCTGGCCCAAATGAGGATCTTCAGCAATCTTACTACTACTCCTTGTCAATCTTCTGTCACTGTTAATACTATTCTCCCCACAACCCATGAACTTTGCTTGAGATGAAGGTCTAAAACCTATTCCAAGGTACTCAGCCTGGTCACTACCAGCCTAAGTACTGATAGCAGGGACAAGGCTTCCACTGAACATCACTATGTATGGGCAAGTTGATATAGGAGAAGATGGTCCTTCAGATACTCTGATCCCAGGTGTTTCATGCCTTACCAGGTAAAGGACTGCAGCCAGAATATTCTCTATTTCATATTTGTTAAATATTTATACTTTTGTTAATGGTTTTGGTTCTCCACTTGTGCTGTTGGCTGTTTATATTTCCCTATATTTTTAGATGTATGTCATATGGTTTTTCGTATGCAACACATGTTATTTATACACACAATAGATGTAATTTATAATATACATATAATGTATTATGCTTTGTATTATGCCACTAATGTATTATGCTGATGTACAAATGATGTTGAAAATGCATGCATTTTATTGGACGATAGAAACAGAAACTGACTCCAAAATAAAGAAGCATGGTTTTGATTTGCATAAGGGAAACAAAAGTGGGGATTTTCAGTTGATACAGGAGGGTAAAAAAAAAAATCAAGATTATTCCTACTTGCAGATCACACTAGCACTGCAGTCAGAAAGTACATTGGACCATACAAAGGGATGAATTGCTACAGTTATGCCTCATATTATGCAAATTATT
Source organism: Heteronotia binoei (assembly GCF_032191835.1). Lineage (NCBI taxonomy): Eukaryota > Metazoa > Chordata > Lepidosauria > Squamata > Gekkonidae > Heteronotia > Heteronotia binoei. The sequence goes on from NC_083229.1 coordinate 82,910,904, forward strand.
TGATGATGATGCACATCATGGCCATTATTGATTTGGCTGTAATTCTAAAACCACTTTCCTGGGAGTAAGCCCCACTGATAGAATGGGATTTACTTCTGAGTAGGCCTGCTTAGACTTGCTCCCCAGTCCACTTGTTGCTTTGTATCTGCATCTGCAACTAGCTCTGGTACAAACAGTTAGCAGAGTGACAGTTGTTCTTTATAATCTGAGAACTTTGTCATGATAGAATTTGCCTATGCTTTCTTTTAAGAAAAAAACAGATGGGGTGGTGTGATGTGGTAAGCACAGCAATCAGAGCCAAAGTTGTCCTCATTGCCTTAACAATGAAAAGCAATAACAGTAATAGTGCTTGCGCATTGTGTTTTATGTCTCTGGATCTGCAAGTCTAAAGGCTTCTTTTAAAATTAAAATGTACATGAACATGGGGATGCATTTGTAGAATCTGAAAACAACCAGATAGCTAAAGAGCCATTAAGCGGAGAGAGAGCAATCTTTGACTGCAGATGGAATAAAACTTAAGACAGGCACATCTGACACTGTGTTCTGTTTTACTTTTATACCTTTTCATTGAACAAAGGCACCACCTCCTACTGAAATGGAGATAACTTCACAGTTTATCCAATTGTCACAGTTATCTAACTATTTTCTGGGGGTGGGTCAACATGACAATCCTCTCCCAAGAAAATCCATTCCATTCCCATCACACAGCAAAGGCATTTGAAGGCTTTTGAGTCAATTATAAAACCAACTTTAGATCGCTTCAACTTCATTGTACGTACATCAACTATTATACTGTTAGACAGTGAAGAAATGCTGCTTGCATTCTAATCTGCTAAAATGCTTGTTTACTATGCAGTCCTAAGCAGAATGACACCTTTTAAAGCATGTCAGTGTCAATGAGCTTAGAAGTATGCTGCTCTGTTTAGGGTACTTTGAGGGCCTCCCCTTATCTCTGAGCCTCTGAGAGCAAGTGCAAAGGCTACTTCCACATAAACAAGAAGCTTTTTGCCCAGCAGAGTTGCAACTTTAACCAGCCAAACTCCAGATTATTAATAATATCCAGACTGGAGTTCTTCACAATCCAGTGCCTGGTGAACATACACAAGCAGAGCAAGAGGGCAATGACTGTCTGTCTTATTCAAAAGTATGCTGACTTTGAACCTGGAGTTGCTGCTGAGCTCTCTGGGTTGATAGCTGATCGCAGACTTGTCCTCAAAGAGATGCTCTAATCTGCTTTTAAAGCCATCTAAGCCAGGGGCCATCACCACATCCTGTGGCAGTGTGAATATTATACATTAATTATGTGTTGCATGAAGAAATACTTCTTTTCATCTGTCCTGGATTCACTGTCAATCACTGTAATTGGGTGACTCCAGTTTCTATTACTATGGGAGAAAAATGGTCTATATTTCTCTATGCCATGCAAAATTTTGTCAAATTCTATCCTGCCCCTCACTAATAATTAACTTCTTTTTTTAAAAAAATATTGAATGTTTTAACCTTTCTTATAGGGAAGAAATACCAATGACTTGATCATTTTCACTGTCTTTGTCTGCACCTTCTTCCAGCTCTATGATACCCCTCTTGAGATCTAGGAAGAAGTATACTTTAAGACTTCACAGTCAGCATCACATAACGCAGGTTAGTTTGGTTTTAAGAGCCCTACTCTGCAGGGCTGACTTTTCTTGTTAACTCCCTGAGAGGCCAGTAGGCTTGTCCTTTTGCTCTTGTGCTGTGGGATAGACAGAAAAGACTGATGGCACCTACCAGACTAGAGCAAGAGCAGTTTCTCTCTGGTATTTTGTAACTTTGTTTAGCAGCAACCCCCTTTAACCTGGGTTTGGATAAGGACTTTTGACAGCCTTGCCTGTCCACTGTGGCAATGCATGGCTTTAGCCCAGCCTGCCACCCCCTCATGTTCAATGTACATAGCTTATTGAGCTGCCTGACATCCATTTCTGTTGTTGGGCAAGGGTATCCTAAGGACAGGCAGTGCATCCACAAACTGGCACTTCATCGCTAATACTTTGCACAGCAAACTTTGGCAAACAACCACCCATGTAACCTGGGACTCTACACAGAAACACCTGTTAGCCAAAATTCCTTTCTCAAGTAAATGTAGGACATTTTAGTTAACTGGGCAGGATGGCTTAAATTGTGTGGAGTTGATAACCTATTTATAATTATTTTTATTGAAAAAAATCATATAAGATAAAAATTGCACTCTCAACACACAATGCAGAACTAGGAAAAATAGTTAGGAAAAAGATAAGGATATTTGCATTAGCAGGAATATCATTGGTGGGTAATACTTTACCTATCCAGGCAAGCAGCAGAGATTCAGCAGTGAAGAAGAAGGGAGGGCGATATGTGAGATGACCAGCATCACTTGCAATAAAGGGCCCAAACTGACCAGGAGCAGGGATAGCTCTTCCAGCGAGGTAGGGGTCCAGATAGAGTCACACCTGAGTGGCAGAGAAGCCTGCCTTAAGTAGCCAAATTCATTGCCTTTTCCTAGATATAGAGTAACCCTTATCCGGAGGGCCAGAGAAATAACAAGATCAAGAAGTTGCTGGTGAATCTTACAGAACATGGGACAATGGAGAAGAATATGGGTAATTGAATCTGGTTCCAGTAGACAATATTTACATGATCTGTTCTCAAAAGGGATATTATGGTATCTGTCAGAAAAAAACAGATGACTGGAAAATATTTGATTAATTCTGTTTTTAGTATTTTTTTTCTTAGTGACATTGTCTTAATTGCTTCTTTCATTTTAGATCCTGTTTGCATTTTTTATTTATTATTTTATTATGTCATTAACGATCTCGAACTTGAGTAGCCAAATACATAACATGAGGCAGGATCCCATGATGGGATATCCTGGCAGGTTGATGGTTCCCAGGAAATTTTAACAACAAAACTCAGGGAGTGATTAATGTTTCTCTGAATAGAAACATACACTAAACAAAGAAAACCAGAATGGACAATTTAGGGTCTGATGGTTTGTTGGTAGTGGCACCTCATGAGGAATAATAGGAGACAAAAGGGGTCCGAAAGGATAGGAGATAGGTAGCAGGATGTGACTGGTGATGGCTATGAGATGATGGGATTAGTCCAATGGCAGTCTATTGACAGAGACATAGTTTCACAACAGAAGTAGGAAGATTCCTTTGTTGGCAGATATTCAGAGTGGGTGCCTTACACCAGTTCTATTGTCCTTGTGACGGAACCAGCCCGATTCTGCCTTCAGACCCGGTCCCGTCAACTCCCTATTGAGTCGCCAACTCCTGGAGGGAGCTATTTCTCCTCCAGCCACTTGGGCTCGCTGCCACCACCTGCTCAGTCTAGGGGTTCAGATTGAGAGGAACAGGACTCCCAATCCCCCTCTCCAGCTATGAGGCCAGGTCTCAAGGTCCTCTGCCACCCTGTACTTGGGTATCACAGAGACCACAGCCCTTCTTCAGGGAACCCCTGGAGGATTGGCACCTTATCCAACTGCATGCCTTCCCCCTTCCCCAGGGCCCCCTTCATAAAGTAGTGTGGTCTAAGCGGTTGGGGATCTATGTGGTACAGAGTTTGACTGCCAGCATTCAAAACAGTAAAAATGTTTAATAAGAAGAGAAAGAAAAAATAAAAACAAAAACAGTTACATGTAAAAGTTTAGCACAGCACCTGAACAGCAACAAGAAGGACAAATAAAAGGTGGATTTAAACGCATCCTCTCATCCCTGGTGTAAACTTGCCCTACCTTGTGAATTACTGCCTGGGGGCCACTCCACCTATCCCACAGGCAGGAGCCCACAGACTGGCAACCTCTCTCCTTGAGCGCCAGCCGAGAACTGCCCTTTTCCCGCCTAACTCAAATAAAAAGAACAAAAGAACTTCCTGCCCCTCTAGGAGGCTTTCCCCCTAGAGTTGCTGGTTTAACTCCAGAAGGGAGGAGGGAATGAGGGGAAGGCTAAAGAACTTCCTGCCCCTCTAGGAGGCTTTCCCCCTAGAGGCGCTGGTTTAACTCTGAAAGGGAGGGGGGATGAAGGGAAGGCTAGGCCCCAAAGCCTGCTTTAGTAGTTTCATGTTCCTTCCCAGCTAAGATTTCGTTTCTCCACAGTCCTTGACTGGGCAGTCAACATCTGCGTAACCAAAGCTTGATGTAAGGGCCCTGGAATGTTGTATGTGGTCAAGACATACAGAATAGTTGTCATTTTGAAATCTCCAGGAGCATGACTTCTCCTTGGTCTGCTGCTGGTCTTGTCTCCATGAAGACAGGGCTGCAGTTGTCTGCAGCAGGATGGCTGAGCAGGTTAGGGATGAAGCACAGTCTGAAGACCATGTGACCCTGTGGGCAGAAGTTACTCACAATGTAGTAGTCAAAGCAAGGGGTGTTCTGGGCCTAGCTTAGCTCAGCACTATGGCAGTCCATTAGTGCCAAGTGCCCATATCTGGCTTGGCATATGTGCCAATCTTGCAGTCTGAATATGGTCCATTAGAGTCTTATGTGGGTCTTGGAGGTTTAATTTTGGAAACTGTGGCTGTTTGGCAACACACCATAACTGTTTTTGACAGACAGACAAACAATCTTTATTGGCATAACAGAAAAGAAATGCAAGATCTGAAGAAACTTCAAAATAGAACAGACAGACCACAGTAATTTACTGGACAGGCACAGGCAATATAAGGTTACATGGTTACAAAGGAAACTTAACTAAGAAAAATGGAGTGGGGTATTCCCCTACCTGGCTCCATTTTTAATTTCTAATCATTTTAATTAGCTCTTGAGGTCTGGTCTCCAATTGAGAGATGCTTGTTCACCAACCACCTCTTGTTTTTCAACAGCTGCTGGCCACCCAAAGTACAGGAGGGGAGCTGGAGTGTGGAGGACAGTCATCTCCTACTCCTCCAATGACTCCAACACCACTGAAGGAGCATTGAGTCAGACCTCAGGTGAGATCTAACTCTGCTTCCTTAGGCAAAAGAGGGAAGAAAACAATTATCTCAAGGCTCACTCAATCTAATTTTCACCCTGCATTCACAGAAGGCCAAAATTGAGATTGGGAGCCCTTTCCGGGGCTTTCAAATGCTTTCATGTTGCAGATGCAGTAACTCACATCACCCAATCCCATGAGGGGGTGGAGGCCACAGAATCATCATCTCTCTAGGAATGATAATGCTCATGGGCCAGTACATTGAGCAGTCAGTCAGTGGATGCAACATCCACATATGTCTTGTTGAAAAGTGGGCATTTAAGTGATGGACTAGTGTACACTGGAAAGTCAACACCATAAAGGAAAAGAAGTGGAGGGGGTCTTCAGTCTGTAACTGTTGAGTCTTGTGATACTGTGAATTTCATGCTGTGCTTGAGTGAAAAATTAACTTGCATATGGTCCATTGCAGGAATATTTGATGAGGCAGCAGGGCCAGCCCACCCTATGATGCCACCATTGGAAACTGACACCACACAGATCTCAAGCAGTAAGACTGGCATGCTTTTACTTTCTGCAGCAATGCACTGGATTCATAGCCCACCACTATAATGCTCTTAAACCAGGAGGAGGCAAGCAGATGGAGGCTGGAGACCACAAGCGAAGTCTGTCTGATATTGAGAAGAAGATAGACAAGGTATTTAAGACTTGTAAGTAACTTCATGGGAATGTTACCTGTGCACTGGTTTTCTTCAATGTTAAAGGTTGCAGTAGCTTGGAAGTCAAAGATGCATGAACCTGAATTCAGGCCTGAAGGTGGCATTGCAGACTGCAAACCTACAGACCTCCATATTCCACTTTTGGCTCTGTAGCCATTAAATGCATAGATGAGACATGACAAAACAGAAGGAATTGACAATTATAGACAGTTATATGATATGATTAGAGCTCTCCCATGAAGCAACTACAGCTCATGGTCATTGAACACTCTGTTGTGACACTCAACACATGCACACCCTTGTTTAATTACAGTGCATGTCATGCAGAGAGGGATGATCTGGCTCAGGCAGGATCTACAGGGCCTGCACATGAGTATGGCGGCAGAAGAAGAGAGGATTCAGGAGAAGAAAAGGGCAGAGAGGAGGAAGGTGGCAAAGAGGAAGGATTAAATGGTGGTGGGAGAAGGAAAAGATGTTGGGTGGGGATGTTAGCTGTTACTGATTTTGTGTTGGATGGGTGGGGATTGTTCTTTGGAGTTAAAGTACTGTACTTTCATTAAAACTTATTTGTTCATCAGTTATGGGGAATGCATGGTGAGGCAACGTGACAGAAAATGGAATACACAGTGTAGGTTAAATGGCAATGAAACATTGAACTTAAGTGCTAAGAGGAAACTGTAAATGTCCTTTAGAAGAATCAATCATAACAATAACTGTTATCCCACTGATGTGTGCAATGTCCTGCAGTGTGATATGTCCTGATCCTGACAACTAGGGATGCCAGTCACTTGTAAAATAGAATACCTTTTTCTTCTAATGTGCCAAGAGGGTTTCTCCAGTGGTGAGCACACAGGAGCTTTGCCAGGTTTCTTTTTCACAGCTGAGATAGGGGCATTCCCAGATTCCCAGATCTACGGTAGCAATCCCCTGTGCCCTATACAGAGACATTTGCCCTTTATTCTCCTCCTGGGAATATTCAACTTCATAGAAATTGAGACTCTGGTTGCCACATCAACAATGTTGTTGTCATCAGGCCCATAAGTCATGCATTGCATCACCACCACCCAAGAGTGGATTATTGCCCTAGACATCTCTGACATGACAGTTATGCATTCCCCCAAAAAATCTACAAATGACTTGGTTGCATTCCCTGTCTTCTGCTCAAGCTGCACCCATCTTCTCCATAAACTCTGTGTGCTCACTCTGCCCAGCCTCCAGCATGGCTCTGTGCTCCCTGGAGGATTGGCACTTCACCCGTTCCCCAACCCTGCTCAAAGCTGACATCCACTTCCACTTAGCTCTTGCAAAAGTCAAACATGATGCCAGTGAAAGCTCCACCATGACAGCTCTAGGTGGAATTCCTGTGGATGACAAAAAAAGACAGTGCCTATTCATTGACAGCCCACATGAGAAGCCTCTTGCCAGCTGTCACTCATGTTGTGCACTAACTTGCCACACTATGTTTGCCTTGTCATAGGACACAACTCATCCGCCGGGTCCTATTCCTCGGTGGTCACAGATTCACCACCCTGATGGTGTACCTGAAGTGGCTGAATGAAAAAACGGGAGGTGTTACTTAAGTAAAATTACTCAAGTGATGGAAATGAGCTGTCATTCAGTGATAGCTTTGATGCTTCATTGCCAGATAACCCATTATTGTACCGATGGATGTGGACATCACCATGTCCTGTGAGAACTGTTCCTACCTGGTTCCTCTTCAAACTCCACCATAGTCTCATCCCAGTATTCTACTGCAGGCTCCTCTAGATGGCCATGGTTCTCCATCTAAAGCATGTGGGGGAAATCTTGTTTTAACTTGCAAGAGGGAATGCATGTGCAGAAACAATAGCCATTATGGTAAATATTAATACATGAGTACAGGAAACCACAAAAGCAAGTAGAGACAGCATCCACAAGGTGATATTGGATGCAAGGTGGCACCAACCCATGGCAGAAGGGGTGTCCCTTATGGGTGTTGTTTACACAGGGACCAGGTCAGGCTTCCACCTTCTCTGATTTCACAAATGAGAGTATCATCCCATAGTGCATTGGCTCATGAACACATTGAACCCTGATCATGAGGCTTTGTTCAGGCAACAATAGATCCTTGCTTTGGCACCATCCACTGAGACCAATGATTTTCTCCTTAAAATTTTAGATACTCACCTATTCAATGGATGGTGGAGATGGTGCTTAGAGCAGACCAACAACATGCTCTGTATGTTTCCCAGTTACTCAAATACCATTTTTTCTATTCACCCCATGGAGAACCCACATTTGCATTGCAATGACCAGTCTAAACAATTGGATCTTTCTTGGCAACAGTGATATTTTTCATTATGATGCAATGAAGAAAAAGCTTACAGACCCCAAATGTCCATACAGGATAAATGTACAGGTGCTAGGTTTCACTGAAACATATTTGTACCTTGACGAGCATTCCAGTTCTGGCAAACATTCAGAAAATGGGACATGGGGCATGCACAATCATTAGTAAATCCATACATAAACACATACCTGGTATGCCACTGCAATCTGAGCTCAATCCGCAATGGTCTTTTCATCCAAGGGGAAAAGATTAAGAGTAGCCTCATACTTGGGGGGGGGGGGTTAGAAACAGGTCCCTCATTAGACTTGGCTGTGAGGTCCCAATGGAGGCTCTGGCTCAACCGCCTTGACTACATAGTGGCATCCCCCCTCAGGATCTTATGAAGCTCATCAAAGTTGGGACCAGTGGCCCTTCTATTGCCAGATTTCAAATTGTGGGTCACCACCCACTTGTATCCAAGGTGTAGGCCCTTGGTTTTTGTTTTGTACTCCAGGGCCATTTGCCTGTGCCCCTTTTCAGCCATAACTTTTGCAATCTGCTCATAGATGTCAGTTTTGTGGGGACTCTGCCTGAGGGCTTCCTATACTATTCTCTCCCCCCCCCCCCACACAGCCAGGAGATCCAGGGTGTCCTCACGCCACCATAAGAAACCTCTAACTCCAGCCATTTTGTGCTTTCCTACTGGATGGAACGTAGTTCTGGTTGTTTGAAATGGCTGTGTCATAATCCTACCCAGGGACTATTTCCACAAACATCACACCTTAATAAAAATGAAAAATTGTCTGACCACCACTGTAACACTTTCAGGCAACCCCTCCCCCACACACACACACTTGTGGACCTAAAAAAGTATTTAAGTGCAGGAACATTTACAGTTGATGAGATACATTGGTGTTTATGTGGTTGTGCACATATCACAAAGTGGGACAAAAAATGGTGCCAAAATGGAAAGAATGGTTCCCTTCTGTGATGGCTTGATCCACAATTAAACTAGTTGGTCCAACCAATGCCAGACTTTCCACGGGGTTGGGAAAGTTGAGGGTAAGCACGGGAGGCTGATGGCTGCACAACAGGAACCAGATGTTGCTGTCTGATTGAGTACTTTAAATCCAGGGAGGAACAGTGACCACAGATCAAAGTGCTCATCTGATCACACCCGATTACTTTTGTGTACTGGGGCAAACAACAAACAATTCAATTTTGCTAAAGGCCTCTTTATTAACAGTAATTGTAGGACAGGTAAGTTGGCTATTGGAATAAGGAATAACAATACTTAACAAAGATGATTCTAGAGTTCTAGGCCAAGGCTGGCGTGGCCTGGCCTGCTTCTGCAGATTCTTTGCTGGCTCTGCACTTCTATAGGCTATTAGCAAGGAGACTGAAAGCAGAATCACTGAGTCCCTCCTACTTGCTCAGAGGTCTACTGGGATAGCCTCTTAAAGAGGTAATACCAAGCAATGAGTATCATGAATCCTAGAGAAGAATTTTTGTGTGTGTCAAAGATGGACAAAGGAAGACAAAATGGAGTCTTTAAAGGAACAATGGGAAACCTAATATCGCCTTCCCCTTAATTGTTTTACATGTTACATTGGGAACATCTCCCCCCAGGACTCAACTTACAACCCCCCACCCCCAATTTTCTTTTTCTTTCCTGTCTCAGAGACTGAGAGAATAATGTTGTTAATATTTTGGCATACAGGAAGAAACTAAGCCTTGGGCATTCGCATGAAATCTATGTTCCTCCAAGCTGCCCACACAAGTTCATAATTCTATCCAAACAGTTCCAATTACTACTGAATTCCAGAGAAATGCTTCCAAGTAATTTAACCTGTGGGTTTCTACTCACATTCAAAGCTGAGCCCTAAAATAGAATCAAGTATATGTGCAACCTTCTCTCTTTTGCTAATTAAGCATACAGCCAGTGCATTTAATGCTTATAAACCCCATTATCTCTTTATGAGCATGCTGTTGAAGAACAACCCTCTATTTATCTTTTCAGCATTTTAAGGACAAAGTATACTTTGTTCTTATGTATTGAAAAACATAGGTAGTATTGTGACACAGAACTGATAGCAAAATTAAGTCTTCTTCTACCCATTTTGGCTAGTTTTCTTGCTTATCTTATTGGCCAGTGTTTTCTTCATCACTAGCATGACATTTTACTATACTAGTCATCTCTTTTGTTTCAGATATTAGGGTTTTATATACACATCCCAAATCCTATAGATCCCAAATTCATTTTAGGAATCATTTTTTCTCAGACTATACCACCTCCATCTCTGTAATGAAATGGTCAGGATCAGAATGGTGGTCCATGAAGACTACTATATGTTTTTAGCCTCCCTGACTGCAGCATTTTCCAATCTGAAACGGTCCTAGAGAGGGGATTCTATTAGAGAATATCCTCATGTCATCTAGGATGCACATGGGATTCCTCAACAGGCAATAACATTCCTTTGGGAATGTTTCAGGTTGGGAAAATGATGCAGTGATAATTGGTTGTCACATGAGCAGGAATCAAGGAGAAACCTCAATTCAGACATGATTGTGTTACATCTAACAAAGGGTGAAAACCCTGACTCTCTGTGTACTCCATAATGAGTGAAAAAGCTTACATCAGAACATCAAAGGGCAAGAAACAGAAGAAACATCCCTAAATATTAGGGATGCTCAACCACCTGTTGGTTTGGCTCTCAGTCTGTCTAAGACTGATTTCGCACTAGTGTTTAACCCGAGGTGGCATCCCATTTTTCTCTGGGGAATTTGCTGGATTTCGCACATGTTACTCCGCATCCTCATTCTGATCCGCGGCAGTATCTGGATGCTCATTTTTGCGGAGTTTCCAAAAACCTGAGGATCCAATCCGCAGAATTTGCAGTGGGAAAATCATCCCATTTCACAGTGACTGCTTTGGAGGGCATTACCCTCCATCGCCGGTTAGTCCCCCCACTGCCTCCCCCTTTGACGTCTCACGCAAATCATCAACCGTAGAACCTAGCAGTGTGTTCACATATGACTTCTGACATGTACCCACCATTTTTTCATACCTTTCCAATCTTGTCACCAAGACATATGACCTTGGAAAACAGACATGACTCGAGGGCTTCACAAACCTCCATCACTATTCCAAAAATGGTGGACACGCCAATGCCGAACTGGACACTGACCATACGATAGGTTATTCCATTTGCAAGATACCAGAGTCCTGCAGCAAGCTGTTTTTCGAAGTGGACAGGAGACCTCATCCTTGTTGTTTGTCTGTCCATTTTATCCTTAACAATGGAAAAAATCTCCACAAAGGTTTCTCCGGAAGTGTGCTATCAATTTCTCGTCACTCCAAACAGCGAGTATGAAATCTGCCACCAATCTACACTACGGGGGTACACCCAATACCTGGGTGAGAAACGCAAACCGGCAAGAGAGTGCCAGTGAAGTATATTGCGGCGAGTGCCAATTCCATGCAGTCCAAGGCCACTATCGGACATCGACAATGAGAACAGAGCTCTAAAATTGCGCCTTCGTTTCCAGGATCTATTGGCATGTGCATTGATGAGTTGGCTTGCTGCGTGTAGGCACAAAACCAGCACTTCCATCATGGAATAAAGGCATGCCACACTCTCGGTCTCAAGATTCTCCATTGTGAATTTGGATATTGCAATAGAAATGGCTGTGGGGGATGCTAGAGCCAATCATACAGGATGCTAGAGCCAATAGTAAAGCTCAAACATCACATGTAATGCAGTTAGCCCGTGAAAAAGTGGGGGGAGGGACACCATTCATGTCACTTTTTTAATGTTGTTACATTGTTACACAATAACGCAACCAAGCATGCGCTTAAAAAAATTGATTGACAGGACTTCGATGCCAATCCGATGCTAATGCGAAAACAGTTTGGCGCGGGGCTGCGCGCAAACCGACCTCGCAAAAGAGACCATGGTGTGAAATCCGCGAAAATAATCTGGAAAGAATCACTCCACGGATAAACGGTAGCAGATGCTAAATGTGAAATCAGTCTAACTGTTGTAATAGGAGGAAGCCAATTTTTGTTGACAACTTCACTGATTCACAAACAGGTTCCTTCCATTCATCATGTTGTTTTTCACATATTCGGACTATAGTATATTACAATTAGCAAGGTTTCATGCATCCACATTCTCTCACAGCTCAAGGAGAGTTTTACTTCCCATTCCCCCCCCAGACTTGTTGCCACTGCAGGCCACTTGGCAACTAACTATTTAAATCTGGGGTGTTGAACTCATTTGTTATGAGGGCCAGATTTGACACATATGAGACCTTCTCAGGCTGGGCCATGTATATCATAAAACTTTGTTGGTCTTAAAGGTGCTTTCTTTGTATCTCTCCCAAGTGATTAAGGTTATTTTGCAAGTAAGCTCTCGCTTCTTCCCTCCCTAGAGACAAAGAGGGGGAGGAACCTCAGCCAATGGAAAGGAAGCTTGGCTCAGTAGCTTTGCGGCACAATTGAAAGACTCAACCAACAACAAAAAACTGTGGAAAAATAACGAAAAATTAGTGAAAAATTCTTCAAAAGTGTAATAGATAATTAAACACTTCAGCTTCACACATTTTCACATATCATTACATACAACAGCATATTGTCACAAATGCAAGATATAAAGTACAAAGAATACATATTCAAAAGTGCTTGCAGTTAGTCCATATCCAGTTTGAAGTCCTTGAAAACCATTAATTAAAGTGCCAGTGTCCAATGTGTTGCAACTGCAGATAATTCTTGTTCTTCAGCAAAGAATTTATGATGTTAAGACATTGCTTTAAACTTCATTTCTTTAAAGATGTTTATTATATAGTGGATGGTCATAAGCCGCTAACAGTAAAGCTTGTAATACTGTTTCAAATGTCTTCATATGAGAGACGTATTCCACTTGTCTGTAACCAACACAATACATCATTCTAACACATCTTTCAACACTAAATACAACTCATACAAATCAACCAGAACATCAAACTCACCAACTTCCAGCATACAACATTCCTATGACACTAGCTCTGGAGAAAACCTCAAAGGATCCTCCCTCACAGCCTACTTTTATCTTTACAAATTGGAAACAACTGGTACAACTTTTAAAACAACATTACTAACATGAGGGCTGGAAACCCAAGCCTAATTATTAAATATTCCTTACTGTAAACAATACTGGAAATTGTTTACCAAATTAGCTCTATATTATAAGAAGCAAGATAAATCCAGGGCTGAATTCAAACCTAAAGGTTCCAATGCATTCAACTTGAAAATCAGGGCAGCTTCTTCCTTGAGTAATATCCTTTGAATTTCATTCTGAGTTTTGTTGATCCCTTGATATTTATATAAGACACAAAACCTCATATCTCTATCAGTATCATTAACAGATACATAATGTTCCGTTAAAGGAGCCTCCATGTTTTTGAGACGAACCCGAGACTGGTGCTCAAGGATCTGGACCCTTACTTGTCTAGTAGTATTACCTATGTAAATTCTTGGACAGCCACACAGAACCACGTGTCAAGTCTGCTATAATGTCTGAGCAATTTAGCTGTAACTTTGGTTCAGGAAAAGGATCCTGGGTAAAACCATTCTGTATTCAGATGCTGCTAGCTAAAGCTCTCCTCCCCCCCTCCCATCCTTTGTTATGTAGCAATGCTTGGAAACGGGAATATGGGAACAAGATTGTGGTGCCTTCTCAGAGATAGCCGGTGCTAAGAAAGCGCCTCAAGGCCAGCCGGTGCTTGAGAAGGATAAAATAATAACAATGTGTGAATGTACCCTGCATAGAGTGTCCCCACCCTCAGGAATCCCTTTGATGTGTACCTTAAATGTTTGCTCTTTGTGCATGCTCGCCAGTCTCTCAATCTGCTTCTACAGTTTTGCAACATGTTACAATAAACTAGAAACTTTTTTATCAAGAAGGTCTCGTTATTGAAACATCAGACTTGACATTTTGAGAGACTCCCTTTTTGGAGTTCAACCTTTCTGGCAACTTGAAAAGCCAGATGGCCGACCAGATTCCGGACAACGGAGAACTCCCACCCGACACTGGTCTGGAGGGAGCAACCCCGTGGCATGTCCTAGATCCAAGGAGAGCCACGGAATCTCCCCCCGAGTTCCAGCTAGTGTTATCCCCCCGGCAGTATCAACCGAGGACCTTGACCACCATCATGGATCAGGCCCCTCTACGCCGGGAAGCCATCCTGAACCGCCACACCAGGCTGACCCAGGGGGCAGGGATGGAGACCGCCACCCCAAGATCAGGGGAGACGGGCGAAGCGGACAGCATCCTCGTTGTGCGAGTCGGGGAAGACAAGGATGGTGGAGTGGGACGCCGGGGGGCAGACAGTGGAGAGCCGAAGCCCAAGGACCAATATGAGGACTACCAGATGTTCCGATCGATGGTCCGCAAAGAGATCGATGGGGCCCTCGGGGCTCTGAAGGACGAGGTCCATGACCTGATGGTCCAGCTGGGGAGGGCTCTGGGGGGGCAACCTCCCGGAGGCCCACGATGACCCAGGTGGGAGCCCGGAGCCAGCCAAGCCCACCGGTGGCGGCGCCAGCCCTCGCCAGGGCAGGGGCCACGCCAGCTCCTGCCCCCCAGCCACCGGCCCCACTAGCTGGGCCGCGCCATGTGGGGAGGGAGCTGGACGCTACCTTCGATGGGGACCCGGAGGAAGTAAACTACTTCGGCATCCAGGCGAACAGTTACATGCACTACTGGGGCCACTCCTTCTCTGATGAGTTCAGCCGGGTCGACTACTTGGGCTCGAAACTGAGGGAGCCGCAAAAAGGTGGTACGTGAGTTTGTGCGAGACCAGGAGCCCGATCCTGGACGATGTGCACACCTTCCTGCAAGCCCTGCTAACCCAGTATGAAGACCCGCTGCAGGAGTCGAGGGCGTTGGCCCTACGCGACATGCAACAAGGGGCCAGGTCCATCCGCGAGTACGCAACTGACTTCCAGGCCAACGTGGCCCGGGTGCGAGGGTGGAACGAGGTGATGAAGATCAACAAGTTCACGAATGGGCTGAATGCGAGCATCCTGGATCGGGCCCTCACCCAGGCTTGCCCTACTGCCCTGGTGGGGTGGATCCAGCTGGCCGGGGAGGTAGAAAACAACCTCAAGCGAGTGGCCATGCTGCGCCAACAACAATCCGGGAAAGCTCAAGCGAGGGGGAGCCCCGCGAAGGCTGAACCCCCGAAGGGCAAGAAACCAGCTACCGCAGTACCGGGGAGGCCCCGCCGGTGCTTCAGATGCGGGGACCCAAACCACCTGGCCTCCAACTGCCCGCAGCCCCCGCTGGCACGTGTGTCAACCGGGCCCCCCAAGGCCGCCACTCCGGTCCCGAAGAAAGCCCCCAGCCGCCCTAAGGATGCGGCGAAAAGCAGCGCGGTGGCAGTGCAAGGGGAACTCCTGAAGGAGGAGGTGCTCCTGTCCGCGGAGCTGGCCGACCTAGCGTGGCTGGAAGAGCCGGCGGGAAACGAGCCTGATCTGCTGCTCTGAAGGGTGCCCACCAGCAGGTCGATCGAGACGAGGCGCCACTGACGGTGAGAGTGACGGGGAAATTATATTTTGTGACTGTGAAACTGCTGAACCCCAAGTTGCGGATGTTCCTGCAGATAAGAGCCCTCATAGACTCGGGGTGCAACAGAGAACTGATCTCCCCCAAAGTGGTGGAGGCCTTGGGATTAGAAAGCTCACAGCTGCCCCACCCGATGCTGTTTGAGCAAATGGATGGGTCTGTGATGTGCGGGGAGCCCTGCACACATGAGACGCAACCATGCCCCATGGGGATCGAGGAACACTGGGATCACGAGTTCTTTGTGATAGCCCCCTCGTGCTCGTATCCGGTGGTGTTGGGGGTGGGTTGGCTGGAGAAGCACGAGCCCCTGATCTGGTGGAGGGCACAGACTATCAGATTTTGGGACCCAGGATGCAAAGCCCACCTCTGGACCACGGCGTGGGGACCGAAAGCCCCCGCCGCGAGGGAGCGGGCGTGCATGATGGTGGAGGAGGTACACCCGATCCCGGAAGCCTACCGGGACTTAATGGAGGTGTTTAGTGAAAAAGAAGCCGACCAATTGCCCCCCCACCGAAGCACGGATTGCGCGATAGAGCTAATACCGGGGGAGGCTTTACCCCGAGCCAAACTATACCTTAAATGTTTGCTCTTTGTGCATGCTCGCCAGTCTCTCAATCTGCTTCTACAGTCTTGCAACATGTTACAATAAACTAGAAACTTTTTTATCAAGAAGGTCTCGTTATTGAAACATCAGACTTGACACCACGTACATCATGTTCCGTGACAAACAAGAACTGAGATGTCTCAACTTGATTTTCATTCCAGTTGTACGGTGCACAAATTCTTTAGTCTACATAGCTAAAGGGCAGACTTTGCACCTGCCACATGGAAAATTTCCAACTGCAGGTATACTACTATTTGGATGATTCTGCCTGATGTCTGAGCGCACTAATAGATCTCTTATGCTATGAGTTCTACGAAGTCCTATATATGGTCTGTTACTACACCCTGGCACATCACTCAATAGATGCCAATGTTGATTTATAATCGATCGAATTTTGGAAGGAAGGGGAGTGTAGTCAAAAGCACAAGTCAATTGTTCTTCCCGCCTATCCTCACGATCCTGAAAAAGACATGTTCTGGCTACAGAATTAGCTTTATTAATAGCCTCATTTACCACTTGGGCTGGAAAACCCCGTTTCCTGAAATCCTGAGCTAAGTTTCTTCTATCTCTCCTATAATCACCCACCTCTGTTGAATTACGTTTGATTCTTAACATCTGACTATAAAGCAGACTCCTCCGCAGATGTAGAGGATGAAAGGAGCAATAATGGAGAAAGGAACTCCGATCTGAAGGCTTCCTGTAAAGACGTACTGCCAGTTGATTTGTAAAAGTCTTGTAAACTGTTGCATCTAAAAAAGGCAATTCAGACCTGTCACTTCTGCCTGTAAACTTAATTGTGGTATGTATCCCATTCATCCATTCCAACAGTGGACCAACCACTTGTTAATTTTTAACAATCAGGAATAAATCATCAATAAACCTAAAATATATTAGGACTTCATCAAGAAAGGGATTCCTAGAATTACAAATATGCTGTTTCTCAAGTCCAGCCATAAATAAGTTGGCAACAGAAGGAGCCAGACTGCTCCCCATAGCCACCCTACGAATTTGTAAATAAAAGTCCTCATCAAACCTAAAAAAGTTCTTTTCAAAAATTATATCCACCAGTTCCATTAGGAAATATGTGGCAGGGGTTTGATCATGTCTATTAAAAAAATATTCTTCTACTACTGCTCGTGCCTCATCCAAAGGTATTGATGTATATAAGGATGTAACATCCATAGTAACTATGCAAGCATCCTGTGGGACATTTAAACCTTCAATCTTAGATATGAAATCTTTAGTATCCTTAATGTATGACGGAATCTGAACAACAAATGGCTTAAAATAAAAATCAACAAACTTAGCTAAAGGCTCCAAAACTGAATTTGAACCCGAAATAATAGGTCTTCCTGGAGGTTGCAAGATTCCTTTATGCATTTTTGGAAGAGTATAAATTACAGGTGTTCTAGGAGAGTCATTAAGTAAAAATTTTGCAGTTTTGTTATTAATGACCCCAAGTAATTCAGCTTCTGTTAAAATTACTCTAATAATATTTTACACATGCTTGGTGGGGCCAGAATGCAACGGAGTATATGTCATTTCATCAGCTAGTTGTCTCGTAATTTCGTTCATATACTCATGCCTATCTTGAACTACCATGCACCTCCTTTGTCAGCAGATTTTATGACAACATCCAAGTCACTTTGCGAATTCTCTAACGCTAACCTCTGTTGCATATTTAAATTACACCAGCCAGATCTAAAAGAGGTTTCAGTTGCTTTTAAATCTCTTAACACCATTTTCTCAAAGGCTATTATGCAAGGGTCAGAAATATTGGGTACAAAAGTCGACTTCGGGGAAAAGGGTTCACACTGTATATTTCCTTTTCCTTCAAAGAATTTTTTTATTTTAATTTGTCTTAAGTTCATCAGCAGCTTCGGGGGAGAAATATGATGGCTTAAGAAATTATATTGGCCTGAGTAGTGACATTTATTATGTGAGGTTTTCTTGTTACTGAAGGAGGGACTAGTAGAGGTAGCAAAAGAGTGTAGGATATTTTACTCCACTAACTCTTCTTTTTATCCCCACCGCATTCACCCTTACTTTCCATAATATTCTTCCTTTCTTTTCTCTTATTGCAAGCAGGCATTGGCTTCCATTTGGCAGATCATGGCACAGCTTTTCTGCTTCTGAAATTACATTTGTCATTGCTCTAAAACTTCTACAATATATCTTTGAAAGCATGTGCACATGTGTTTCAGTGAAACAATCTGTCATGTTCCTCCAAGTGAGATTTATTACTGCAAGGCTTTGAATTTCTTGTCTGTCTGTATTTCAATCACTCAGCTCACTCCACACTATTTCATAAGTTTTTCATGTAAGACCTGGTTACTTTCTTTATCTTACACTTTCCTTTCTTCTGTATCTGGGTTGAGGCAGCTAGATGCTGAAACTTTTGCCCTGAATATAAGAAAACCACATAGCCTCATCTTATTACATACCGATATATGTAATTTACACAGCTATAATATTGATACGTCTGCTAAATGATCATAGTGTGCCAAACCTTTTTTTTTGTAATGTTTTAACAATACATCTCAGTACATACATGCAAACGAAGGGTGCATTCAACACAACATCTGAAACTACAAAATTAATCAGTCAATAATTTTTAATACATCAACTCCAGCTTGAAAACAAGAAAAAAACTGCAAAAATCCAGGGAGAAATTGAAGAGAACTTAGGAAGCATCACAGGTCATATGTTTAAAACTCAGGATACTATACCTACTTGAAGGAACAGAATGGAAAGTTAAATGACTCAGAAGTAAGTGAGTTAAGCAGGCTTTTTTGTAGAAGAAGCTCAGAGGGAACTCATTTGCATATTAGGCCACACTGCCTGACACCATGTCAGCCAGAATTGTGTTCCTGCTAAAAAAAAGGCCCTGGAGATAAGTGGTCCCATGACTCTACCAGTGTGATTTAATTTGTGGCAGTGATTAGAATGCTAGAGTAGGATTAGAAACTTCGCCACAAAAGTCACTAGCTGACCTTGAGTCAGTCATTTCTGCTAAGTAGAGTTATCAGATGGTTTTAACAAAAATACTAGACACTCTTAATAAATATTTGTCAACCAATATTTATGTACATATATATGTACATGTATATCACATGCTGCACACACAAGACAGGGCATTTTTTCTCTGTCAACACGGGATATTCCACAGTACTATATATAGAATACAGAATACCAGCCTTGAGCCAGTAGGAGCGTGCGCCCTAATTGAGAGAGCATTTGGTTGGTCCCCATGGTTCATTGGTCCCTATGTGTAATGTTTGAATATTGCAAACTGTATTCTATATAAGTACTGTGGGATATCCTGTGTTGACAAAGAATTGAAACAGGTGTGGCAGAAGTTGACAACCTGTTCCAGGGAATTCCAACTTCAACTACGTGTGACACTTGAATGCCTTTGCATCTACTGGAAACAGTATCACGTCCATTTGGATATTGGATATCAACACTTCATGATTTTTCATCAAGGGACTTGTTCTCTTTATGTACTGTTATTTGTTGCAATATTAGTAATTTTGTCATCATAACCTTGAGGTTGTGTCTTGTTTTGCAATTCTGTCATGACTTCTCTCTTTGTTTAACATTCCAATGGAGAGCAAGCAGACCGGGGCTTTTCTATTTTATCAAGCCACAGGGAAAACAAAGTGAACATGCATGGAGCTTGACCATGCATGGAGTGTTCCAGGTTCAGGGCCATCAGAAATTTGGATTGTAACCATATTCCATAGGAAGAGGGCTACTCTCAATATAAAAATCACATTTCAGTTAATTAGTCCAGCTATATTTTGCCTTCTAAGCAAGAAAATGTCGCACTTACTAATGAGCAGGCTCCATCTATCTATGTTACTTTAGTAAGGATCTCATTTTCACAATCATGACTTGCTTCCACTGAAGGTCAGTTGATGCCAAATGAACTCTATGCACTTGGCCATGTAATGAAATGATGTGACCATTATTTACAAATAGATGCATGCACTAATAATGTTAGCAGTATAAAGAACACTAAGAAAATATTTTCAGTGGAATAGCTCATTGCATAACTGGTTTCAGTGGCCAGAACTATAACTGAAAATGCTGCACATTGACTTCAGAAAAAATCCTTTGGAAAAACCCTGTCCCAGTATAATTTTCCCTTGGTTTCCCTGCTGCATCTTCCCCCTCCCCCTTTTTGTTTCTCTACTGCAAAGGGTGTGACTGCTTTTCATTCCCTCTCCACTTCTCCTTCAGTTGCACATAACTGGATCGCTTCAGAGTGGCTGCTTTGGGTTCTCTCACTGTTCTTCATCTCAACCATCCTCTCTTTTTTCCCCTGGGTTTTCTGCCAAAAGTTTTGCAGTCATTGCCCTGCCTTTGCCTCCTTCTGCATCTCTAAACTTCCCCTCACCACTGTTTGGAGGCCTGCTGCCTATACTGTTCCAAAGTTGCTGCCTGGGGTTTCCTTGCTGATCTCCTGCAAGACACCCCTCTTTCTCCTCCTGGAATTGCTGTCTGAGATCTTGGCTTTGCGGTCCCCCCACCCCTTCCTGTGAATCTAGAACACCCTCCCGGATGTTCCACCCACTTTCTGGGTAAATCCAGCTTGCTTGGGTTGTCTTGTTGATCTCCTCCTAGACACCTCTCTTTCTCCTCCTGTTTTTGCTGCCTGAGTTGTTCCACAGTTTTTGGCTTTGCCTCCCCACCCTTTATCTGCTTCTCAGTCACCCAATCCATCACAGTCTTGGGTTCTACTGCCTTGTTGATCTCACCTTTCCAACCGTGGGTGTGCTCAGGAAGACACAACCACCCACAATCATGTGGGTGGCTTCCAGGCCCTGGGCAGAGTGGGAGAGTCCACCCTCCCCATTCATCATATTTCCCTCTAGTGCTGGTGAGTGACACAGGTGGGAGACACAGCCACCTGCAAGAGTGTGGGTGGCTCCTGGACTCTGGGTAGGGCAGGAGGGTTGGCCCTGCCCTTTAATCACATTTTTTTTGGAGGTTGGTGACTTGGCACAAGGAGACAATACCCATCCACAGGCCCCAGACAGGGTGGAAGGGTTGGCCTAGCCCAGGGGTAGGGAACGTTGGCTCTCCAGGTGTTTTTTGCCTACAACTCCCATCAGCCCTAGCCATTGGCCATGCTGGCTGGGGCTGATGGGAGTTGTAGGCAAAAAAATATCTGGAGAGCCAATGTTTCCTACCCCTGGCCTAGCCCAATCATCGCTGACACAATCCACAAAAAAGAGCAGGTGGGGCCAGGGGCCAGGTGGGGCCAGGTGGCAGCAGACACCCACAGCTTAAGAGTGGCTCCCAGGTCTGACTGGGGTGGGTGGCTGTTGTGGTCCTGACCACTGGATACATTTTCAGTCAGATGGAGGATGCTCTGGTTTATGCACTCATGAACCCATGCCCAACATCTCCTGAAAAAAATACCTACCTGGGTGTTCCTTGAGTGGGGGATTGTAACTCAGACCCCGCAAATCCAACCAGAACATAACTTTATGTGCATATGGAGGGCTGTCCACAGAAGGCACTGCATCCAGCTCACCCACGGTCCATTCTGTTCTCTCCTGGATTAGCTCATGAGGTCTCATTGAAAAGCACTGTCTGGGGGCACCTTGGTGGGGGAAGGTCCATAGCTCAGACCCCCAAAGTCTGATCTTCATGAAATATGGTGGGCACATATAGGAGAGTCATCTGGAGATTTCCTGAAAGTTCATAACCTCTAGCCCACCCCCTGGATCCTTGCAAATCCTTGCAGGTCCCCCCCAGGGGTTCATTTCATGAGCTGGTTTGGGAATTCAGCTGATTCACTTTCCAAATGGAACTGAGATTTCCTAGTCTGTGCCCATGCCTGCAATCAACCTACTGTAAATGAAGAGAACCCTTCTTTCTACCAGAAGAACAAAAAGAAGTTCCCTGTCTTGGGGTGGGGGGAGGGAATCAAACCAAAACCCAGGCAGTTTTAAAATCCACTTGTAGCAGTTTGCCACATACTGTTGATTTGTATAAGAGATACATTGTCTGTTTACATGGCTCTGCAAGCAGAAATAGTGGAGGAAGTTGAATTTAAAATGTCCCTGGGAAATAGCATAAGTGTTCTGCAACTGGAGTGATGGGATCCAGAGCAGAGCTGTAGACAGCAGGGGGACACAGGGGCAGTGCCCCCTGTAGAATCTGAAGTACCCTCACCCAATCTTCCCCAATTTTTCCTTTCATTAAAAGGGAGTATTAGGAAAGAGTGGGTGGGGGTGCTGCAGATTCTATAGGGGACAGCACTCCTGCTAGCTATAGTTCTGACACAGAGTGAAATGACCATCCCTGGAACCACATTAACTGCTCTGGGACTGGAATGTCTGACCGCAGAGTGGAATGTCAATCCCTGGAATGAGAATCAGTGCTCAGCGACTTAAATGACAAACCCCAGAGTGGAATGACAGTCCTTGGGATAAGATAGCCAGGCATAGGAACACAGCCAGGCATAAGAACATAAGGAAGATCCCTGTGGTCCACCTAGTCCAGCATCCTGTCTCACACAATGGCCAGCCAGTTCCTCTGGACAGCCAACAACAAGGAGTAGAGGCCGAGGCCTTCCCCTGATGTGGTCTCCTGGCTCTGGAATTCAGAGTGTCTCTGAATGTAAGGTTCCCATCAGTCACCGTGGCTAATAGCCATTGATAGACTTAGCCTCCATGAACCTATCTAATCCCCTTTAAAAACTATTTATTCCTGGAGCCATCACAACATTCTCTGGCAGCAAGTTCCACATTTTAATCATTCTCTGTGTAAAGTAGTACTTCCTTTTGTCGATCCTGAACCTACTGCCCATCAGTTTCATTGGTTGCCCTCAAGTTCTAATATTTAGGAAGAGGGGGGGAAATTGTTCTTTCTCAACTCTCTCCTCTCCATGCACAATTTTATAAACTATATAATGCCCCCCTCCACTTAGTTGTCTCTTTTCTAAAGGGAAACGTCCCTGACTCTTCAGCCTTTTCTCATTGGGAAGATGCTCCAACCTCCTAATCATCTTGGTTGCCCTCCTCAGTATTTTTAACAGCTCTGCAACATCCTTTTGGAGATACAGTGACCAGAACTGCGCACAGTAGGGATATGCATTTGGATAAATTCAAGCTGAAAAAATTCCTGGAAAATACCTTATTCTGCTAGATAGTGATTTCATATATTGTTCGTCTATCTAAAATGGCCAAGCGGTGCTCCAAAAGTTCCAAAAATGGTCAGGATTTTCAGGACCTCTGTGTAGACAAACAAAGACTATTTAAAGAACTTATGGTCCCTTTAAATGCCTTCTCCAAACTGTGCAACTCTGTAGCTTGGAGAACTTGAAAGGTGTTTAAAGAAGTCATGGGGTGAGTTTACAGAGAAGGCATTTAAAAGGACTGTGAGCTCTTTAAATGCCTTTGGAGTGCTCCAAGCTGTGGAATTGTGTGGCTTGGAGAAGGCCTTTAAAGGGACTGTGATCCCTTTAAGTGCTTCCTACCTCCATTTAATTCAATGGAAGATGTGGACACCTTTTTTAAACTTGGGGGGTGAGGGTAGGCACTAGCAGTTATGCTGCAAATTTGGTGCCTTTACCACAAAAAACAGCCCTCCCTAGGGTTCCAGATAACCCCAGATCAATATAATGGTCCCCATAGAGTATAATGAAGCGGGGAGGGGGGGAAATTGGATTTCTCGAATATTTCCTGAATCCAAATACCATACAGGTATTGGAATTTGGGAATATCAGGAAATACCAATACTTTTTGGGTCCAATATACTTGAACCTGAAAAATACTGAGGAGGGGGGTTTTGCACACTCCTAGTACACAGTGTTCCAAATGAGGTCACACCATTGATCTATACAGTGGCATTACAATATTGCCTTATTTATTCTCAGTCCCTTTCCTAATAATCCCTAGCATAGAGCTTGCCCTTTTCACTATTGCAGCACACTGGGTTGACACTTTCATTGAGCTACCCACCACAACCCCTAGATCTTTTTCCCTCTCAGTTTCAGCAAGTTCAGACCCCATTAGCCTATACTTCAAATTGGATTTTTTATTGTCCCAATGTGTATCACCTTACATGTACCAACATTGATACCTACTCCTTCCCTCTTTGGGGGCAGCAGGCCTGAGATGGGCTGGGAGAGGTACCCTTATTCAGGCCTTTTTCTCCATTCTGTCCACCCCTGGCTAATGAATGATCCTGTTTAAGGAACACTGTGTAATCGTGCTACCATAATGACATACCTTTGCCAAGCAGAGAACATAAATGAATCAAAGGCATGTCACCTTAAATGCATCTTGGCCACATTGTGTTTTATAGACAGGGCCTTATGGAATCGCTGGCACTTGACTCTTCTCTTCCCAGGACAGTCTCCATTAGCTAGCTGACATGAAGAAACTGCAAGGGGATGAACCATAAAGAATATATGCCTGTCAAGTTTGAAGTTCCATGGGTTCTTCAATACTCAGCTCTGGAGTGTAAACACAGAAAGTTAATCAAACTGGGCTCATTGGTGTAGAGCAGGGATGGCCAATGGCCATCAGCTGGGGCTGATGGGGGTTATAGGCAAAAAACATCTGGAGAGCTACCATTGACCACCCCTGGTGTAGAGTGTTCATTATTTTAATATTTACTCATTTAAATGTAAACCCTATTCAAGAGAATAACATAAAGTGATTATTATTCTTTTAACAACTGCACCTTCTTCTGCATTCAGTTAAAATTGTGCATGAAAAATTGACATACCATCATAACTGTCATGCCCCTAAGGATGAAAAAGCTCTGTTAATTAGAGTAGTAAAGCCTTCTGAGATATTTTACCTCTCATAGGCTATTACTGAAAGCTGTTCTCAGAATGAAGTCACACTGAAATTTCTGTAAATAAGCAGGTTCTCAAATAAAAGCTTATGCCATTAAGTGCTAATTTTTCATTGCCAGTCTTATGACTTTGACTTTTCTACCAGTAATGATTTCATTGTAATTTCCTAACATATTATGAAACAACAATAATCATCTTGGACAAAAGTCACCCTGGTCTAACTGTACATGACATTGAATCAAATATATCAAGAAGTGGTTCTTGTTTTAGAAATTTCCATACTGAAGTTGAATGATGGAATAGGCAATGTCATAATAAGCAGAAATTAAAAAGGTTTATCAAGAAAAAAAATCCAATCAGAAGAAGGTGTGCTTCTTCATGTCCCACCCACAGTCTTTTGATATCACAAGAATCCAGTAGTACCTTAAAGACTAACAAAATTTGTGGCAGGGTATAAGCTTTTGTGAGTCACTGCTCCTTATATCTACAGCTAGAATGTGATTCCATCTGTCCTTATATCTACAGGCAGACTAACACAGCTAGCTATCCATTTCTGAGAATCAAGTAATGAGAGACCAAGGCTCCAAGTCTCAGGACACTTTCCTGGGAGTAACCCCTAATAAATTATGTGGGCAGTACTTCTGAGTAGACCTGTTTAGGCTTGCACAGCCTTAAGGTACTACCATTTTCACAAGAGTACCTTAATAAAATTGTCCCAAATTATTTTACGTAGAATGTATCATCTACCAAATGGCTTATCGCAATTGACATTTTAACAAGGCTATATTAGCATTAAAGCAAATATGGAGGCTTAAACCATTTAAGGGAAGAAGCTGAACTAATAATTTGTTCCAAAGGATAATTTGGAAGCCTGAATAAGATGCATCTAGACCAGACAGTTTTTAAGGAAAGGTCCCCTGTGAAAGCACCAATTGTTTCCAACTCTGGGGTGACGTTGCTTTCACATCGTTTTCACGGCAGACTTTTTACAGGGTGGTTTGCTATTGCCTTCCCCAGTCTTTTACACTTTCCCCCCAGCAAGCTGGGTACTCGTTTTATCGGCCTCGGAAGGATGGAAGGCTGAGTCAACCTTGGGCCAGCTGCCTGAATCCAGCTTCCGCCGGAATCGAACTCAGGTCGTGAGCAGAGAGTTCAGACCACAGTACTGCAGTACTGCTGCTTTACCACTCTGCTAAATTCCTTTAGGTTTACTCCTTGAGATCACAGGGCAAGAGGTGATCACAAAACTGGCATATTGTTCCTACACCTGCTGACATCCTGGTCTCAGACTCAATTACTTGGAAATAAATCTCATTGATTTTGGTACAACTTATTTTGAAATATATCACACTCCTAATCCACAGCTTTAGTAAATCAGTTTATGAGTGCAACATCCTGATTTTATAAACCCTATACAAAATCCAAAGAGAAACCATCTATATGTGTGAGAAAACAGCACTCACAACTGTAGCTTTGATTTCTCTTTTTGCTGAAAAGAAACAAATCAGTTCCCTTTAGTAGAGGTAACTGCTTCATTAAAATTTATTTATTTGATTTATATCCCGCCCTCCCCGCCGAGGCAGGTTCAGGGCGGCTCACAGATTTAAGGTCACACAGTTACATTGTGTGACCAAATAAAATAAAACAACAACAAAAACATAACATATAAAAACAATTGCTAAAAACATCTACTTATGCTGGTATCGAGGTTTCAGGCAGCGATCTGAATGGTGGTTGGCCATTCTAAGAGCTCCTAGGATTGCGATAGCATGAAGAGGTAGACTGCCGGTGATGTTTCTATGGGCCAGTCCCACTGCTGCAGATGTTATCATTATAAAAATGCATGGCGGAAGAAAGGGCAAAGCTTCAGCTTTGCCTATGATTGGCTCCCACTTGGATATGTCCCTTTTGTAGCCCTAAGCCCCAAAATTACACATGGTACAAACAGAGAGAGAGAGAGTTAAGCCTTCTGGAGTGTTTTATTTATCCAGCTACTTTAAAATTCTTTTATAAATGACAAATCCTCTTTCTCCCCCACCCATGTTCAAAAGCATTTGATGTAGTAAAGATTGGTTATGGCCCCCAATGATTTTTCCAAGTGAATGATTTAAAAAAGCATTGGCCTTCTTACTTTTGTGGATGGCTTTCTTCTAATTGTTATCTTCAATTGCCCGTTTCATCCTCTACAAATGGTAAATGTCAGTACTGATTGGATGAAAATCTGTTAATTATCATAATTGATACTTCATTCACCCCAGGAATGTACTTGTTTCTATTAATTTAACTAAGTTTCAGTGATACTTTGCTTTGAAGAGACTCAGGGAATGCTGTGAAATAGATGAATTGTTATCAAAACACAACCAGATTTTTATTTTTATGTAAAGTGTAGCAGTAAGTATAATGTAGCCTTTGTAAGTTCTGATTATTACAAATCAGGTAAAGCTAGCTCTAAGGATTATAAATAGCAGTGCCTACCAGTACATATACTAAACTATCCTGTACTGCATTTATTTTAATTTAATGGTATTTATTTAGATTAGTAGCCTACCCCCTCCAAAGAGATTTAGATGGATAGCAGTGCACTAGATAAAAGCATCAAACTGCAACCAGGAAGATTTGAGGATGGGATGTTCTTGGGCAAGTTGAATCTGAGTGTTTGTGATCCAACTCACATTCCTCGCAGTCACACAACAGCTGCAGGAAACCATATTATAGATCAGAAGGAGGCCTTTTGCATTTGACATTGTGGTGTGGGGGGGGAGAAGTAGTTTCTGCCTAGTTCCCCCCTTGATGATTCAAGAAGCTGAAGCACACATGTGCCTAATGAGGGAAGGAGAGAAGGAAGCAGGAAAAAGGCAGAGAGCATAGAGGCTTTCAAGGAAAAGAAAGATGAACTGGTAAGAAAAGGAGAAATGAGATGTCTCCAATGAGTCCTTGCAGGTCCCCTGCGTGTAATATTATGAATTGGATACATTTTTCTCTTTGTATTCTGCTGTTAAATTTTATTTTATTATTTTATTTAAAAATGCTACGGCTACTGTCTGTAGCCATAAACATTTTATTTGTATTTATGCTTAGTCCCTTGGAAATTGAGGTGTTTTTTCCCCCTCTTTCTCTAGTCTGGACTTACTGGTTAGATGGAATACTTCAACAACCAGAGATTTTATACCAAGCCTGCACAACTTGTGACTCAGTATGCTGAGTCCACCAGCTATTCCTGCGACTTGCTTGATAAGTCTTATTTGGAGAACTCAAGCAGCAAAAGCAAGGGGTCAACAGCACCCTCAATGTCTACCAAGCAACCTAACCCCCTTCACCATGGATCAGGGTCACCTTCAGCCAGATCCTGTTGTAGAGCAGTGGCTGTATCAGCCTACACCTTGAAAAGGAGAAGAATTCCTGATTGTACAGGTGATTTAAAGCAAATACATACCAGAAGTAAAATATTTTGACTGATTATATGCTGCTTGCATGTTAGTTTCATAACTCTTTATTTGGTAGCACTCTCCTCTTCCTGTCATCATACATACCAGAAGCAAGGAAAGTATTAGTGGAGACAATTGTGCAAACGGCTGCATCAGTGTTCTTAAATCACTGATGTTTGTAAAACTTTCTAAATTTTTGGCTGATCCAGGAGTAGTTTCAAATTTACTACCCTGTTATTCCACATTTTCTGGATCTACTTTTTCCATGTTCCTGCCCCCCCCTTTTGGGTATTAACTGGCAGTTGTTTTCAAGTGTGGAATTCCCAAAACTGAGTTTTGTTTTCCACCACCATTTTGTGGTGTCTGGGTCATGTGTACACTCCACTCCCACCTATGCCCCAAGTCCCCCAAACAAGAGACTTATTTTTAAGCATCGTTTTGGTTATTTTATGACACTTTTGTTTTACTTAATAAGAGTGTTGTTATAACACAAGGACAAAATGAGCAGTAAGGTTTAATGAAGCTTTCTCCATGCAATTACCATCCATGAAGTTCCATTCCTCTTTTTTTTGTTGTTGGTGGTGGTAGATATTGTGATGTTATGATGTTATAATATTACTTCAGATGTGGGAGAAAGGGGGTTCCCTCACTGAGGAAGTACATGACAACACATTTAGTGTGCTTCATAATGATTGAATAACACTGTTATGAATTGGTGTATCCAGTCTGATGATCACCAGCCATGGCAACAACTATGCTGTTCCCCAGGAACAATGTTATAACATTACTGCAGATGCTTGGAAAGGAGGTTTCATCACTGAGGAAGTACATGATGACACATATAGCTTCACATATACATGCTTCATGGTTATTAATTAGCAGTTATGAATTGGTGTACCTAGTTGAATGATCGTTGGTCAAGGTGGCAACCATGCTGTTCTCCACAATAAATACACTCTTTTAAAATGTTCTGATGTTATAACATATGCACAAAAAAGGAGGTTCTATCGCTGACAAAGTAGATGATGACACAGCTGCACAATCACTTTTCAAAGGTAGTGTGGAACAGATCCAAATTCAAGGGTCAGATCCAAATTCAAGGGGGAAAGGGGAAGCAGAAATCTTTTAAATTAGTTTTTTGTCTGGGCCATGAATTATTTTGTCAAATGGTAATTGCTCTTTTTTAAATCCTATTGTTTTGTCTTTTGCATATATTGACTCTAACTGGGCCCTTGTCCAACAGTCCAATTTCACATTCCGGCTGTTAAGTTCTTCATTAGTTTTCAAAGATGTATCTTTGAAATTAAAGCAACTTTGAAATTAAGGAATTAAAAAGATTTATTTATTGCAACAATAAATGGAGGATGAAGTAGAAAAGAATCTATGATTAAATGGGCCCAAAATCTAGGGTACAACATAGAGATAGACCAGTGGGAACAGTTGTGGCCATCAAATATGAAAATAACCAAATCAATAACTTTTAAGGAAAATATCTATAAAATGGGTTTTTTTAGATGGTATGTAACACCAGTTAAATTATCCAAGATTTTAAGGGGGTATCTGATTGTTGTTGGAAATATAAATGTAAGGAGGGGTCTTTTTATCACATGTGGCGGTCTTGTAGGAAAGCAAAGAAATACTGGTTTATGATTCATGAAATGATGCAAAAAATCAATAGAATCCCATTTACAATCCCATTACAAAAAATCAATAGAATCCCAATTACAATCCCATTTAAACCAGATTTTTTTAAATTGAATGTTATACCAGAAATAGCGGATAAGGATGTCAAACATATATGTACACATCCAATATGCTAAGTCTTGGAAGAAAACAGAAATACCAACGTATACAGAACTAATTGCAAAATTCTTTGAAATAGTCGAAATGCAGATGCGTAGGGAGGGGGGGGCGGGGAGGGCGGCTCGCCCCAGGTCTGGGGGTCCCCGCGTTGGCAAGGGGGCCCCCCAAACAATGGCCGTGACGGTGACGTTGCTGCGCTGAAAGGGGGGGAGAAAAAGAATGGAGGCGCCAGCGGCGCCCGACAGCGCGAGGGGGAGCGCGCGTGCACGGCGGAAGAAGGGGGTGGGGAGCGGCGCACGCACGCACGTTGGGGCTCCTCATTCCCTTCCCTTCCCTTCCCCCCCTCCCCCTTTTTCCCCCTCACTCACACAATCAAAAGCAAAGCGCGGGAAAGGCGCGCCGCGTCCGTCGCTTTTTCTCCTCTCTCGCTCGTCGCTCCCTCGCCTCAGAATGCGCGCATGCGGCATGCGCACCAGCCTCCTCGGGCTTCTCCCGTGGCGGGGGGAGGGTCTTGTCCTTGGGGCTGGGGGCTGCCGCCTGGGCCGGGGGAGACGCTGCTGGGGCTGGTCCGGGTGGCATCAGCCGGGGGAAAGGGGGAGGCTGGCCTGGCGGGACCCTCCAAGCTGCCGCCGGGGCTCCGGCCGGGAGACCTCCCTCCCGGGAGACTTCCCCCGGTGAGAGATGGGGGTGCGGGGGGGGGCTCCTCGCTGGAAGGAGTGGGAAGGGGCCGAGGCTCGCCCGCTCCAGACAGGCCACATGGAAGACTCCAAGGGCGGCTCCCCTCCGCTTTCCCCCCTGCAACCACTGGGGAAGCGCTGGGAAAAGCGCCCCTCGCCCACTCTAGGCACAGGCTGAAGCCCCTCCGCCCCCGGGTGGGCCTCCCCGCGGCATTCTTCCAGAGCCCTGGGGCCGGGCGTCCTGAGACGGGCGTGTGTGCACGGGCAAAGTATTGCCAAGAATTGCGTTGGTGCCCCTGCAGGCCTGAGCAGGGGTGATGCGATTCCCTCCCTGGGCTCTGCTTAGCAGCCAGTGTCCCTTTGGGCCACCCCCAGCTCGTTTCCTGCCTTGCCGCTTACGGCTTTGGTCAAGGCCTCTGAGAAAGTCGCTTCTAGGCTTTGCAAACCCCGGCTCTGTAAACAAGAAGGAAGAGCTTGCTTCGAAGAAGCCTCTGGAGGTTTCTTAGTATGCAGATGTGCCTGGTCCAGTTGATCTCATCTAGCATCAGCTGCTTTCCCCTTGATGGTCAGGAACCGGCCTCAGCAGCACAAGTCTTGAGCAACTTCTGGAGTGCTCTGAAGGGGTAGTTGCCCTGTAGTGTGGCTGAGGCTTTGACTTCCCATTCACAAAACGTTCTAGGCCCCCTTCTGACTGAAATAAGGAAGGGGGGCATCAGGTTTTGTGAGATGAGATGCATCAGTGTAACGAAGAGGGCAGGACTGCAGAGGGAGATGGACTGGTTGGACGGTCACTCCGAGCATCAAGTCCCAGTAGAGTTCTTTCTTGCGCTTGGCCCATGGAGTTCAGCAAGGCCGTTGGCTCAACAGAAAGGGGAGGGTGCAGGTAGATGTCTGTGGGAATCCCCAGCTACCTTGAGTTCATAGGCAGCCAGAAATATTTTAAAGATTTTTCTTGGGAGGTGTAGAAGCCTGTGCACTCACAAGCAGAATCCAAACACTCCATCTGTTTTTTTTCTCTTTCTGCCTGTCAGGTTTTCTCCATGACAGCAGCAAAAGCTCAGTCCCTGGATTGGGTGACTGGGAACTCTGCCCTCAGATAGCCCCTTAATTGATTCTTATTCCATAACATCTGAAACAGTAATGTGTTACATCTTAACCTGCATTGTGTGTATCTATATGTTTATAAGTTATAGATAAAGAACTGCATTTAACAAATAGCTGACTGGCTTATTCTTACTTATGGGACATCCAGGGATCCCTGGAAAGATCTGATAGTAGCAACTAGCATAAAGGCAAGGGAAATCCTAGCTTGGGAGAAAATCTAAGTGATTAGACATTCCATGGGGACCTCCTTATAGCTTTGCTTGTTGAAAACCACATCAGTATGCCTGTTTTTGTTTTCCTTGTTTTTCTTGTAAGCTTGCTTAATATAGAAGTCCCACAAGTTCAGGGCACAAGGGGAACAGCTGGGCCAGCAGGCTGCTTGTGGCATTTCTCCCTGTCACATGGTGTGGTGGGGTAATCAGGTTATCAATCACATGACCTAGATTACACCAGCAGTGCCATCGGGGGGGTGCCGCCCCCAAAGTGACACCACTTCCTGTTTCCCCCCCCACAAGTGGTGGCCATTTTGGGGAAGTTACATCACTTCCTGTTTCCAGCAGGGCTCCCTCGCAAGTGGTGGCCATCTTGCGGAAGTGACATCACCAGAAGTGACATCATATCCTGTTTCTGGAGGCATGCACACACATGGGGGGCCCACATAAATCTTGGCCCCGTGCCCCCAAAGCCCTAGCTACGCCACTGTCGAAATGGATGTACTATCAGACCTATTGAAAGAAGACAGCAAAAATTATCTGAAATAATAATGGGTACCTTTTTATTTATGGGTTGAAAACTACAAAAAAGTCACTGTGTAGTAAATAATTGAATGTATAATTGATTCAGACTAGATTCAGAGTTTATTAATTCAGAGTTTGAGAACTGATATTGGATAAGATCTGTAATTGGAGAAATAACTTTAGCTCTAAATGTATTTTAGGTTTTGATGTTAACCCCCTTTCCCATTACCCTTTCCCTCCTTTCTCTTACCCTTATAAAAACAAATAAACTGTTATAAAAAGAACAAATTCAAGGGGGGGAATCCCTGAAATAAATGCCATTTTGCAGAAAAGGTATTGCAAAGCCGGAGCATCAGCTTTAGATGCAACTTCCAAGCAACAGTGGCAACACTGAGATGCAGAAAAGGTCTCAAAGACTGATAGATTACTTCCTGTTTAGACTGATTGCTTTCTGTTTATTTTGAATACTGATCAATTTTTTCCTGTTTACTCAAGTTTTTCCTGGGGTATGAATATCCACATGTTTCCTGGTAATTGCATAATTAGCTTTCTAGATATTACTGCATTTAATTTTTTTTCTACACAAGAATGTATTCTTAAATAACTATAACTAAAACTGTGATCCTTACTCCCATATCTCTGATGTTTGGCAGGAATGAGGCTGTGGAAGAGGATGTAACATCTGAAAATGTAATCCCAATTGAATGGAAGACTAAGATGTTTCAGCTAGAAATATGTTTAACTGCCTTTTAAAGTGAATTTTATTCAAAATTCAGTAAACATAAACCTTTGTTTGAGGGGCACAAACTTTAAATGTATTTTTCAAACTAAATGAGAATGTTATACTTATAAATGAAACTAAAGTGATGAAAATGAATGGGATTTTCCCTTTTTATGCCATTCATTTTCACTGTTCAACTACTAAATCAACTTCCAAATCAAACAACTACTAACTCAAACAGACCTATGGTCTATGCAGTCCATGCCCTTTCTCTAACTCACACTATTCATGATTACATTCATGTTATGTTAATGTGTTTGGAAGGATTTTTTTAAAAAATCTGTATTTATAGTTTGGGAGAGCCACTGTGTTATAGTAGTTAGTGTCAGAGCAGATTTACCGTAAAAACCCTACTCTACCATGCAGTAGGTGGTCTTGGGGCAATTCTTATCTCTCAGGCTAAACTATTTCATAACTGTAAAAATTGCTGTGACAACATTTGGGGAGTAGGAATTCAAGTTTCCATTTCCACTGGACTTCTGCTAATTTTACATCTCTATCCTCAAATTCAAGACAACTGCAGGATATGAAGGTAAGCTCCCTGCTGCACAGGCTAAC
Source organism: Heteronotia binoei (assembly GCF_032191835.1). Classification (NCBI taxonomy): domain Eukaryota; kingdom Metazoa; phylum Chordata; class Lepidosauria; order Squamata; family Gekkonidae; genus Heteronotia; species Heteronotia binoei. The sequence continues at coordinate 82,944,973 of NC_083229.1, forward strand.
AAAAGAAGATTTCTTCTCTTTGTATTGTCACACAAGAATGAATGAAATGTGTCTCTGAAGTTACACATATTAGATACCGTTTTTGAGGACTGGTTATGTCTCCTGCTAGTTCCTCAATAGTTTCCTCCTGACAACTATTATCACCTCAGTGAGCATGAAAAAGTTGCCTTTCAAGTAGTTCCTCCAGTTATTCTCAGCAAGGATACAGCACTGTCAGCGTTTGCTGAGAACTATATTTGGCAGGCTCATGTTAAGGGGAAAAATAGCAAATTCCCTTGTTTGCTTCTCTACTCATGCTGCAGAAAATGTTTCTAATGGACTGTCTAGAAGTATTGAAACTTGAAGGCCAACATCTTCTGAAGTAAGGTGCCTTCCAGTTAGTCTGCAAAAACATCAATGAGAAAACCAATGGAGAGAGAGAGAAAGAGAGAGATTGCTGCAAGTAAAATCACAAAATACATTTTCACAGGTTTGGAGAAGGCAAATCATTTCCAGTTCTCACTATCAATTTTTCACACAAACAAAAGATAGCTTTAAGATGTGAAACACTGTCATTTTCACATGTGAACACTGAAAGAAAGAGCAGGGAAGGCTGAAACAAAGAACGGGAAACAGAGCAGCATTTCATAATAATATTTTGAAATCCAGTTCAAGTAGTGCTAAACTAGCACCTGTCTATTGCCAAATGCAGGCTACCAAGCTGAACAATTTGACTGCTTTTCTCAGATCATTGAAGATGTCTAAATATATCAAGCAACCAAGTAAGGAATTATCTTTGACAGTAAGTCACTTGAATTAATAATCAGTGTTAGAAGTGGCACCTTGCTTATGGCATGCCCCTTCCCCTTGATGCTTGCCTGATACCATAGCTTCTCTCTTTGAGGTGCTAGACCAACATTTTTATGCTCAAGCAGGCTGTCTGTCATCCATTCATCATCATCATCATCATCATCATCATTATCTATCTATCTATCTATCTATCTGTCTGTCTGTCTGTCTGTCTGTCTGTCTGTCATCAAAACATTTTATCCTGCCTTTCCACTTGGTCAAAGGTGTCTTACAATAATAGATAAAACATTCATAGTTAAAACACCAAAGATAAAATAACAAACCCTCAATTCTCTCTCCCTCCCCACTTAAAAGATGCCTGCTATTCAAACCCCTTCCAAAGTCTAGCAGGGGCTCCTGAAGATCTTCAAGGAGGGGGACTCTCTCAATTTCACAGGAGGAGCTAATTCCACAGAGCCAAAGCCATGATGTAGTCCAAAACAACTTCTTTGGAAGATAGAGTTTTAGCTCATGAAACAGCAGTCTCAGTTTCATAAAATGTCTTGTCCAGATAGATATCTCAGCTTAAGAGTTTTGCTCATTGATTTAACCTTCATGTTCTTGGTCTTTCAGAAGACAGACCATGACTCACTTCAAGCCTGTGTGAAGAGACACAGCCTGAACAGTATAATCAGAGCCATTGCCAGAGGGCTCACTGATCATAATTGCAAGTTTTGCTTGGGATAACCATTCTAGGGTGTCCTGTTCACACTCAGCCAATGGTCAGCAGCCCTTTCAGAGCTGGATGCTCTCCTCCAACAGTGCCACTTGTCATGGGAAATGCTGGGGGTCTCCTCTTTTTGTGGGGTAATTAGCAGAGAGACCTAGGAAGAGGATTTTAAAGCAAGGATCTTTTCTCCAATAATACAGAGGTCTCCAGAAAATATCTTTTATAATATTTACTGGAAAAATATGTAAAAAGGTACAATCACACACACAGAGAAATGCAATACAGGCAAACAAAGAGCTAGGAAAAATAGAGATGATTGATAGGGATTTTTAGGGTTCATTGAAGAGGTGATACTACCTGGTCCAGAACTGCAGACATCCATTCAGCAGGAAAATGGAGAGAAGGGCATGCATGACCAGCGTGACATGCCCAATAGGCCCAATTACAAAGAGTAACGGGGAGTACAGACTGTATAATGGTGCCCTACAGAATGCACACTGTAAGGTGATTTTTACCCAATTTATATAGGGTTTTGAGATGTGAGGATACTTCAGTAACTATGGAGACCTTAATGGCCATTGATGGATTTTTACTGGCCACCTGAATGGATATTCAGGTTAAAACAATAGATAGTGCTTACACATTAATTGTTATATGGATGGGCCATGATGAGTTTAATGTTTTAATCCATTTTAGTTTTGACACTAAGGAAGGGAGTCAGTGTGGAAGACAAAAGAATTTGTGCAACATGGCATGCATTAGCATAGAGGTAAACAGAAAGAGGTGAGTTGAGGTAATGGACTTCAGGAGTGAGCCATTAATCAGTAGATGAAGATTAAGTCATGAGTCATATTGTCTTCATGCATTCTGTTTGGGCGGAGGAGAGGGCCAGACCAGAAGGAAGCCTATGTGGTAATCAGAGCAAGCCTAAGCATGTCCCTTTGCCTATGCAAAGAATGGTGACACTTGGCCTGTTGTCAGTGCCTCCTGGCCACACACTTGCTGAGGAGGGAGGGTCAAATGGAACCTTTTTCACTGTCACCTCATCCAAAAAAATAACTAACAGCCCCTGCTGGTCCTTGGCTGTCACCCCTTTCAACCTGCAAGCCCTTTGCCCCTTTCTGGACACTTACCTACAGAGATCCAATACTAAATATCTTTGTGATGGCTTCATGTTTAGGATTCCCATCCCTTTTACTGAGTGACGGATTTTGATGAATGCTAATTACTTCAAATCCACTGGGGTGATGCCTGAGGTTATAGCCACCAAAATCAATGAGCACACAGCAGGCTAAATTGCTAGCCCCTTCAATATCCCTCCGTTGCCCAACCTTCAAGTCTCCCTTTAGGGGTTGTGCCTGAGAAGCACCAGGAAGTTCAGACTCATACTTCATTTGTCATAGCCTAAGGGTTACTCTGTTAACCACATCGTCCACCCTGAGCTTTGCTCTGTAAAATATGCATTCTTTGATCATGCAGTGAGGTTGGTGCAGACCTGAGGACACAGAGCATTGATAACTAATGAGATATACAGTCAGCCTTTTGGTTGCTCCTAGCGTATCCCAGGGATTTCTGTTTGTTGGGGTTTAAGTTCTAGGGTTGTAGTATGTAGATGAGGCCATGCCCACAGGATGCACAGTAGCATGCATGACTTTTGATGCCTTTAGCACCTTCCTCAAATGAGAGGCAAGGGCCAGGGTTCCCACATATCACCCATTATTTAGATTATTTCCTTTTATTTGGTCCAGCAGGTAGAATGGCTTGTGCGGAGCAGCTGGAGGCATTCCAAGCTTTGTTTAGGGAACTGGGGGTCCCACTGGCTCATGACAAGACTGAAGGTCCCACAATACAATTGAAATATTGGGGAAATCAGTTGGATTCCGTAGTTGAGGCTTCTTACCTGCCAGATAGCAAGCTGCTGGCACTGAAGGCCCTTATCTCCCTGACATTGGCACATGAGAAATGTACATTAAGGGAGCTGTAATCTTGCATGGGACAACTAAACTTCACTTGCTTTTGCCTGGGAGGGCCTTCTGTACATGCCTGGCATGTGCCATGGCCAGTGTATCCACCCCATATCACTCCATATTTGTATAGGGTATGAAGGAGGACCTCAGGGCTTGGCTAGCCTTTCTTACTAAATATAACAGAGTCATCGTTTGGCCAGCACCACTTTATTTGGATAACTGCATACAAATACACTCTGATGCAGCAGGTGGCACTAAGTTTGGCATGTATTACGATGGCTGTAGGGGTGCCCAATGGTGACCAACCAACTGGGCTGAGTCAGGTATACTCTAAGACATGACCTTTTTGGAATTGTTTCCCATCCTATTGGTGGCTGTTATCTGGGGGAGCAATTCTGTAAAAGGAAATCAGACTTTGGTGTGTCTTTCTGCTAATATAACATATTCAGTCCAGCAAGCATCAATAATAGCATCCAGGTGCCTTGTCTCAACTGAAAGGAGAGTTTTCACAGCCTGACTCTGCATATCAACCCCATTGCCTCCCCAGTCAGAATAATGAAATGGACACAGAAATGGATATAAAGGGCCACTTTATTAACTTAATGGCAAGGGCAAACATGTGGACAGATCAAGGCAGGGGTCAAGCCAGACCACCTCCTTGACCTGAAAATGGGCGAGCTCCCAAACCCCCGCGTCTGAGCCAACCCAATGGCTCAGACCTGGCCAGCCCAGCAACATGATCGCCGCTCACAAAAGCTCCACCATCCCCAAAGCCATACAGCCTGGAATGTGGACACTCTCCATGTGACGGGATCCCCAGGCTCCCTGGAGCCGACCTTGGGCCATACAGCTTAACGGTCGCCCAGGGAGGCCATTCACCAAATGGTGCAGTGCAAGGGAGCTCCCCAATCCCCAAAACATATTCCCAACAATAAACAGCCATTGACAGTGCGAAGCCTCTGCTTAGGCCACTGTACCCAGACCGAACCCCAAAACCTGCACCAGCCCTTGCCGCAAGTCAGCCAAAAAGGCCTCATTGCCCTTTACTGAAAGATGAACCCCATCCTCCCTATACAAGTCCGAAAGACTAGCCTGAATGGAAGGATGAGGCACATAAACTCCCAGCCCCCTATCAAGGGCTTTACGCAAGGCCCTATTGGCCTTAACCCGGGCCCGCTCCAAACCTGCTGGATCCCAAGCTGCCCGCTGCACCCGACGCGGCAACATGGTCGACCACAGGATAAGGATGCCCGGCCACCTTTTGCTAATCAAGGCGATATCGTCCTAAGCCTGAATCGAAAGGGCCTTCCCTTTCATCAAGCCCAAGTCATTCTCTCCCAGATGTATCACCAAAATCTGCGGAGGAGGGCCCCTCACTCCCCCAAATAACAGTGACAGAGCCCCAACTACCACATGCCTTGGCAGCCCTGCCACTCAATGACGGCTCTGTCGCTCAGGCCCAGCTGTGAACCAACCGGCGTCCATCAGGCCTGATGTGCCGCCCAAAACACAATACTGTGGCCACATATAAGGATCCTTTTCCTTTCAACGCCAGCCACAGCACCTAGAAGAAAAAGCCATTAAACTGTTGAACAACAAAACTGAAATTAACCCAACAGTTAGCAAAAGAAGAAAAAGGTGGGGGGGGCAGCCCACGCAGATAGCTCCTGGCCTCAAGGCCGTAATGGCCAAACATAAGTTCCGGACTTTCAATGACCCACACGACGAATATCCTCTCCCCCGTAACCCATCGCTGCGGCCGTGGAAGCGGCTCCGATCCTAAAGGAATGGGTGCCGAATTTTAATCCCCCGAGACCTAACTCTGCCAATGATCGGCTCGTTACGGTCCAAAATTGATATCTAGTCAAGGGTGATGTATCTACATGGTGAAAAAGAGGACCGTCCGACCCTCCTCGTAATTCCATGTAATGCCCCAGCACTGCAACTGGACATAACTCCTTCTCCAAACAGGGCCCAAGAGTGACCGTATGACCCTGCTGCTTCTGGTCCGTCTTTGACCGATGGACGCAAAGCGCCACCTGGTCACCGGATAATTTAAAGTCCCACAACTGCAGGGCCCTTGCAGAAGCATCATTACGGGAGAGCGCCACCAACTCAGACACTCTAAAAGCCCCGAAAAAAGCCGTCAATGCGGCTGCATGGAACAGCGCTTCCTTGTAAATAGAGCCACAAACAAGCACCCATGTAGCATGAAGCCCCAAGAGGATAGATGGTGAAATAGGTTGCCTACCGTCAACCCGATGGCCTGTCTCCCAGGACCAACCCTCCAACATTTTTTGGATATGAAAATCCTTAGTCGCATCCGGATGCCCGCACGCCTTGCTCAGGAAAGACAATGCAGCCATCTGTCCCCTGATAGATTTTACTGTCAGGCCCCGCTCCCTTTGCCAAACACAAAATTGCAACAGCTGGTCGACAGGAACAGGCCATAAAACCGGCAACCCGGCCTCTTCCCTAAAGGCCGAAAACTGGCTAGCCTCCCGGTCATACAACCTTTTAGTGCTGGGCGCTATGGCGAGGTGGATTGCCCGGCTAACTTCATCCCTCCAATCTGCCACAATTCCGCTGAGATGCGCACAGGAAACAGATCGGCCTCCAGAGCTAACTGATGAAAGCGCTTCATCTGTTGGCGAGACAAGGCGTCCGCCACACCATTACAAATCCCAGGAACATGCTTTGCCAAGAACAATATATTTAACTTCAGACAGCGCAAAGTAAATGCCCTAACCAACCTCATCACCAGGGGGGGGCGGACTTAGATGTCAAATTGTTAACAACATGTACCACTGCCATGTTGTCACACCAGAAGTTCACTGTGTGATTAGCAAGAGCCTCACCCCAAAGGAAAATAGCCACCACTATAGGAAAAAATTCCAAAAAAGTCAAGTTCCGACATAACTCGGTACCCAACAACTCCTGTGGCCATTGCTCCGCACACCAATGCCCCCAGAAATAAACCCCAAAACCAGTGGTGCCGGCGGCATCTGAGACATTCTGTAGCTCCATTTCCAGTTGCATATCCCCCCCGCCAGAAGGAAATACCATTAAACTCCTTCGAAAATGACTCCCAAACACAAAAGTAACTGCGTGTCTCCCGAGTAACCCGGGTAAAATGATGCGGCAAACAGAGGGCAGAGCTCAGCTGGGATCGCATCATTCACTGATCGCCCCCTGGGATAAGAAAGGTGATGGATTAACTGAAATTCGCCAGCCGCTTTTTTCGGCACCACCCCCAAGGGAGACACCCGCAAATTTGGCACCAGAGGGGTCACAAAAGGGCCTAACACTCGGCCCTCAGCACACTCCTTCTTAATTTTTTCCCTCACAATGTGCTCTAAACCCTTAACCGAGCGCAAATTAGAACAAGAAAACGGGGTCCGTGGACCCTGATAAGGGATTCTAAACCCTTGGGAAAACCCCTCCAAAAGGTAACGCACTTCATCCAAACGTGGATAATCCTACAACAACTCCTTAAGAACCCTCAGTTGAATGGGGCTGGGTCCCTTTTGCAGCCTGTTGCCCAGTCCCCCCACTCGTCCGCTTATTAGCTCCTCTTGGTTTGGACCTGTTACAGGCCGTGAATGCATGAGGCCCTCCACAAAGAGGGCACTCATGCTTGTACCTACAACCCTTCCTGGCGCACACACCTTGGGAGGTAAACTCCCAGCAAAGCAGCCATGGCTGAACCAACTGCCCCGCGTTCACACGGGAGCCAGTAGGAGTCACTGTCTTCTGGACGAGGTGGCCACTATCTGATCTCTCCCCCGCATTTGGCTTTGCAGGCACCATAAATTGCAGCCAAAGCTGTTGGTTAATCTGGTCCCACGGAAGGCCAGGATTAACTGCCGCCTGCATGCAGAATTGAAGCCACGCCCCTCTGAAGCCATGCCCCTCCAGTAAAGTACTTATATGCCCTATATATAATATCACAGCACTGAAAAAGGGGGGCGGCCCGCCATGGCTGGGCCCTGGCTATAACCCCCACATAAATAAGGAAACCCGGTAGCCAATTCGACCTCGTCCTATCCACTTTCCTCCGCTTCAGTTTCTCCTTATCCTTTTCGTCAAGCTCGTCTTTTGACTTCTTTTCCAATTCTCTGTGTAGGCCACTTACTTTTAGTACTCTGGCATGGGTGGTGTGAAAACTCCTGGACTTGTGCTGGTCCACTTTTGAGGTGATCTGTTTGAGGCAGCATTTACCTTGACCTTTTTTGGGAGTGCTCAGGTTAAGAGAGGTGGTTCAGTAATCTTCAACCTTTTCAGACCCATGAAATCTGTCTGAAAAGCTATATGCATCGCATCTTCATGACCCTCTGAACATGCGATGCTTATAGCTGAGCACACGAAACAATGCCATGTGACATCACAGTCATATAACAGGAAGGAGGAGCCAGATTTATGATCTAACTGGTGTTAAAATGGATAGCAGTCCAAAAATGCAGGGACAGGAAGCATGAAGGAAGCACCAAGAGGTTTCCCAAGCCAAAGATCAGAACCATCGGGGAGTCCTCTCCAACATATTTTCTCCGTCCCCCATGAGAAAAGCCAATCTAAATTTTTAAGAGCCATTCTTCATTTCCCAAAGAGCATTTCTAGTGCCATGCTAAGGCTGGAAACTGAATTGTTAAGAATAGAGGCTAACCTCAATCAACACTTTGCTTAAGCTTAGCCATTGTCCCTCAGATATCACCTCATTAATTCTCAAGGAAAGGTATTGTTCTGTCTCGCTTAGGGCTATTCATCAGAAGGTGTCTATGCGTGGCTTTTCACCTGAATCTTTACAGATAATGGCCCTAGACCAAGCAAGGGTCATAATCAAGCAGAGAATACTAGACACTGAGAGACAGAATGATATTGTCAAGGTTTCAAGATTTTATACTCCTCTCCAGAAGAGATATGTAGTTTCTCCAGCCCCCTATTGAATCTGGCAATTCCATCCCATAGAAGGGCCTTTTCTATGGCCCGATATAGCACTTTTCCTTCTGCAGTCATAGAGGGTCGCTATAAAAATGTGCCTTTGGCTGAACATGTTTGTGTGGCACAGGTAAAGTAGAAACTATCGAACATACTCTGCTTGTGTGTAGTCTCTATAAAGAAATACAAACCAAATTTATCCAACCTTTACAGGTGAAATTTATGGGTCTTCCGGACTCTGAATCAAGGAATATACTTCTGGCTGATTCTAACTCCCAAGTTACACTTGCTTGCTCCAGATTTTTAGGAAATAATAAAATCATTGGTCAGCAATAATAATTTACACTCTCATTGTGTGTACATGCTATTGATTTAGTGCAATAGCATGTACACACAATGAGACTGAATTATTATTGCTGACCGGTGATTTTATTATTTCCTATTTACACACTAGTACCAGTTATTTATATTGCTCCAGATTTTTGGCCGCAGCCTTTAGAATTCACGAAGACTACACAAAGAGATAAAAATGTCCCTTAGGCTTTGCATTCTTCTTCCCTTATTTTCTCCCCCCCCCCCCCCGCCCTTCAAGAATGCTAAAAGGTCCCCTCTCCCTTTAAATATCTCCTTCTTAAATCCTTGTATACTATACTATAATACTCTCATTGGCTGTGCACTTTCTGTATTTTATGTAAATTAGTTTGTTTTGATCTATGCTGGCCATGGGTTGTAATAATAATAAACTGAAACTGTTCAGTTATACATATACACGCATACACACACACACATATATATATACATATATATACACACACACACACACACACATATACATTCTCCACCTCTCAGCAGGTCTACAAAAGGAGGCAGGGGCCAAGGCACTCTTGCACTCTACACAACAGGTGTTTTCAAAAGGCAGCAAAAATATGTCAACATTATGACTTTTGTGATCCAGTAGGGAGATTCCACAAACCACTTGGGGGCCCAACCCATGGTCTGAAGACCACTCCTCTAAACCTTTATGTGGTTGATATAAGAGGAAACTCACAATTTTAACCCACAGTGCAAAAATAAAGAATTAAATATTTGGTGCTCTATTACTCTTGCTGTGCTAATGGACCAAAATTCACTTAGAAACAGATACAAGTGTTACTGTTATTCATTTGAGCATGTCTAAATACATGTGATATGTCATGGTTACATTTTATAGGAATATTATGCTTATTCATGTTAAAAAAAAAAAATAAAAGAAAGGTCTTTGGGGAAATAATTTTTTTATGAATGTAAAAGTACCACAGAATTCCCCAGGAGCAGGAGATTACTTTAACATCAACACAAAATGGGTTCATCTAGTTAATGTTCTTGCAAGAAATGCCAAATTAATATATCATGAACGATTACATCTGCTGAAGTGTTAACACAGCTCATCAGCAACATTCTTTGAATGTCAGGCTCTAGCACTGTGAATGTGTTAAGTTCAATCAAAATACAATGTACAGGAAAACTTTAAACAGTGCTGTTTATATTTCACTTACCAGTATGCATTACTATATATTGAAAAACCTGGTATCTGTTAAGTAAATTCATTTTCTGAAAATGTAAGCTTTAATTAATTTTAGCAGTTTTATCACTTTGCTGTAGAACAGGATCATACACAGAAATTCAAGTGCTTTAATATAGTTATATCGCATTTGGGTTATTATTATATTCAGATTATATTCATATTGGTTTCAATGGAAAACATATTTCCCCTGTAATTTCTCTACATACACATGTATGTGCACACACACAATTAGGGTGGAATTCTCAGAGACTGTAATGGTCACTGAAGAGAAGCATTTTGCCAAAGTGCAGGCTTTTAATATACCATTAAAAATCTCCTGTATGGGGTAGACACATGGAGGAGACACTATGAATTTTTCTTTTGTTCTTTCTTGCTGATAGGATCCTGATATATGGGGGAAATTATATGTATATTTAAAAGGTCAAGGGATGAGATGGACGTGAACTGAGAAAAGGGGAACCAGGTGGGGCTCATCCACCCCCAGCAATAAAATGGAGCATGAAACTTCTCCAGCATGAAACTTCTGAACTGGAATTCATACCAATATTATATGCTATGCCTGTGATTAATAGGCACATAACATTCTTCTTTCATCCGAAATAGCTGTCAGTTATTTGGATTGAGAATAGTCTGATTTTCTCGCCTCCCAATTTTCACAACAGCGACAAATACCACCACCATCCTGATCCTGAGTCAGAGTCAGTTTGGTGTAGTGGTTAAGTGTGCAGATTCTTATCTGGCAGAAGCGGGTTTGATTCCCCACTCCTCCACTTGCAACTGCTGGAATGGCCTTGGATCAGCCATAGCTCTGGCAGAGGTTGCCCTTGAAAGGGCAGCTGTTGCGAGAGTCCTTTCAGCTCCACCCACCTCGCAGGGTGTCTGTTGTAGGGGAGGAAGATAAAGGAGATTGTGAGCTGCTCTGAGATTCGGAGTGGAGGGCGGGATATAAATCCAATATCTTCTTCTTCTTACTTAAATTTCCATGTCTAGGAACAGGATTCCAGGAGGCTTTGGGGCTATGGCAGGAAGGGAAGGCACTCAACATTTAGCTGTCTAGTCTTAAATCTGTGACTTTTGAATCTGTGCAGAGCTTTTGTCTCTTAATGAATTTTTATATTTTACAGCTGACATTTAACCACCTTGAGTCCAATGAAATAAAGTGGGTATAAACATTTTAAATAAATAGCTTTGTTCTAGATCCCGCTCAATATGGGTAGACCCTAACATTTATCCTGTTGTTTTTTAGTCAATTGTTCCACAAACTTTTCTGATATCTACTAGTTATCCTACACCCATGTGGAAGCTTGTGGTATGGAGGACACTGTGGAAATCTAGGTATTTCTCCAGCTTTTTTCACAGCCAACTTACTATGATATTCAGATGAGGTTTGCCTGCCTCTGCATAGTGACTCTGGTATTCCTTAGCAGTCTCCCATCCAAATACTGAGCAGGGCTGACCTTACTTAGCTACTGAGATCTGAAGAGATTAAGCTAGCCTGGACTATCCAGTTCAGGGTACTTCTCCAGCTAACCTCCAGATATCTACTCAAATTCTTAGAATTTGTAGGAATCCTTGGGTTGAAAATAGGTTCTGGAGCAGGCTGTTAAAACAGCACTCTGAATAAAATTTATGTTCTTTTAATAAAACAAAACTCTAGAGATCAAATCAGAGTGTATGTTTTGAAATAAATATTTAGTATTATATGCTCATTTTTACTTGCAGGGGGGACGGGGATGGACCTGAGGTACTAATAAAGGCCATTCAGATTTTCTATCATGGAAAAAGGTAATAGGAATTTATGGCCTGCCCTGTCACCACTGCTGAAATCCAGTGGGAGGGAACTAACCACATCTGGGACAGCTGAATGGGACCTTTGGATGAGCATCTGTTCCTTCCATTTCTGCAGTGTTCTGAACTTAGGCTAGCCAGAAGCATGAGCCTTTGGTAAGAACCCAGGGGGTGCAAAAGCCTGAAACAATTGCTTGAAAAGTACTTGTACCTTTGTGAAAACAGTCTCTGCCCAAGCACCTTAATATAACCAGTACAAGCAAAATATTAAACAATTCAGAACTGAGATAAGAAAATTGGGAATGTCAGTTTAAAGCCATAGCTACTTAGACACGGAGTTCCTAAAACAAATAAGTCTTCTGATTTTTTTTTTCAAACAAGAGAAGAGAATCAATTAACCGAACAGCAGCTGGCAAGAATTCCATAAATAGGGAGCAATAAAGAGAGCAAGAAAACCATGAAGAGGTAAAACAGAAGGGAAAATATGAGATATAATGAGTGTCTATCATTCTCTATCAAAACAATTCAAAGACCAAGAAGTTGAGTATGCAGCAGAAGTGCAAAGGAAAGCAATGAAATGAAATGAGTGGGATTTAAGAATGCATAACTGGATGTTAGATTGCATCCGATGAAAGCAAGAGCATTCGCACATAAACCTATACCAATTACAGCTAGATATAGAAAAGGAATTTTATGCATATGCATTTGAATGCAACAGGAAGACAAAGATGAATAGTAATTTTAAAATACAAGATTTCACAGCCTATTCACTAACTTAATTTCAAAAATTCTCACAGGTCCATTCAAAATAATGTTTTCTGCCATACATTATGCAAATGTCATAAGAAAATACCAAAATAAAGTCGTAAACCTGAGGAAATACCTAAGGGAGAAATTCTACTTCCATTAAAGCCTACAAGATAGCTCTCATTCATTTACAGGTATCTAAAATTTCTCCTTCTTTTAGTATTAGTCATTTTATAAGTGTGTAACTGCATGACAAACTCATTTATTATACAGCAGCACTAGCAACTTTACATTAAAAATTGAACAGTATATAAATACAGCCTCTATGTACCCTTCACTACAATCTCCATTATTTCAAAATAGAGGTTATCAATTTTCTGAATCATAGTTCCCCATGTAAATAAGGCTGTATGTAAACAGAACATCCATTAATTTGAGTTTCTGATTATTAAAAATCACGATCTTTGGGTTTTATGTACTGTTATCAATATTGCATGGCATTATCAAAATTTTACAAAATTTAACAAATACATGGGTACTAAACATAGGCAAAGTATGAGGGGGAAATGAACATTAAAATTGCTGTGATTACAGGAAATTGTAAATTGCGTGCTCTACCATTTTGTCCTCCATCTTCTCCTTAAAAAGTTAAAGGTGGTCCCCTGTACAAGCACCTGTCGTTTTCAACCCTTGGGTGATGTCGCATCATGACATTTTCACAACAGACTTTTAATGATGTGGTTTGCCATTGCCTTCCGCAGTCATCTACATTTTACCCCCAGCAAGCTGGGTATTCATATTACCGACCTCGGAAGGATGGAAGGCTGAGTTGACCCTGAGCCAGCTACTTTAACCCAGCTTCCACCAGGATCCAACTCAAGTCCTGAGCAGAGCGTGGACTGCAGTACTGCAGCTTACCACTCTGCGCCATGAGGCTCTCCTTACCCATGTTTAAAATTATGCTAAACAACTGTGGAGATGAACAGTGAATGACCAAGAGACAGATGAAAGGAAAGGAAAAAAGTATATTAATGTATCCAGTCAGACACTAAACCTTTGCAGCAAAATCACTTTTAGGTCATGATTTCACATATACTGCTAAAGACTTACATACATGGAGAAATTTCCAAATCTGCATCACATTTGTATATAAGTTGAGTGCCAGCTGATGGCTGGCAACTAGTGTGGGGGAGAAATTGGGGGTAATTGTACCATGCTGGCAGCACATCACTTCTGAAAAATACCCAATTTCTAGAGTGTTGTTCAAATTATGTTTAGCCCAAATTTTAGAATGTCACCTCATCACCATACTGGACATATGATGTCACTTCTGGGTATTCCCCAGAAATGACATTGCACAGGTCACACAGTGCCATTTTTAAAACCTTTCCTACCAGGCAATGAAAAGCAGGAACAGAAGTGGAACTTGGTCAAATGAGGCTTCTTACTCCATGTCCTTTTGGCTACTGCCCCAGAGACTTCAGACCTGACATGGGTTAATAATGTTATTGCTATACCTAGCTAGGCCTAGAAGTCACTCAATACCGCTGCCACCATAACCGCTCTATTAACAGGACAGATTAAAGCTGTGAATAGAGAGAGTGACTCAGTAGATGCATTTTTAACAGCCATACTGACTAGAGGGGAATAATACAGTCCACCTTCTAAAGAAGTCAAAGGAACTGATCACTGCACTGTGGACACCAACTGTATTTCTAGCAATCACCAAGTCCTATCTGGAGGTTCTCAATCCTAATTCTCAGCAGCATGGGATGAACTCTTAGAGCTTTTCCACATGGATTTTTGGTTGGTTTTGTAGTTGTTGTTGGGGATTTTTGTTTGTTTGTTTTGTTTGTGCTTGTTCTGGTCCCATACTGCTTCAGTTTATCCTAATTTCCTCACACATTTTTTGCCTTTAGTTTTCACTTTGTTTTTTTTCAGGCTTTTGTCTGACTCTTGGGAGACCACTTTTACCTCAATATTTTTCTAGAAGCCTAGTTTGAGGTGGCTTTTTTCTAGTGTTTAATTATTGTATTGGTTTTCTTTGTTCCACTCACCCTCATCTCACTTTTCAATTACTGGATTCTCATAATTGTTAAACCACTCCCTCTCCCCCTCACTCCCTCTCCTTCTGAAGATGAGTTATTTTAATTTTTAAAAGCCCTAAAATATTGCTATAATGTTGTACTGATAGTTTAAGCAGGTTTTCTAAATTCCCAGCTTTTTAAAAAAGTAAGTCTCTACTCTTTTCCCTCAAAAAATCCTTATATCTTTATGAGGAATAGAGACCCTTTTTAAAATGAAATCTGGGAATTCAGAGAACCTTCTTAAACTATCATTGCAGCACTACAGCACTATAGCAGTATTTTAGGGCCATTTTTTTTTTTACAAATGGGGTTGATGTGACACCACTGAAAATGACAATGACAGCACCTTCCCTTGAAAATCTCATTGTTTAAGCCACATGCAGTAGAAAATAAACTGACTTCACAAGTGTAAAATTGCACAGGGGGCACAGACATGCAGAAGAACCCTGCCCAAACCCATTCCATTGCTTGTGGATTGACTCCCAAGAAAATCAGGAGTAATTTAAGTGTGCAGAAAAGGTCCTGTTCAACAGAACCAGTGGACAGTTTGTAAGACCTGTTCCAGTTTTGCAAAGCAAAACTTCAAATACTTGCTTTTTCTTTCATTCCTTCTTATAAAAGAACAGCCACCATATTTCCATATTAATGCTCTCTGCCTCCTCAGTTTTGTTGTTTTCAGTTACTTTGCTCATGAGTTGATATGTCAATAAATGTTCTAAGAAATGTCACTAAAAGCAGCCAGATTAGAATTTTTAAAAATATCTTTTTCCTTTAAACAAACTGATTGGCTTTACTGTCTCAGGATGACTCAGTGTTCATACAGGATTTGATTCTGCAGATGTTACGTCAGCAAGTTTCCTACTGAGATCAATGAGGATGATGCTTGTGAATAAACTTATAGAGGCATGACTCATACCTGTTGTTATTATATTCTATGTACAGTGGCCAAAGAAAGGAATTTCCAAAGTAACTGCCATAAAATATTGTGGGATAATACATTTTGTAATATTTAAGCTTCACAGATTTCTACCAGTGCTATATATAATATTAATCGAATTAGCATTTTCATATTACAAGAGTTGGCATCTACTACAGCTCTTCCTTCTTAAAAATGGCTCCCACCTTCTGGAACAGGCTCCCTGAGGAGGTGAGGTGTTCCATCTTTAGAAGTTTGTAGAAGTAGCTATGAAGTAATTTTATTTGCCATGACTTTTACAGGAGTTTCAGCTGCAGGCATTTTCTTGTGGAAGAGGGGTAAATGGGGTTTTACTATATTTTGTATATTTTTAATTTGTGGAAATTTAAGTCATCTTGAGCCACAAAGGAAACGAGGGAAACTAGGAGGACGCATCAATTCATCAAAAATGATGTAAGTAACTTTGACAGGTTCCCCACCCCACTTCTAGAGCAGAAGTCCCACATCCGTTGGCACCCCAAAACATCTACACCATTTGGTAGAAAATGATGGCTTAACCAGTGTGCTTCAGAGAGGGTTCTGTGACTCTAGGAACTCATCTCATCACCCTGGACCAAAAAGAAAGGGTTCTGAACTTGTAGGATGCAGAAGTTATGGTACAGTAGCACTACCACTCCTGGGAAGCCCCTAGGGAAGTTACGTGAGCCCTCTAGAAACTCATCTCATTGCCCCAGACTGATAGGAAATGGTTTCAGGTTTGTGGGATGTGTGAATAGAAAGGTGAGGAACAATATCATTCCCTACTCCCAAGAGACTATCTCTGAGCATTCACCTTGTCCTTTCAGTAGGGAGAATCTAGTAAATCTAGATTCTAGAATCTGGTAATCCCTAGAAATAGAAAATAGCTATGAATGCCATTGTCAAGGCTGTTCATATTCCATTGTGAATCACTGCTTCAGGAAAATAATGTTCTTGAAATGTGCATTGGAGTCTGGTGGTCAAGTTTTTTGACAACTCCCTGACATAGGTCAGGGAGTTTTATTATCAGAACTTGGAATAAATATGTGGTAAACTAAGCATTGGACCTATGTTGTACCTTATTACAGAATTAGCCTGTTCTATCTATTGTTTCAATATGAACCAAGATCACATAATAAATTTGGGCAGATGTGAAGGTGGTGTATCAGGCTGAAAACCCACAGGATGCTCTCAATGCATTGTTGCACAAGTATAACCCTCAAGTGTAACCCTTGCTTTAAAAATTCTACATTAAAAATGCCCTGATCATAAATCTTTAGTAACCCATTTATATGTGGTCTCATAATGAAAATAAACATATATGAAAAGACTGTTTAGAAGGCATTTCTATTGTCTGCTTTCATTAGAAAATAAAAAGGTCTATGTATTGTAGAATGAGCATGAGTACAGATTGTAAAAATGAGGTTGGGATGGCAAAGAAATGTCCAAATGCTGTAGTTCAGATGCATACTTAATAAGACTTTGCATGTTGGTGATTAAAGAGATGGAGTGTTCCTCTAGGACATGGGGTAAGAAATGCAGGTCTTACATGGATGTGAATCATGTTCAAAAAGTGTTGTGGCAGGATCTGTTAAGTACAACAAGGGGAGCTCATGAACAATGAAGATCAATGCTTGTGTAACATAGAACTTCTCCAAGAAACCCCCCACTCATCATGCAACATTTTTTTCTGATTTTGAGTGTATGTAGGACAGGTGAGCATTTCTATAATTATTAATTTGGTACTGCTTTTTAAAAAAGACTCTAAATGAACTGCAGCCAGTTGGTCATGGGAGTTTAATGGTGAAATATGCATTTATAACCTCATTAAAACATTCACTAGAGACAGTACCTTCAAATACTGCTCATAATGCCAAAGGCTATGATTCCTACTTTATTGTTAAGCAACTGATCATAAAGAAGCTTGACCCCCAAATGGTTGCAGTTGGAGGAAAGAGAATGTGTGTAATGATAAAAAGTCTTAATATAAATTGTCCCCACAGATGGAAGAAAGAGACGGACACGAGGGTTTGGGTAAATTAAGGGCCACTTTCTTTCTTTATTAATATCACAACAAGGGCTATAAACATAACAGGCAGTACGACAGGGCCAGGGGACAAAGCACGAGGCAAAGACTGGAGAACAGGAGCAGAGCCAGACATTAGGGTGTATAGACTCCACCCCCATCTCCCATAGTACCCTGCCCACTCTTCCTCCTCATGAGGAGGCAAAACGGCCCCCAGTGGCAAGGCTGTTCAGCCTCCCCAGTTGGGAGCCACATTTCATTGATTCTCTAAACTTCCTTTCTATGCATCTTTCTAAACTTTTGGGTTTTAAAGCCTGCAAAGGCCATTCCCCCTTCCCCCTCCTTTTTTTTACACTGAGGAAAATCAAGATTATATTGGACCTTTACTGAATGTAAACTACTATGCCCTGGATCACATGATGCCTAAGGACAAGGCTGCTTTTTTGAAATGTTATGAGGAAAAAAGATGCATGACATTCAGTCTTCAAAAAAGAGTTGACCATTTAATTGTCAGCAAGATGCTGACAATCATCTTACTGATTGTCTTGCTGGTGCTGATCCAACAGGCAACAAGTGTGCCATGCAGGTTGGACTGCAGCTGCCTCGTCTCTCCATTGCAGTGCCATGCAAGCTCCCCACTCTCCCTCCCTTTTATAAGATTATGTGGGACTAGCTGGTCACCTCTTAGGGGCCAAGCAAGAATTTTTGGGGCCCTCACTCATTTTGGCCGAGGGGGGGGGTGCTTTTTTCATCTGCTCCACATGATCTGAAGGGATGAGGTATAACTAGGTTTGGTGAAAGCTGGTTAGGCCCTAACTGGGATGGCAGGATAAGCATGGATTGAGGATATTTAATCTTGGTTAACACCCTGAGATATCAGTGATGGTCCTCAAACTGGATACCTATAGGCTTTGCAATCAGGGTGGCTTGGTGGGGTCCTCCTCATGATTGGGGGGGATAACAAGCCTTAAGGCTTAGCAGTCATGGGCTAGACCTTTCCATTCCCTCTTTCTATCCCCTCTTTACACTCGTGTGCAGGCCATGATTGGGGAGGGATGGTGGCTCAGTGGTAGAGCATCTGCTTGGTAAGCAGAAGGTCCCAGGTTCAATCCCCGGCATCTCCAAATGAAAAGGGTCCAGGAAAGTAGGCATGAAAAACCTCAGCTTGAGACCCTGGAGAGCTGCTGCCAGTCTGAGTAGACAATACTGACTTTGATGGACCAAGGGTCTGATTCAGTATAAGGCAGCTTCATATGTTCATGATGAAAAAAGTTCAGAAGGATTCCAGTTCTATCCATGAGCCAGGGTTGTTTTGCCTTCTTAGGAAGCTTGCCTGGGCAAACCTGATAAAATCCATTATTTAATATGTTAACCAAGTTATGCAAATCAGCTTGTAAATAAAGTTCCAGTTTAACCCATAATGTGTGTCATGTTTCATTCAAGCAGTGGGTGAGCAAAAGTATGTCTAGAAACACCAATGTCCACATAGCTTGCTTCATCAAACCTTATGCATAGTTAGAACTTAACAACTTGCTAGACAAGCTTCAGGAGTGATGTTTGTACCATGTAACTGTGACTTGGGAAGGCAAGTGGAACTCTCCTTTGGAAGACCATTTAGTGGAACTCACAAACAAAATGCCCCCTGATCAACATATAGCAGAGTTTGTTTCAACAGGCCCTAAGATATATGGGTACTGGCCGTCAGGAAGATAAATGCCACCAACAGTAAAACATAAGTTTTGACCATCTGAAATATTTAGTCTTTACTGATACCTCTGATCCTGAGCCTTGTGAGATATCTGTGCAGCATCAAGGCATTGTCAGAGAATGCTTTATCATTGAAAAGACTGTTTACAAGTGTGTGGTTGCTGAAGGGTTTAAAACTCTTCTTATGAATATTGATATGGATAACCAATGGCAGCATTCTTTCCCCACCTAGCAACTGCTTAATTACTTTAATTTAAAAAAAAAATGATGCTGAATGAAGAGCAGATACTTTCTGTCATACTTGAAAATATTGTGTGGTTTTATGCCTTTTGTCAACCATTGTATCAAGAATTGCATCATCATTTTCCCTTTATAAATTTTGTTTCAGGAATGCTCACATACTTGAATGATTATCGTGCTTTACCCAAAGATAAAAAATCTTTCTATTGTAGATTATTTTCATGGCCTCTGCATGTGGCAGCACTGAAACCAAGAATGTGTTTACTAAGTATGTGCACAATAGAAATCTGAGTATTACTTATATCATTCAGAATTTATTCTGTCAGGGTAAGAGTAGCCAAATTATCAACCTGAACACAAAATACATTGTGCTCTTTGAAAATCCATGAGATAAATTACAAATAGCAACTTTAGCTAGTCAAATGTACTCTAGTAAATCAGCTTTCTTTATGGAGGTATATGAAGATACAACCCAAAAACTCTATGGATTTAAATGCTACCAGAATAGTACAGGTTACTACAATCACGACATTTCCCTTCTGACCATCCAGCAGTGTATATTTTTTAAAAAATCAGCAGTGGAATATCAAAGACAGAGATTTTCAATTGACCTATGTTTTTAAGAGAGGTCATGTCACAGAGGCAACATGTCTGAGTGCATAAAGAGAAATCTTGCCCTCTTAGTCATTTGAGGGCAGAGCTCCCTGGAGCACAGCTCTGGAAGCTCTAATCAGGCCCCCAAGCAAATGGCCATCATTGCTTCCTTCTCCCTTGCCTGCTTCAGTCACCATTTTTTCCTCTTCCCTGTGATGAGGCAGCCAAGCAAAGCAGCTTCTTGCTCTTTCACTCTTCCCCTCCCTCTTCCCAAAGGAGGAGCCTCAACCAATGGAGGACCTTGGCTCTGTAGCTCTGCTGTATGATTGAGTTTGCCAGAGTTGGCAGGCATTATCAATCATACTGCAGAGCTACTGAGCCAAGCCTCTCTTCCTTCTGTTCCCTGAGGCTCCTCTCCCTCCTCGTCCCCTGGGAGAGTTTCCTTTGCCTAATTCCCTCTATCAGTTTCATGGGAGAGATACAAAGAAAGCACTTTTAAGACCAGCAATGTTTTATTCAAGGTATGAGCTTTTTGCCTTTCTACACAGAGAGGGAAAGAGTGTTTTGTTGGCTTGTTATGCCTTGGGTCTCCTGGGTGCAACTGGATTTGCCTTCCCCTTTGCACTGTATTAATGCCTTCGTGATCCATGCCTTCATGATCCAGAAGAGGAATAACAACAAGCTAGGATTAGGCTGAGAGTATGTCCAGACCCAGTTCACCCAGCACATTTCCTTTTATTTTTCTTTCACATTTTCCTTTGATTGCCGTTGACTGGGGAATTTGAATTTAGACTTCTCAGATAGTAGGTTGATATTGACCACTATACATGGCTGTCTCTCTGTTCTTGCACTGTCTCATGGAAGTAAGTTGTAGTAATTTCTCTGGGAAAAACTATAGTTTTGAAAACAAACACATAGCCCTCAGTCTGTGTCATGGTTTCTTCACATGTTCTTGACCAGCACATGAAACAATATATGCACAAAAGGTCACAATGCCCAGCCATTTCATGAGCACTGAACATGAGATTTCTGTAATGAATTTCAATAAATTAAAAGTAGGTTGCAACTTACAGATACACATCTGAACAACACCTGAACAGCATACTCAGGATTGCCACAGCACAATTGTCTCCAGATTTTGATGCAATAATTCGGAGCATGAGGTGTCAGTTATCAGAGACTGTTAAACAAAATATTGCATGCGTGCTAACGTTATAGGCATGTTGTATTTTAAGTTTAAAAACCTTTAATCATGTTTCTTTGTGCCCTTTATAAAGTTTATATCTCTGCTACCTGGCATTCTGATGCACTTCTGGTGACGTCAGGAGTGTGTGGCATATGCAAATGAGTTATGCTAATAAGCTTCAGCACCTCTTTTTCTACAAAATGACCCCTGCTCTTAGCACTTTTGGCTCAATCTTCCTCCGCACCAGAGAAAGGCTATCCTGTGCACCACCTCAAATTGTTCATTGCTATCACCAAAATAGCAATCAACACCTTAAAAGGCAATATTCCCTTATCATCACATCAAAAAACTGTACTGGGAAAGAGATGCTTTTTATTAAAAACCTATTCAGTACTATATGTCTCTTAGAAAGAAGCAGCAGTTGGTGAAACCTCTTCAATACTATACTGTCTCTTAGAAAGAAGCAGCAGTTGGTGAAGTAGCCAGGAGTTTTTATCAGTCCATTGCTGAGTTTTGTCCTCCCCCATCACAGGTCTTTTAACCCATTCATGATGGAATATCCTGAGAAAATGTACTTTTCCCCAGCCACCATAGAGCAGTTAAAGATCCCCACCTCCTCCAACCTAAGGAAGAAAACATTTGAAGCTCCGTTATACATTCCCTAGATGAGGACATGAAAGATATTGTTGAAAGGAGTGACATGCCTGAGTATGAGAAGGCCAGATGCTGCAGGGTTTTTCTTCAAAAATATCTAACTCACATGAAGCAGAGGGAAGTGGAGAAAGGGAGACTGGATGCATTTATGTCCCAGCCTGAATTATCTACCCTTAGTGATTTGAACACAGTTTGCAACAAAGTCATGGACAATGTGACCTTTAGACATAAAAGCATCATAGGGGTGCTGTTAAACAAAATGAAGCAGAACAGCAATATTGCTTCTTGAAATGACCAGGGCATTTTTGCATACAAAGGGAAACTAGTTATCAGCAGTTGTACACTGGACTTGGTAAAGAGTATTACTCAGATGCATATTCCGTCCTCTAAATGGCTGCCTTAGGGAATGGATATTTTATGGGGGAACTAAACATCTCAAATTCACTTGTGAGTAAGCCTCCCATAAGAGATGTTTTGTAACATCTGACAAACCCTCCTCCTCTTCATTCTGGATGGACCCCTATTATTTCTCCTAATAAACAAAAATATTAAAGCAGTTGACCCTCTAACATAATTTTCAAATCATTATTGGCATATCTAATCATTTATTAAAGATAATGCTATAATTTAAACTTTCAAAACTTTATTGTGGGATACAGAAAATGTATTTGAACAAGGCAGTACTTGTTTAATATAGTCTCCAGGTTCTTTTGTCCGCATTGAACAAAATCCATAAACATTTGATTACCCTGTTTAGGATCGCCAGAATATATCTGGATACCCTAGTCAAAAGGTAAATCTTTGTAACAATGGGGTATTTAACCAGGCAGTGATAGCCACAAGTTGTGGGTGTTGGGTCCTGGAGCTTATGCTGACAAAATAAAATATTTGAGTTTCTATTTTAAAAAATTCTTAATGGATTTGAGGAAGCAAGACCTGGAGTAGCAATGTCTATTGGAGTAAAAAAAAAAATCCATGTGGTTATTCTCTGTTAGGTATATATCATCCAGTGTTCTCCATGGCGGTAATGAGGGTGTACATTCACCCCTAAAAATGTGAGTATGTGTGTGAGTCTCTGATTTATCTCAATAATATTATCAAATATTATCAAAAATGTGCGCAACAAAATTGATGATTAGTAGATCCCTGGTGAAGTGTATTTCAGTCCTGAAGTTCCCCGTTTTAACCAGAAAGTAATGGTCTGTGCATTCATGATCTGGAGACAAGTCAAAGGCAACCAATGTGTATCCATTTGCAAATTCATCATAATTTATTAAAAGAGACATGTCTTTCAGATGCTTACCCACTGCCTGCATGAGGTTCATATATGCTCTCATGCAGTTTCCAGCTTCAAAGTCCAGCTGGAGGGGCTTGGAGGGCACCTGTTCTGCATTCACATACAGCACTACAAAGGTGATGTTGTACTGCTTTGAAGTTAAAGGGGGTTTTGCTGAAATTCCCACTGAAAACATCGTTTTCTACAAATCCCATTGCCAGCAGTTTGAGCAGCTGCCCATGGAATAGATCCTCTTGGTTGCTTATGTGGCTGCCTATGGGGATGCTAAACAGCTTTGTACCTACACAATCCACAGCATGTTTTGTGCCAGCTGTAAACAGAGCTTCAGCATGGCAGAGGCAAACACTTGGTGTTACTTTCACTTTTTTTCACAGAGGGAAGCTGATAATATTTGGAGCTTGAAGCAACCTCCCTGGTCATTGCTTAGAATGCAGAAAACAGCTTTGTTATGGCTCAATTTGATTTTCACATCCATCCCATTTAACAGCAGTTCCTCTTGGAAAAATATGTCAGCATGGAAGTGACCAAAAAATAGTCTGATTTTTGACTCTGGGCAGTCAGGGTAGGTGTCTGTATAAACCACTCATTATTACCATCCAGTACTGTTACATTGTGATAGCCAGAGGTATCCTTATAAAACAAGCTCATAGAAAATTGGGTAGCTAGAGTATCACTGCTGTAGTTAAACGCTAATTGAACAACTCTGTAAGTATAACAGTTATTACAGTAATGTATAGCTGACTGAAAGTAGAGGCAATAGGGTAGTTCACCAAGCCACTTTGCCATCTCTGCTGATATTAGTTCCATATTCCTTTATAAATTTACAGCAGACGTACAGCAACATCTTATTTAAATCAATATAACCTTTGCACTGCCCACTATGACGAAGTCAACAGGGGCTGCTTCTGTTGGGGGTAAAAGAGGGGGTACTTTGATAGACTTTTCTAAATGCACATTTGGGCGGAGACTATCCGGAAGAAGTCAAGTGTGGACTTCAGAATCACAGTGGATAAAAGCCAGTACAGATTCTTCAGAATCACAGTGAATAAAAGCCATTACAGATTTAAAACATATTGTTCCGATCCCCACCACATGACCTCTTGTTTTTCCTTCTTTGGCTGTTGCCTCTTCTTCCCTTGCTTGGCCTCCTGTGCAGACCATGTTTTGCCCCCACAGATGGAAGAAAGAGACGGACACAAGGGTTTGGGTAACTAAAGGCCACTTTCTTTATTATTAAATTAATAACAAGTGCTATAAACATAACAAGCAGCATGGCAGGGTCAGGGGACGAAACACCCCTCCCCTGCCGCATGACGGGAGAGTCACCCTGTCCCTAGGTATAGCCAAATGAATGGCTCGTACCTGGCCAGCCTAGCAAAGGTTATGCCCTGGAGTTTCAACTCCCATGGCTGAAGGGCGGATCAATCTATGCAAACCCAAGGCAGTCCGCTTCATCACTCAACCAGTCCGCAAGGCCCAGGAATGATTTAGTTAGTCCTCGTGCTCCAAAACTGGGGTGCTATTGGTACTCACCGAGCTGCATAATGGAAGTTAGGCAAAAAACCCAGCCACCGCGACGTCAAGTCTCTGTTTAGGCAGCTATGCCCACTAAATGCCTAGCACCTCCCTAAGCCCAAGTTTTAAGTCAGCCAAAAAGGCATTATTTCCCTTATCGGAAAGATGGATGCCATCAATCCTGTATAAATCCATGCAATCAGCATGGATCCCAGGGTGAGGGAGAAGGTGGCCCAACCCTCCTTCAAGGGCTTTTTTAATTTCTAAATTGGCTTTGCGGCGAGCTTTCTCAATCGCTCATGGGTCCCATGCCCCACACCATACCTGGTGTGGGATCATGGCCGACCACACAATCAAAACCTGAGGCCAGTGGCTCTTAATGACTCTAAAGTCATCTTTGGCCTGCAGCACCAGGGCTTTTCCCTTGAGCAAGCCTCGATCCTTTCCTACCAAATGTATCACCACAACATGTGGTGGCAAAACATGAACATTTTCAAAAAGCAAGGGCAACAGGCCCGACCAATGGAGACCCCACCATTCACGCCACTCTATGGTAGCCCACTTGTTGAGCCCCAGCTGTGACCCGGCCGAAGTCCTCCTGGCCCGATGGGCAGCCCAAAACACAAAGCTATGCCCACATATGAGGACATGTTGTCCCTGTCCTCGGGCAAAGAAAAGAAGAAAACAGTGAATAAGAACACCCTCAATAACCTGATGCCAGTTACTGCAGCGCAAGAGGGCAGATAAGCCTTTATAGGCCAAGGAACGCCACCTACCAAGCTTCTGAATGGACGGTCGGGAATACCCCAGAGCCGCCACCATAGAAGCCACCCCTATGTGGAAAGAATGAGTGCCAAACTTAACCCCTGCCGGGCCAAGCCTAGCGAGAGCTTTGACAGTCACTGACCAAAACTGATGCTTTGTCAGGGGACTACCGACCCCATGCCGGAACAATAGACCAGCCCCAGAACTGCGGGCAGCCAGATAACGCATTAAAACCACTAAAGGACACAGTTCCCACTCGGAACAGGTGCCTAAACTAATAGTGTTCCCCCGCTGCAATTGGTCAGTCTTAGTGCAACACACTGTGATATATGCCGCTCCATCAGCGATGCGAATGTCTTGGGCCAACAAGACCCTTCCAGAAACATCCCCTTTTGACTGAGCTACTAGTTCACTCACCCGGAGAGCCCCCCAAAAATGCCACCAGGGAGGCAGCATGAAAGAGCAGTGTTTCGTACTCCGACAGACACACCTGGCCCTAAACTGATCGTAAACCTCTAAGAATTACTGGTGAAATCGGCTGCCTTGCATCTGACCTAAGCCCAGCCTCTCTTATCCACCCTTCAAGCATCTTCCGAATGTGAAAATCACTGGTTTGTTCCTATAACCTTATGGCTTTACTGGCAAAAGCCAAAGCAGACAGCCGGCCCCAAATAGATCAAACTGCCAGGACCCTGCGCTGCAAAGATACAAAATGGTGGAGTAAGTGCTCCACTGGAAGAGGCCATTCCATGCTGTAACCGACATTGCTCTTAAAATTCTCAAACTGGCTCACTGCCCTTGTATATGATTTTCTGGTGCTAGGAACAATAGTGAGACTTATCACTCTGCCGGCCTCGACCCACCAATCCTCCAAATCTCCGGGGGCATCCTTGTAGGAAGAAGATCTGCATCTGGGGCGAGCTGACAAAACCTCTGCATCTGTTTGCGAGAGAGAGCATCAGCCATCCCATTATCCACCCCAGGCACCTGCCTGGCAAAAAATAAAATATTCTGCCATAGGCATTGCAGTGTGAAAGCCCGAACTAACCTCATAACCCTGGGTGATTTAGAAGTGAGGGAATTGATGACACGCACCACAGCTAAGTTGTCACACTAGAAGTGGACTGTGTGTTCCGCCAACTCATTTCCCCACAACCAAACAGCTACCAAGATTGGAAAGAACTCCAAGAAGGTCAAATCCCTGTTCCACTCAGCATCTACCCATTCCATAGACCAGTCCTTCACGCACCAGTGTCCACGAAAATAGACGCCAGTAGGGCCCTCTCATGGGCTAGGGGGATGCCCAGCTCCTCAGACTGCGCTGTAAAGGCCGCAAGGAAGCGGGAACACTGGCCAGAGCCCAAGGGGCCGGCAAACAAGAAGTCATCAAGGTAATGCATCACATTGCTCAAACCAGCCCTACGGCACTGTAAGAAAAAGCCCCCTACTCTTCATACACATGGACATCATGATCACCAGTATGATTGCCAGGGTGCCTGGAGTTTTCACTCACACACAACTGCTCTAAGAAGTGGACTTTGCCCACAGTTTGCAACAGCATTCTACATCTCTGGATGAGTGTTAGCCAGAACTACAGACGAGCTTCCAGCCACTCCTTGCGTGCACAATCTCGGCTGTTGCAGTGGAAGAAGCCACGCCACCATGGACGGTACAGGCAAACAGTTTCCAGCCTGTTTCCATGAACCAAAGGCTAACATCACCAGAATCCATCTCATTTTCCTGACTCCATTACAGCAGAGCAAGTGACTCACATATCCAACAGCTGCTTCAACTTTTGCATAAGGCAATCAAGCTTATCTTAAGCATAAACCCTGTCTAAGCTTTTATTGAACAGAACCTAAGACAATAGATGGTGCCAGTATGGAGGTAAAGAAGAGAAAGAACATCTTCATCCAGAGCCAGAGTTCTTTGTATAGATCGGGTGTCACCTTAAGTAGCAATTTGGCCCTCTATTGTCACCTTTAGAAAAGTCTGATAGCTTGTTAATCACTTCCACCCCAATACCCTCACCCATTCTTTACCCTAATAGTCACCCTGGAGCCTCCCCCTTTTGTCCATTGTTACCTGGAAGCCCAATCAGGTAACTAGGGCAAGGTCCTAGTTATGGGTAGCCAATCAGGTGTCCCTAAGAAACTGGCCATTGGCCACTGCATAAGTCCAGCCCTTATGGGCTCCCCTTTTCTGAGGACATGTACCAGCTGACCACCTGTCATCCGCTCTGCACCTCCCACCCCCATGGGCTCAAGGTAGTCCTTATAACCCCTGACCCAACTCCCCACAGATGTGCATCTAGCAGTACCCCATTCCTGCTGTTTAGATACATCCCAGATTACTGATCAGTTGAGGGTCCCTTCCCCCATCACCATAGTTTGTTGCCATTGGAGCCTTCCTCGAAGACTACAATCGGTAATTATCACCCTATTTGTCTATCCCTGTGTTACCTCTGTGCACTTCTCTATTTTTATTAGGTCTGTATGTGTTTTATATGTATTCATTACCTTGTATGTGTGTTCTATAGGTTTCTGTAATAAAAGCATAATTGTTTTACTTAATTAGTGTCCTTGGTAAATTTAGCAATAATTTCTGGAAGTGGAATCCTGAATACATAGATTCTAGGTCCTTTTGAGCCAAAGTTGCCCACCTGTCAATTCCCCAACCTCTTTTGAGGGCATTTTGGCTTACAGCACACACCCCATTCTAAAAAAAAAAGCTAAAGCACTCAAACACAGCACAAGAAACGGAGCACCCCATGGGCAAGGCCCTGTCCATGTAAAACTGCCCTTCAGATTGGAAACCCAGCAATTCAAAATCCAAAGGGTGAACAGGGAGAAGGTGAAAAGCAGGCTTTATATCACATTTTGCCAACTCAGCACCCACCCCACAGCGCTGTACCACGTGAACCACTGCATCAAAAGATGTGTATCGCACAGTACATAGAAATCGGGTACGGCATCGTTCACTGATTCCCTACAAGGGTAGGATAAGTGGTGGATCAATCTAAACTCCCCCGGGGTCTTCTTAGGGACAATGCCTAAAGGAGAGACCCGCAGACAACTTTCAGGAGGTGCAGGGGATGGGCCAATCACCCTGCCCTCAGTCAATTCTTTCTTGATTTTTTGTCGAACTATATGGGCGTTTTCGCACTCACCTTCAGCCGGCGCAACCCCCCTCTTCACCGCGCAGGATCTGCACGGATTTCACACTAAAAGCCGCGGAGCAGCCTTTTGCGCCAGAAACTCCCGGCGCAAAAGCCACTCAAACGGAAACCGCCAAAAAGCAGTTTCCATTTGAGCAGCTTTTGCGCCGGGAGTTTCCGGCGCAAAAGGCTGCTCCGCGGCGTTTAGTGCGAAATCCGCGCAGATCCTGCGCGGTGAAGAGGGGGGTCGCGCCAGCTGAAGGTGAGTGCAAAAACGCCCTATGCTCCATCCCTATAACTGGCTTCAGGTTATTGGCCATAAATGGCCTTCTGGGACCCTGACAAGGAATTCTAAAACCAAACTTAAAACCGTTTAACAGGTAAACTCTGTCCTCAACCTCAGGATAATTATGGAGCCAGACCTCAAGCACTGTCACCTTTATTGGGCTGGAACCCTTTTCCAAAAGGCTTATTTGTCCCACCAAAGCCCTGCTTGCGCAACCCTCTCCTGGGTTTACCCCTGGAACAATTCGTAAAGGAGTGAGACCCTCCGCACAGAGGGCACTCATGCTTATATGGGCAGTTTTTCCTTCCACACACCCCCTGCAACCCAAATTCCCAGCAGAGCAAGTGGGGTTGAACCGCCTGCCCCGCATTATTGCAGGAACCAGAAGCAGCGGCTGTGCGCTGTACAACATGGCCGCTGTGGACCTGTCTCCAAGATTAGGTCTCGCAGGAAACATAACCTGCAGCCACAGCTCTGGCTGAATTTGATCCCATTGAAGGGATGGGTTCAAGGCAGCCCTCATCCTGAACTCCTTATCATACTGAAGCCAGGCAGGGCCACTAAAGCTGGTGTAGCTCTTGTATATGATATCAAAATACTGGAAAAGGGAATTGGCCCTCCATGGATGAGACCTGGAGATTATTCCGGCATAAATAATGAACCCAGGCACCCAATTTGCCCAGGTCCTATCAACTCTCCACCGTTTGATTTTCTCCTTTTCCCTATCATCTAGGTTCTCTTTATCCTTTTTCTCCAGCTCCCTCTAGAGCAGAGAAAACAGGTCCACAAATCCCCCTTTTAATATTTTATCCTAGGTGGCTGGCAACAAGTGATCCCCTAAGGGCAGAGCCAGATCACCAAAAGGTAAGACCTTAGCAGGCACCAAAGAATATGATGGGCCCCAGGGATAAGGGAAACCCCAGCCACCACAAGAGGCCGAGGACACTCCAGGAAACTGGCCAGGCAGGCCACCCCAAGACGCCAGGGAGTTAGCCAAATTAAAACCCCAAGCCCAAGGCTGAGGATTAGTAAAAGCTGCAGACTGGCTATTGGCTGCTGGCCCAAATGTAGCTGACTGCCCTTACGGCCCCCAGGGCCATGCTGTATTAGTGTGTTGTGAAGACTCACTCCTACCAAACTGCACACCTTGCAGGGCATCCACAACAGGAACTTCCACTCTGCCTCAACCTGCTTTCAAGAGAAGACAAGTGGTTAAGGACATCTTCTTGAAACTGCTTCCTAGAAGCAGCCTTGTCAGCCTTGAATGAAATGCCCTTTTTGCCCCCAACATCTGTAATAGGGGGGTCTGCCAGTAGAACCCTCTAAAGCAGCCAACCTGGCTAATACAGACTGCTCAAAGGAGTCATCCTCATCATCATACGATGTAGGTTGTGGTGCTGGGCACTTATAAGAAACAGGCCGGCTAGGCTGAGATTTTGGTGTACAGCACTTGCCCTTTGATTTTCCTTGCCCCTTAGGCATGGGTAGTGTAAAAATGGGGGGCTTTCTGCAGGGACTAATAAAAAATGGCCACCACCCTGCCCAGCAACAGGGGAGTAATAAGCAGAGAAAACAGCCCTTAAAATGGCCACCCAAAGACAGCCACAAAATGGCCTACGCCCCACCCCAGCAACAATAGGGGGAAAGGCAAAAAGACTTCTTTAAAACGGCCACCCAAAACAGCCATGTAATGGCTGACCTAAGAACAACCACAAAATTGCTGCACACCTCCCCCTCAATCAAGGACCGGACGGGGGGAATGAAGAGAGCCCAAAGCTAGACCCCCCCAAAATGGTCAGGACAGCTACCCTACAAAAGAGAATATTGTTGGGGAGTGAGGGGCTGAAGAATCCAAGTTGGCCTTAAAAGAAAAAAGTGCTGCAAAACTGGTGAACTGCCAAGCCCAGTGCCTATTTCCGATGGCAGGCCTGCCCCTAATATTCCCAGTGAGAGAGGGGGAATAATCCCTGGGGAGAATGTAGAAAAAATGCTAAAAGCCCAGCCAACAGCAAACCACTGCGCCAAAAGGCACTCCCGCCGCCTCTATGAAGCCAAAAACCACGGGGTCCTCTGCTGTCCGGCTCGCTGTCCCTCAACGCTCTGAAGTGCTGCAGCTTGCTCAAAAGTGGCCGCGGCTTCCAGGAAACTGACACGAAGAGGCTTGGGCTGAAGAAAGGTCACCACCGCGGCTCGATCTAAGGCAGCCGTGGCAACACAAAACTGACACCATGAAAGGCCCCATGCCAGAAAAGACAGGAGGAGCTCATTTAAGCTCTCCACTCCCCGAGCACAATGCGAAGACTGGGAGGCAGCCGTTAAGGCATGCCTGCTCCGCCCTCACCTCCTATAATGCCCTGCCCGCTTCTCCTCCTCACGAGGAGGCAAAATGGCCCCCGGGAAAAAGGCTGTGCAGCCTGCCTCCGGTTGGGAGCTGCATACTTTTCATAGGCTTAGAAGGCCCTTTATGTGAGCATGATACTTTTCTCTGAACTCCTCCACTTCATTTAAGATAGGCAGATCCCTATCCCTACTACATTCTGAGCAACATTACAGGTTGCAATTTTCACATATGACTTGATAATTTCCAGGCCTTTTCTAAAAATTGGTACAACTTTTCAAAAAAAGACTGGAAAATTCCCCCCAACCCATTCCCCATACATGACAGGAACTCTCTGGGATCCTGGAAGACCATAACCAGCTTGTGATTTATACTAAGACCCCTGTAATATTTCTAGAGGCTGATTGTTTCAATGTGATATTTACTGAGTGGCAAGTAGTGCATTTTATCATATATGACTGTGATACACTTGTGAGCTTTCGCTGTACAGGTACACAGTATAGAAAGGACATTGCTGAGTCTCCCACTATCTGATGTTCTATGATATCTATGAACAAGTACAAGGAATTACTCCCCAGCACTGCAGGGTTTTTAAAAAAATAATATAAATCTTTATTCAAAATATAAAATTTTACAAAAGACAATTGAGTGTCGTCTTACATATACATAAATGAAACTTTTCCAAAGTTGGGATGAGTCTTGACAGTATTAAGGCTTAGGCAAGAATATACAAACCTTACATTTCCAACCTAAAGTAAATTTTTTTTTTCAAATTTCCATGTTTATTACACCCAAATGAGAAAACAGATACAACAAATAAGAACACAAATACATACAATACATAAAAATACACATTCTATACATCATCCAGGTAAAACCAAACTCCCTCCACCCCACAAGCATACTCCCAAACACTCCGGGAGCGGACTGAGATTTATTTTTAATGTTTCTATTATTCCAATGTTAGACCTTTGCTTTTTACCCAACAATATATTGGTTCCCAACTCTCTTTACATTCTTGTAAATTACCTTCCCGTAGTCTTGTAGTCATTAAATCTAGCTCCGCGGCTTCAATAAGTTTAACCATGAATTCTTCCCTAGAAGGAATTTGAGGCGTCTTCCAGTATTTGGCAAATAATATTCTCGCAACGGTAACAATATACATTAATACCTTAATCTTTTTAGGTGGGAGATTCTCTCTACAAACATTCAGAAGAAATAATTCTGGTGAATGATTTAGCTTAATTTTTTAAAAAAATTGGGTCCAGATATTAATTAACGCCCAATACTTTTTAGCATACTCACATCTCCACCAAATATGAAATAAGGATCCTTTAGTTTTTTTACATTTCCAACATTTGTTGGAGTAGCTGGGATAAATTTTAGCTAGACGGTCTGGTGTTAAATACCAACGGTAAATCATTTTGTATAGATTTTCCTTAAACAAGGCCGACGTAGTTAATTTTACATTTCGTTTCCATATTTTCTCCCAATCATCCAAACTAATATTGAATCCAAAATCTCTTAACCATTTTATCCAAGATTCTTTAACTACTTCTCCCTGCATTTTCTCTCGCAATAACCACTCATAAATTTTGGAAATTAATTTCTGATCTGTCTGGATAATTTGGTCAAGATCATTCAATTTCTTAGGAAATCCTCTTTCTTTATCTTTTTGATAACTTGATTGTACTTGACATTTCAACCACCAATCTAGTTGGGCCATTTCTTCCATTCGCAAGTTGTTCTGTTTGTCTAATAAATTTTGGTAGTCACTTAAATTATTCCAGTCGTAGAGATTGGGATGAGTATGAGCCTCTACTGGTGATAACCATAATGGGGTATAGGAATAAAACTTTCTAATTTCCATCCAAGCCTTATAAAGAGATTTTCTTATCTCATGCCTCCAAAACAAACTATTTTGTGGAGGATTTTGGTACCAAAGATATCCGTGCCAACCTCTCCCCAAACCTGCCCCCTCAATGGTCAGTATTCTTTTATTCCTCAATGTGAACCAATCTATTAACCAAACTATACGGCAGAAAAAGCCTTCGACAATGTTAATTGGAATTTTATATTGAAATCATTGGAGGCAGTAGGTTGTGGAGGAAATTTTTGTAGATTGGTGGAAACTATATATACAGAACAAAATGCAAGGATCGGCTTTAACAACACTAAAACAGACTTGATTGCAATAGCGCAGGGTACAAGACAAGGTTGTCCCCTATCGCCACTACTATTTATATTAACATTAGAGCTTTTAATGCAAAGAATAAGAGATGAAGATAGAATAAAAGGTACTAAAATTAGGGGAGAGGAGTTAAAGATTCAAGCTTTTGCAGACGATCTGTTGTTTATTCTGGAAGACCCAAACTCATCTATTGAACAACTGAAAGAAACACTAAAACAATATGGACAAGTATCGGGACTCAAGATTAATGTACAGAAAACGAAATTTTTCACAAAAAATATGAATGAACAACAAATTAACCAATTTGAAGCTCAGTCAGAATTTGCATATGGGAAAAAAGTAAGATATTTAGGAATTCAAATGACCAATGAACTTAAAGACTTGTATCGGGACAACTATGAAAAATTAACAAAAGAAATTCAAAAGGACTTAAGCAGATGGGAAGATTTGCATATCTCTCTTCTGGGCAGGATTGCAACTATAAAAATGAATGTGTTGCCAAGAATACTGTTCCTTTTTCAGATGATCCCTATTATGCTCCCGAAGAATTTTTTTCAACAGATCAACAAAATAATTTCATCATTTATTTGGCAGAACAAAAAGCCTAGAATTAGATTGAAAGTACTGCAAGACAGCAAATTGAGAGGTGGATTTGCTTTACCAGAATGGAACCTGTACCATAAGGCCAACCTAAAGTAAATTAAAAACATATGTTTAATAAATATTGTTAATCACTTCCAGTTGAGAGGCATAAAGTTTGTCTGATGGAAGATAATCTAGATGTGGAGACCAAGTTGTAAACTCTGAGTCCATAAAACTCTGAGTCCTGTTGCTTTAATGAGTCAGTAATTTTATCAAGCACACACATTTCCTGATCTTTTTTTGCCAGTTGTCTGTTGATAGTTGTTTTGAAGATTTCCATTTTGATGCTGTTTCCAAAAGTGCCACTGCACATATTTTTTCTAGCAGTTTGTAATTGTGAAAGTTTTCAAAATGGCATCTCCAAATATTTAAAATAAAATATTCAAATTTCAGAGGGATATGAACATGTAGAATAGTATGCAGTTTGCTTTGAATAGATTTCCAAAACTTTTGAACTTGGTGGCATTGCCACCAGCTGTGAAGCTGGTTCCCAATCGAGTTCCAGCCATTCCAACAATTTTTGGAGAAAGAACTATGCATATGGTGGAGTTGAATAGGGGTAACAAACCACCTAGAGACTGTTTTAAATAGTTGAGTCCTGATTTTAATCTTTGGAGCTGAAAAAGTGTGTGACTTCCATAATGTTTGCCAGTTAAGGTAGGTTACATCCTAAATCCTTATGCCATAGTAGTGTACATTTGGGAGCTTCAGAATGGTATACTGAAAGTAAAATTTTATAGAGGGTGGATATAGCTTTTCTTGGGAATTTTTAATCAGCGTTTCAAAAGGGATTAGTTTTTGTTTTAGTCTGCTTAAGCTTTGAGTCAAAAGTTAAATGTTGCTGTTGGAGGTACTGGAATCACGGAAGCTTACATTTTCCTTTCTTCTCCAGATTTTGTTTTGTATCTATAACACTGTCTAAACTAATGTCTATAAGTCTGTTGAGATCACTGGAGGACCAAATTTTAAAAGAAGTGGAATTATATGCCAGTGGAAACCAGACTTGATTGGTAAAAGTAGCAAGAGGTGAGATTTCAGGGGCAAGCTTCTTTCTGTTTCTGTCCCAAACTTTCAGAGTGTTAGATAAGAAAGGATTGGGAGAGGAAAATTCAGGGCCGGTGGAAGATAAATTCCAGACAGTTTCTTGCAGCATCCTATTTGGCACAGAACTTTGTTCTATGAATGCCCAGTAAGGTAAATTTTTGGTATGGAGTATTGTAAGTAGGTTGGCTAAATGGACCGCATCATCATAATAAGATAAATTAGGGAGGCCGGAACCTCCTTCGTCTACAGGTTTGCATAGCATCTGAAAATGGGTTCTTGGTCTCTTACAAAGCAATCCAGAGGGGGGAGCTGAAAGCGCAGTGGAAGCGGACTTACCACTACGCCGGTGGTCTGCAGACATATGCCAGCGGATCCTCCTCTGTGCTGGCAGACATGGAGCGTACGCCAGTCTCTGGCTGCTGCAGCGTGCCGCCGCTGCAGGGTGATGGCGGAGCGCTGCTGCACCAATCTTGAGGAGCAGCAGAGACGCAGGGCGGCACGTCGGCTTAGGAGTGGGCCAACCCAGGGGCGTAGCCACTGCTGGTCGGCTCCCACAGAGCTTTCGGTGCAGGAATGCCCCTCCACCAGGCACAAACTTCCGCCATGCAAAATGCTGGCGCACCCCATAGGCACTAATGGAAGCAGGAAGCACACGCCGGTGGCGCCAGAGCAGCAATGCGGAAACCCCTTTGGGAGCCATGTTATCGCCCCACCAATCCCCTCCCGCTGTGGGCTGGGCACGGTCCCCCTCCTGCACCCAATCAGTCTCTCCCAACCTATAAAAGTTTCGACTCCGGCCATGCACAACTCCCCAGGGAGGCAGAGCACATGGCATGGCACTCTGCTCCAGAGGGCAACGCCATGCAGACTTAGTGCGAGGAAGGGTGCACTTGGTGGCGAGAACAGCACATCAAAGGATGTTACTTAAGTTAGAGATGCTGGACTCGGGGGGAGGTGAGCTAAGTCTGGGCTGCCTGCTTAACCACTTGTGTTTCCTAGCCCTAACACGTCTCACTTCCAGAGCCCCCCATACGGAGGGTAAGTCCAGCTAGGAGTCCCCGCGGCTCCCAACCCCTAGGACAGCCCAGTGTGGTTGCGGCTCCAGTTGGGGTGCCAGCCACCACACATGTGCATGTGAGGGTGTGCCCTGGCCACCCATCCCGCTGGCAGCCTGCCCATCTCATGTCTCAGGTATCCCCATGGTGGGACAAAGAGGGTGCGACGTGTTCCAGCTTTCCGCAGCCCAGCCAGTGACTCGCCACCTAGGGTAGGTCCTGCCACTCGCGCTGTCCCCCACAGCGGCTGCTGTGATTGCAGGCTCGCATGCGATGCAGCTGGCCCATGATGCAGGACAGCTGAAAATGTGTGGGATGGCTCTAGCGGAGGAAGCCAGGACGCTCGCCCTGCTCCCCGCAGGCTTGGAGTCCGATGCCTGCAGCCAGTGAGGCTCCCCCCCCGTCTCTTTGTCTTTCAGGTGTGTGCACTGCACTCCAGCCTCTGCAGCCGCCAGAACACTGCCGGCCGGTCCCATCAGCCCCAAAGCTATTGCTGCGTCCTCCAGCAATGGCGTTTCGAACTGCAGAAGCAAGAAATCTCAGCATGCAAGCTTGCTCTCCCTGCTTGCGGATCAATAAACTTAGCCCAGCACGCCCATCTCGTCTTCTGTGTCTTTCACTTTTCCCACCTCATCCTGGCCCACTGTATCCCCTGCACACTCTGCTCGTGGCCATCCCAAGGGCATGGCTCTGTGGCTGGGGGGACTCTCAGGGCACCCACTTAGTACAATTGTGTGGGAGATGCAGTGGGCGATAGCGGTGAAGGGTGGGGGCTGATAGGCGGTGAGGCAGACACTTGTCTGGGGCTGCACCATGTATCCACGCTGCCTGGGTCTGTGATGCAGCTGACGGGTGCCGTGGTCAGGGTGGATACCCACAGAAAGGGGGGGCAGGGAGGGGACTTGGCCGACCTAGAATAATGGTGGCTGGATGGCAGGCTCAATAAAAAGGGAAGCTGACCGTGTGAGCATTCCTGCTGCAGGGCAGCCTTGAACCCACCGGTCCAGCATTATGAGGCGGGGGATTAGCTCGCTTAGTCAATCCACCTCTGCTGTGTGCTGTGGTGGCTTACAGCTGCTACATGTCGGGGGCAGAGTTGGTCCTGGCTGAGAGTGTCGGCATGATTGTCGGGATGAGGGGGCACCACTCGTCATGGACCCCCATGGTTTGCACGATGTGGCATGGGCTGCGGTGCCCTTGCTGCCATCCTGATGAGCTCCACCACAGCTTCCAGACACTGCTGGAGCTGTGAGGGGCCCTGCACAAGCGTGG
The DNA here is from genome assembly GCF_032191835.1 of Heteronotia binoei. Lineage (NCBI taxonomy): Eukaryota > Metazoa > Chordata > Lepidosauria > Squamata > Gekkonidae > Heteronotia > Heteronotia binoei. The sequence continues at coordinate 82,982,462 of NC_083229.1, forward strand.
GCATGGGGCCGTTGAGACCATTGGATGCCCTGCTGGTGTACTGTGGGAAAGCTGGGCGGGGCGGCGTGAGAGCGCCAACTATCAGTTAGCTGCGGTCAGCAGCCCCTACATTCCACTGCCCGTGGGAGGAATGGCAGCAGACAGAGCGGCACTAACCAAGTTACTGCCAGCCAAATTGGGCTGAGGCAGAGAAGGCACTCCTCTTTGGTTTGGTGGCCAAGAACACCGCAGTGTGTGGCACATGAGCCAGAGGGGTGAACTCCCGCCGGCAGGGTTTTTGGCGTATGGCGGAGGAGCGAGTGTCCACTGTGAGCCAGGTCCCCCGCACAGAGCAGTACACCCTGAAGCATTGGAACAACTCACTCAGCCCTACCAAGAAGCGAGTCCAGCGTCTCACCCCCACCCCTCCTCGCCACTGTGGGACTGCCACAATCTGATGGCAACACCCTTCCCCCCCAGGTGACTCCCAGGAATCATCGCTGAGGGCTCAACATATGAGAAGGTGGTGGCCTCGGCCCTGACCGGCTCTGAGGCAATCATGGGATCCCTCATCCACCCAGTAGCTGCAGCTGGCCATAGCATTGAGGTGACCATGGTAGGTTGGCACCCTCCCCCACCCCTCCTCGCCACTGTGGGACTGCCACAATCTGATGGCAACACCCTTCCCCCCCAGGTGACTCCCAGGAATCATCGCAGACTAGCATGAGCTCCACTGTGGAAGCCACTATGGCACGAGCTCCACGAGAGGAAGCCACTATGGGGACTGCCACCGGCACCTTTGGGGCATGGGTACCTGCAGCAGGTGGCCTACTGTGTCCTGGCAGGGGGCCCCCGTGGCATCTGGGAGGCCATCCGCCCATGCAGGCCATGGGGGGACACTGATGGGGGCTCGGCTTCACCCCTTTGATGGGTAGCCTGCTCCATGGAGTTAGTGGTAAGTGATGACTGGATGCTCCCCCAAGGATTACACAGCCACACCATGGGGCTCAGTGTGTGTGTGAGGGGGGTGGTGCATACGGGCAGCCTATCACTGAGGAGCGCTCTCTCCAGCAGCAGGTGTCACGTGGGCTGGCTCCCCAGCCACCATCAGCCAATCCCTGCCATCCCCCTGGAAGTGCCCCTGCCTGTCTCCACCCTCACGCCGCTCAGGGAGGCCACGCTCCAGCGTATTTTACACATCTACTGCAGCAGCTGCCACTTGGCTGCGCTACACTCCGGCACCCCGAACCCTTTTGGAAGCCAACTAGCAGCACCATAGATTCGCCCACCCAGAGTGGCCGGTCATCACGTATGTCTGGATTGGGCTGCCTGCCTCCCAAAAGAATTTGAGAAGAGTTTGTTGAGCCTTGTGTATAAAGGATTTCGGAACCTCACTTGGGAGAGCTCTAATCAAAAAAATGTATAAAGGAAGGATGAAAGCTTTAATTAGGTCTATTCATTCTTGCCAGGTCCAATGTAATTTCTTCCAAGATTTAATTTTATTGGCAGTATTGTTTTGAATGTTGTTAAAGTTAGAGTGGAGTAGATTATCCAGGTTAATAGGAATAATTAAGCCTAGGTTTTTCCAGGATGTGGTTACCCATTTAAAACAGAATTCCTTTGAGATGGACTGTTTAAGTTCTCGAGTTAGATGTATGGGATATAGTTTTGATTTTTATTGGTTTAGGGTTAGTCCTGAAACCGATTTAAAGGAGTCAAAAATTAGGTTGACCACATGCAGTGATTCACATGGTTTGGTTAAATATAGTACCACATCGTCCGCAAATAAAGATATTTTATATTCCTTATTTGCAATAGTTACTCCTGTGATTTAAGCAGTATAGCTAAAGGTTCAAGGGCAATGATAAACAAAAGAGGGGCCAGGGGCATCCCTGCCTAGTGCCTCTAGTAGGAGAAAAAGGGTCAGAAATTAAACCATTAATCTGGAGATTAGGTTTATTATAAATAGAATTAATTGCTAATAAGTAATCACCAAAACCCATTATTTGCAGTAAATTCATCAAATAATTTATTTTCAAAGAATCAAACGCTTTTTCTAAATCAAGGGATAAAAGAATACAATCAATATTATAATTACACCCATGATTAATCATATTCAATGATTTGCGGATGTTATCAGTCATTGATCTTAAAGGAACAAAGCCAAATTGGTCCTTATGGATATATTGTGAAATGAATTTATTTAGCCTAAAAACTAAAATAGATGAAAAAATTTTAAAATCCTGATTCAATAAAGTGATAGGTCTAAAGGATTTCACATTTGTTAGATCTCGTCCAGGTTTTGGTATCATTATCATTATTGGTTCTGACCATGTTTTGGGAAGGGAACCTTGTGTCAATATATCATTACATACCTTTGTAAAATAATTTGAAAAAGCCTTTGAGTAGGTCTTATAAAATTCACCTCTAAACCCATCATTTCCTGGGGAGTTGCCATTTTTAATTCTTTTAATTGAGTCCAGAACCTCTTGTTCCAAGATTGGGGCAATCAGTAAGTTTCTATGCATTTGACTTAAAACCGGTATATTTTAATAGATTTTTTAAAAGATACTATAGATTCATTAGTGGGAAATTTAGATGTGTATAAGGTTTTATAAAATTTATAAAATTGGTTTAAAATGTGATTGTTAGAGTATGTGTTACCTTGTGAATCATGTATTAATTTGATTGGCGCATTTTTGCTTTTTTTATTAGCTTTCCAGGCCAAATTTCTAAGTGCATATGAATTACGGATTATACAGGTTTGTTTGGTTTGCAGGGCTTTGTCCTTGATGTGGGCTAATTCCAAAGCTTCTAACCTTTCCTTTCTGATTGTAGCTTTTTGTATACGTTAGTTTGTTTGTGAAGTTGTTCTAAATGTTGTGAAGCTGTTACTTTGCTTGTGAAGTTGTTCTTAATGTTGAATTTTGGCTAATAGATCAGAACATAATAGAGCTTGTTTCTTTTTATAGGCAGATGTGATAGCAATGATCTTACCTTTAATCACCTATTTCATTGCATCCCATAACATGGTGTTGGAGACATCGCCCTGGTCATTATCAATGAAATATTGTTCGATGGCTGATTCAATGTCTTTGCATTATTTGATCATGAAGTAAAATCGAGGAATCAATCTTCCAATATCTGTGGTTTTTCTTTTGTGTGTGCCATTTGATTTTAGCAGAAACCCAGGCATGGTCAGAATACAGTTTTGCACCTATATCAGATGATGTAATATTGTTTATAAGATTTGAAGTACATAATAGATAATCTATCCTGGTGTGGACCTGGTTTTTGGCTGAAAAATAGGTGTAGTCTCGCATTGTGGGGTTCAGAGTCATCCAAATATCTAAATAGCCAAAAGCGTTAAGAATACCATGCATCTCAGTATAGGGGTTCCTATTACCTTTCTTTTGTACCTGTGGTGTTGGGTTGGATCTGTCCATTTTTAAGTTGGTAATATAGTTCAAGTCTGTTCCAATGAGGATTTCTCCTGAAGCAAATGTAGTTAATTGTGAGAGGGTATCAGATACAAAAGCAATTTGTCCCAGATTGGGGGCATATGTAGAGGCTATAGTTATTGGAATGTCATCTATGCATGCTTTTAAGAAAATAAATCTACCTTTGGGGTCAGAAAGTTTATCTATAAAAGTAAAAGTATGCCTGTCAGATAAAATTATAGCAACTCCACGTGACTTGGAGATTTCTGCTGCATGATATTGGTAAGAGAACCTTTTAGATTGAAAGGTAGAGGAATGAGAGCTTTTAAGGTGTGTTTCCTGAATACATATGATGTCAGGAAGTAATTTTAATAAGGCTGATTCCAGTCTTTTTTTAAAATGTTGTTTATCCCGCTGCAATTAATAGTAAACATGTTCAAATGAGCATCCATATACAAATTTTTAAAAAACTATCTGAATCAGACAATCTATCTCCAATCATTAAAGCCAATGCATAGTTCAGGAAAAGTGGTACTGTATATTGCCAGATATATAGAAAGTGGTTGCTTGAACAGGGTAGCTTGCAGAACAAAAAATACTGTCTCAAAGACTTATATCTAAACAGTTTCCATTCTGTTAAGAGATATAAAAAAGTCCTAACAATGAAATAACCAAGCATAGCCTCATAGCTGAGTAAAGCCTGCAATACTGATAGATCTGGGCTCTGAATAAAGCCTGTAAAGTATGCCTACAAACTATAAATTAAATGATAATGAAATTTCTGCCTAAGCCATATTCTTAGCAGTGAAGAAATCTGCTTGAAATATATGACCAATATGCTGGAGTTGACCATCCCTTTCGAAATAAGAACAAGTTAACCTTAACCAACCCCTCCCACTCCTTTCCCTCCCCTTTCCCCAATGACCCCAACCCCAACATTAGAAACAATTGGTGGAACATCATCTGCAAAAAAAAAATCGTACCAGTGGTAAAAACATAAATACAACTAAAATAATTTCCATATTTCTGGGTTCTAATAAACTGAAAGAAAAAAGGCATGACATCTGCCCTATTTGTAAATCTAACAAGACTAACTGCAAAAAGGGGTAAATATAAGAGCCTTCATCTTTCCTCCAAAACCAAAAATCAAAAATGTTCTGGTTAAGAGCCAGAACTGAGACTCCTGTCTCAGACTAGTTTGAAAAACCAAATAGTCAAAAATGTTTTCTATAAACCAGAAAGGCAAAACCCAAAAAAGATACCTATCATTGAACAAAAACAACACAGAGAGCTGTTAGACTAACCACTCTCCTCCCCCCCCACCTAACTAAGCTATGCTACAGCAAGATTGCCAACATACCTACAGCAACAAATGCTCTGTCAATTGAGAATTATAAATCCAAGTGCAAAGGGTAAATCTAATAACAGTTTCTTCTTCTGTGCCTCTTTTTTGCTTCCTCGTTTCCCGGGCTAGGCGTTCCATTCCTTCTAGAAGGAGTAGACTCAAAATCCAATTTTCTTTTGGACAGTTTTTTGGGGGGATCAGTGTCCTGGTTCAGTTTTAAAGCATAGAGGAGATCATAACCAGACTCCAAGTCCTCAGCTTGAAATGACATCAAGTTGTAGCATACTGATACCAGTAATTTTCCCGAAGGAAGCCACCGATATCTAATGGCTGCCTGATTCAATCTGGATGTGATAGGTTTCAACGTGCTTCTGATTTGAAGGATTTCTGCAGGTAAATCCAGAAATGTTGAAATCGCCTGGTCATTAAAAGGGAGGCCGTTTTTTCGTCTTGATTCCTTCAGTATTGCATTCTTAGCTCTGATATCTTGAAATTCAACTAGAATGTCTCTTGGGCCACGTTGGTTGGGCATATATGGAGGGCCGATTCTGTATGCCCTTGTTATTGCTGGCGTTACCCCCTCTTCAAATGGTATTTTTTGGCCAGCCAGTTTGATATGAAAGAAGCAAGTACCTGATTTCCTTCAGTTTGCTCTGCAAAGCCTCAAAACTTCAAAGACCACTTTCGGAGTCTCTGTTCCAGGATTAGTATACGATCTCTTGCCCAGGCTTCAGCTTTCTGAAGATCTTGTATATTATCACTATTTGCCAAGGTGTTCTCATAAGCAGAGTTAGTAATGTCTGCGACTTTTTGGAAAGCAGATTGGATAGCACAGAGTTGTTCCTTTATCAGAGTCAAGAGTCGATTTATTTCAGCAAGCATGTCTTCTTTAAAAGATGCAAATAAGTCCTGGAATTCAGCAGAAGGAGTTATAGGTGAGTTTGTTTCTATTTTGTCGTCATCGGTGGCCCTCTTAGTCTCAGTTTGTTTTTGTGATGCAGGTTTTTTTGCTGTGTTCTCAGGCTTGAAAAAAAGTCTTTGCTGGGCTTGTTTTTGCAGGAGATTGCTTCCCCGAGTCTCAGAGGGGTTCCCCATTGTTTTTAAAGCAGTAAAAAAGCCTTGGGAAAGATTTATGTTGGCAATTTAGGTGGTGGGGGAAGAGAGCTCGCCTAATGTGTGTCTGCCATCTACACGACCGATGCCCCGCCCCCATTGCAGGGTTTTTTTTTATAAGTGTGTTAGGGTAAACCCCCATCACATGGGCTAATTCTTTGCTCGATGAGATGGAGTAAATATCAGGCCATTTAAATCTGATTTTCCCAATGACTGGGTCATAAAAAAATAGCACAGATCAAGGAGAGTCGGAGTCTTTTTGATAATATAATTCAGGCTTTCTAATGGATGGTGAATGTCATCAAAATATCCTAGCTGCACCTGCTGATCCCAGTTATCAGTCTCATCACAAATTGTGAAATTGAAATTCTCAAAAAATGTTTAAAAGTTCATGAGGGGCACCCACATGCTTCTCCTTCTTTTCCCTCTTGAAAGTTCCAGCACCTCTTTTTCCAGAAAAAAAAGCCCTGGTTTGGCATTAAAATCTTTGCGCTGAAATAAGGGCCTCTCTCCTTGTCTGATGATTCTTCGTTCTATTATGAAAATTTCATCTGTGAACATCTTCTCATAACCTTTGATCTTTTCTAGACACTTTTCTTTGAATGTAGGGCTCATAAACACACCTCCACATCTTAAGAGACTCAGATGAGTTAACCTCTGCTTCTGCACTGCTGGGTATGTCCAAACCTGATCCTTCACTTTAGAGTTTAGTGGGGGCCAAATCGTTTCCTTCTGTCATTTATACTGGAGTTCTAACTCTAGTTATACAGCTCAAACTATAATGGGTTCTATATCTTGTAAAGCCGTTGTTAACAAGATCTTGCAGTATGACTCAGTGTGTAATTGTTTGCATAATCTAGATGAAGCCTTAAAACTGTTCAGACCACTTTACATGCAAAAAAACCTCTATAGGACATTCCTTGAAGTTAAGAGGAATAGCTGGTTTAATTATGACTGTAAAAGAATGAAAAAGTGCATTCAATAGAAGTATCACAAATTTAAAATTAACTGTACAATAGCACCCTCAAAGTGTTGACAGAACTGAAGAAAACGTACATTGCCAGAGAACTGATTAAGACAAGGAGATGGATTAGGCCCTTAATGGGTATATCTCATCTCAGCTATCAATAATAATGATAATCAGGCTTTCTGATCTATTGTCAATAAACCCAGCATCTAAAATCCTATGCTGTATTGCTCCTTTGACATGGGAAGTCTATTTCAAGAGACTGTTCTCTGATGCTGATGGGCCTAGCACATCTGCTATTATTCCTCTTGATGCAACAACATCCTGGCCTGAAGTATCAGTTAAGGAGGTCATTTGCTTTATCAAGGGATTAAAATTAGGAAAAGCTCCAGGTTCTGATTTAATCCTTCATGAGCTACTCAAGGCTGATCCACTATGGTAGGCCACAATCCTAGCCCCAGTTTTCACTCAAATAAACATCAGTGGACAAACACCTGATTCCTAGAAACATTCTATTATTGTTCCAATATTTAAAGAGAGATATTTTGTCCCGATATTTAAAGTGACCCACCCTGTTATTGACCTATCAGCCTTCTTTCTGCTCTGGGATGCATTAAAATGAAGGGGGGCGGGAGCAGGGGGAAAAGATGCTCTTTTAAAATTCCTGAGTCATTTGTAAAGAAAATTATAAAACTCTTTTTATATCCAACAAACATAAAGCATTTTTGGTTTTGGCAGGAGCACTGAGGGGGGGGAAAACTGGCTAGACAACAGCTAATACAAAACTTTTTCACTGCTTTAGGTGAAAATTCTAAACTATGTGTTAAAATGATATGTTAAAGCTACCTTGCGAAGTTTAGGAAAGGCCAATTGTACTTCAATTAATTGAGTACACATTCTACATCCAGATGTACCTGCAGGACCAATCAGAAGGTGCAGGGCAGTAGGGTCCTTGGATTTGCTGAGATCGTCAAATGGGATCTCAGATTTAGATTATTTTTTTCGTTGTGTTGGTAGGGGGTGCATTTCATAAGTTTTGCAAGTTGTTTTTATGTGCATATGTCATCACTTGTATTTTTATTGCGGCTAAGGACCTAAAAAGCTAGAAGCTGTCTGCTGAGAGAACCTAAGTAACAGCAAGTAAAGATGTAACACTTTAAGTAACTGTAATGAACATGTAGCCAAAAGTTCCAAGCACCCTCTTCTCCATTGTAAATCCTTCTTTTAAGGTTGATTTTTTTCCTTTTGGAAAAGGAGCTGTCAGGCTTTTGTTACTCTCATTGGCATGAAATGTGTGCCATGATTAATATGATGGTACCATTGGTATGCAAATGTCATGAGTAGGGGGTGGCTGAGAAATTACCAGGAAGGTTTAGGGAATAGCACTTGTTATGTTAGATCTTTATTTCTAACAGCTGTTATGTTGTTGCCTTTACTACTAGGTGAGAAATGAGGGTCACGACTATTTTCTGCAGCAGTTATGAGCATAGCAGGACCTCAACATCTCCCTTTAAGAAAATAAACATTATGGGTTGGAGCCAAATCTCATTCTAAATTCTAATTTTGGAAGGATATCTCCACCACTAAAGGGGTGATTATTGCCAGTTCCTTCCTACCATAGCATGCTGCTTCTAGGGTCCTCTGAATCTAGGAGCAGGATTGGGAGGGGGGGGGAGGCTGCAGTAGGAATAAGGCAGCAACATTCTCAAGTATATTGAGAATGTACCATGTTTGCTCATGGTACTTTGTATTCAGCCCCATGAATTGTGACTGTGCAGCTTCATTTGTAAGAAGCAGAGCTGGGTAGATTGTAACCAAATTTTAAGTGTGGCTGAAGTACTTGTAGAAAAAATGTGAGAGCATACCAAGGAAAGTAGCAGTCATTGCTGTGTTGAATAGCTGTTGAACATTCTGGGAACTAACAGGGGGTTTTTCTTTCATAAATGACATATTGCAAAATTTCAGTGTACCAATTTCAGTGCACCAATCTATATAAAACTGAACCCTGCTCAACTAATTAAGGAATGAGTCAATATGCAACGAGTCACCCATAAACATCTTCTTGCAAAGGATACCATTATTTCCCCTAACTGTATCCTTATTAAAGAACTGCCATCCACTTTGTAGTACATGAAGTCCTGAACTAATTGCTGGCCAGGTAATGATTTAATGAGGGAGACATTTTTGAAGCTGACAAAACACACTGATGTCTAAAACTGTCAGCAGACAGACCCAAGACACATTCCAATTAACAACTCCAAGTAGATGGCAGCTGCTGTAGTGAACTCAGCTTGTTATGTTACTGTCTTTTCATGCTGGCTATAACATTCTCTTTCAATATGAGTATTGTAATTAACACACTCTTACCAGAAAAAAGTGGCAATGAACTAAAATCCATGCTTGCTTGATCTCTCAATGTGGATACTGTCACATATAACGAAGATTAGATCAGACCCTATTCCTCTGCCTTAATTAATCCAAAAACAGTGACTCCCACAATTTCATATTATATAGCACATTGTTATCCTCCAAGGAGCTCAGAGAGCCAGAGATAGTAATCTCTTGTTTTATCTTTGCAGTTGCCTTATGAGGCAGATTTAGGAGATAGTGGTTGATCAAGTGAGCATTCAAGGTGGAATTAAGATTTGAACTCAGTTCTATCCTGTCATATTCCACCAACATAGGAGCTACAACACTGCTCCAGTATAGCACAGTGGTTGGTGAGAATTAGGTTGCTTTTGTTGTAAGTAACTGGTGTTGTTAAAGTAAAAGGATTTTTTTCCATGCCTCTTTGTGTTGCTTGTCATAACACAGACCATAATCCAATGTATGGGGTTACACCAATTCCTGGGATACAGGATTATTTTATCAATCTCTAGCTTCATCAGCCACTTAATTAATCTTTAAAAAAATTATTGTAGTACTAAAAATATAAAAGATCTTGTGCAGTGATATATCAGCAACATTACACATTTCCATTCCACATAACTCTTCTGTGTGGAACACTTGAGCCATAAAGTGAAAGAGATTCTACACTTGCAGGGCATTGTGGCTAGGATCAGGTACTTGTGCCAACCCAAAAGTATAGGACAGATTTTGCACCTGTGTTAGAATTGTTCCTGATCATAAAAGTCTCTCTGTCCAAAGCAAAACAATATATTTACTACTAGTAATATAAAAAACAGCAAAAAGTCCACCACAGAAATAGGGGGGGGGGGGAATTATGGGCAGCAATGGAGATGGTTCCAGATATAGCACCAGTTTTGGGCAGGAAGATGCAGAAATCAACTCCTTCCACTCCACACTGACTTCCAAGAATGATTGCACAAAAGCAAGTTGGGACAAAAATTAGAGAACAGCTATAAAAAAAATCCCCAGAAGGTTAGAGGAAGCCAAATTATGTTGCATGGAAATGAAATTGAATCTGATGCAATTTGGAAAGGGAAATATACTAGGGATGCCAGATCTGTGTTGGAAAATACATGTAGAATAGTTACAACAATTCAAGTAGTCAATAACTACATTTTCAAAGTAACTCAAAAATTATTAAAATAATTAGTAACTCAAGAGTTGTCATAGCTTAAGCACATCTATCATGGGGTATTCAATTTACCACACGATATCAATAATAAGAAAAGGTAATATACTTTTGTGGAATTGTAGTCTGTAGTTCTTTATTATTACTAACATAAAAAAGGATACCATTTTTCAATAAAATTGTTGTCTCTTGTAGAGACTTTAGCTATATGGATTTGTATCGCTAATTTGTCCATAGCAGCTATCTTCCAAGTTTATTCCACCACTGTTGAATTGAAGGCAACATTTTCTTATTCGAGTATTGCGCTAGTAAGGTCTTTGCAGCTATCAACAGAAGTGATGCCAATTTTTTTTAGTAAGTCAACCTTTTCTAGAAATGAAAAATTTAGTTTGGCCCATTGGTTTAAATTTTTTTTTACTGCATCATCAGTGCGTCTATAATTGGTGACATATAGATCATTTAGGTTAAGGGGAATAAGAGTTCCTTAATGACGTAGCACCTTAGTCACCCATTTTACTGCATCATCAGTGCGTCTATAATTGGTGACATATAGATCATTTAGGTTAAGGGGAATAAGAGTTCCTTAATGATGTAGCGCCTTAGTCACCCATTTAAATGGGAAGGAGTGGGAAATTTTGGCGATTTCATCTGAAGGTAATCATATCGGATATAATTCTGATTTTGTATAGTTGATAGCAAATCCTGAAATAGAACTAAATTTTTCAATCTCCTGCATCAATTGTGTTAAGGAATGAAACGGGTTGGAAACATAGAAGATAAGATAGTCCGCAAATAGACTCATTATTCCCATTTAATGGCATATACAATATTAGAAGATGAGCAAGTGAATGAGCCTGAGATAACATAGCGGATGTCCAGAGATTGTGTTGTCTGGGTGTATGTGACAGCAAATTGGCATCTGGGTTTACTACAAGTTCTAGTAGCAATCACCTCTTGAAGCCATCTATGCTTGTAGTTGCCACCACCTCCTGTGGCAGTGAATTCCATGTGTTAATCACTCTTTGCATGTGTTAATCACTCTTAACACATACACCGTACCCTATTAGCATCTTCTCATAAATTCAAGGTAATTAAAGGATAATTTTTGCCTACTTATTTCAGTGCAATTAATATGCATAAGGTGAGAAATTTTATCTAGGCTTTTCTGCACAGATAATATAGTTGCACAACATAAAATGGTTCACAAATTTACTTGGATAAATGATTGGGGCTGTGGTCTATACTACTGTGGTTAGCATATTGTAGTAGGATCACATTATGTAATCTCTGTTCTAGGGGCAGAGGGGATACACTGCACAGTCAATTGCATCACCTCAAAGAAGAGGATGCTGTACTGTTTCCTCCACATTTAAGAGGGGATGGATGGCGTGTAATAGCAGGGTCTTGGTTAATTACTTTCAGCATTCCACAATTAAGAAAGGTACATCTGCCCATCAAACTCCCATTTTGATATATTTATTTCCTTCACCATATCCCCCTCCACCCCGGAATTTAACCCAAACTAATGGTAACCATATAAGCTAAACTTGATCTTTCAATTTACTTAGTCTTTGCATTATTATGCTGAATGCTAATACATGCTAATCATTATGCTGTATGCTAATTTGCTGCTCGCCCTCTACCTATATGTATGAACTGGTTGCTTTCATTTCAGCTATCTGAATAATAATAATAATATTTTATTTATATCTATACATATATATCTATATCTATATATGTAGATGTGTGTGTGTGTGCGCGCACACAAAAGTTTATGCCTTGAATAAAACTTTGCTGGTCTTAAAGGTGCCACTAGTCTCAAACTTTGTTATACTGCTACTGCTACACTGTTGTATAAGTGCTATGTTATCATGAATATACTTACTTAAATAACATTGCTTTAATGGCCAACTGGCCCAAGAGGCATCACACTGAAACGATTCCATATTATCCCCTTTTGCATTTAATGACTGCCAACAAAAATTTTGCTACTAATAACATGATCCTGTTCTCTGTATCAACTAGTAATGTCTGAATTAGACTCTATGAAGATAAAATTTATAAGATAAAAACTGCCCAAAATATTTTTTCCCTCAAATCCTCCCAAAAATAACAGAATGGAAAAATATGTTCCAAAGTCTTATTTTGACCATTCCCACACCCACATCTTCTATCCAAATAAGAAATACCTGCATAACACCAGGTAACCATTGACAGAAAGGCTAGCCAGCATAAATGCCCATCTCTGCTGTGGCACTGTTAAAAACATATTGTGGAATAAAGGGATTAGACCATGAGCAGCTACTGAGCATGTTACCCCCTTACAGTTTTATTAGATATTCCTGTCCTTAATTTAATTGGGGATGTTAGTGCAAAAGCAGAGACTGTGAGGCAGGGGTAGGGGGCAGATCTGACTATCTGTGTTTACAGAGGGCTGTCCCTGATATACCCTTTATCAGACCCTTTATTGTAGCCAAAAACCAGACCAGGTGTGAAAGAATAATCAGTTTTATTTGAGAAAATAGTACTATTGTCACCTTGCCTAATCCCTTCAAGAGTCTGCTGAGGTAGATGGCTGAAGGTAGTTAGCAAGCTTTGTTCCTGAAGATCTATTCTCCCATTTCCTTCTCTATATCTATCTTGAAGGGATTACTTTATTCATTTCTTCAGAAGCAAGTGGTTTGAATTTTCATTATAACCTGTCTACTGGTCTAAAGGGATTTCTAGATAATTTAATGGGGGCTCTACTGTCTTCTACCTTCTTCTGTAAGGGTGGTTGTTCTGTTAATAGAAATGTTAGGGTCTCCTCTTTTTATGGGGAAATTAGTGGAAGCAGACCGTAGGTAGGGCTATTTTGGAGGAGGTTCTCCATTTTGTGTATACGAAAGTCCAGTTTCAGGAAGAAGACTCCAGATTTAAAAGAGTTTAAAATATTTACTTAGAAAATTATGTGTAAAATCCAATCACACTTGAAGCATTCAAAAATACACATGATCAAGAGGCTAGGGTTATGAGATTGTTACAGATTTACCTGTCCAGATGTGCAGACATCCATGTAGGGAAAAATGGAGATGGGGACCTGCACAACCAGCTTGACTCATGAAAGAGGCCCAACTACTAAGAGAACCAGAGAGTACGATCTATCTTGGCGCCCGCAGAGTGTATGAAGGGATGTGATTTGCTCTCATGTTTTATAGTATTTGGAGGGGTGGTACCCACTTCCTGGAATATGATCATGTTAATGATAACTGATGGGCTTTCCTGGGTATCCTGAATGGATTTCCAATGTCAAACAAAAGGTGAGAATGGGTTCCTGTTGGGTGTCAGGAAGGGTCATAATGGTTTAATGTTTGAGATTAATTTTACCTCAGTATTCTGGGGAGGAGGCAAGAAGGAAATGTGGTTTGTGCAATGGGTTGCACATTAGCATAGGATAACACAATAAGTACCAGGGTGGGGTATTGAGGAACAAGAGAGGATTAGGCAGATGTTGTCAGACACCATTAGAAATGGAGATACTCACCTGGTAGAACCCAGTCACAAGCATTCCATTGCAGGATGGCGGGGAAACAGAGAAGACTGGAACCAACCTTGAGGATGCTGTTTTTGTAGAAGCAGAGAATATTCTCATGAGGCTGTTTTGTGGGGTCTCTGGTAGGGACTCCATCGTTCGTTGAGGTGCTTTTACAAGTCAGACAGTGCCTCTTGACTACAGTTCAGTTTTGATTTAATCAAGGACTTTCTTATTAGATTGTTAAAAGCTCTTGTTAAGTGAATTCCAAAATTCCTAAAAATGCCCTATATTGGAAAACATCATAGAAGGGATTTGGGGTGGAAAGGGGGGTCAGAATGTACCATTCTCCATAAACTGGACTCTGAATTTTTCCTACATATTTCAGATTTATAAGAGAGATGGCACAACTATTTCTCCCCCATCCCAATTTATCCATCTGATAGGGAAAGATCATGATCACCATCTGAAATTTATTTAATTGTAATCTATCCTGTTCTTTGGGAGTCAACATACAGAGGGTGCTACCTAACAAAGTCTTCCTCTTTGCAGAATGTTTTCCATTATCTGCCTTGGAGTAGGGGCAGTTTCCCAATATTAAGCTGAATCATCCTGCTCCTTTATGGAAGAATTCAATAATCAGTTATAAACTTCTATTTTTCATATATTGGTTTTAAAGTTATCAGCTATAAAAATATATAAAAAATATCAGCTATAAAAATAAATCAAGTTCATAAGTTTTCCTTTTGATTTAGGATTCCATACCTACACTTAATAGAGAAGGTCCATCTTCTCGATCCTGATTTAAACTAAGTCCCTTATTCACATCAGAATCATTCTCCAAAACCTCAGGCTGATTTTTTTTAGTGGCACAGAGGGCAGTTTATTTATTTAAAAGTTCTCCAATCTTCTTTGCTTAGCTTTTACAAAGGTTCATCATCAATCTGTTGTGCCTGGTTTTTACTCGTTTTAACAATGAAAAGGAAGAAAACAACACACACCCTTTTCTAACCTAGGTAATAAACTAACCAAACTCATCTTCAAGAGGGAGGGAGGAATGAGGAAATAGCCAGATAAGCCAAGGTCAGCCACCATATAACTAAACCTCCTCCTCCCCCCCCCCCAACAAACACATACACTACACACACCTTTGAACTACAAATATTAACATACTGAATATAACTAGTAGGAGGCTAATAAGATAAATACAGGAGGTTTTGTAGAAAAAGCCCAGCAGGAACTCATTTGCATATTAGGCCACACACCCTGACATCACCATTGTTAAGCGCAGGGTTTTTATGTTGAAAAAGCCCAGCAGGACCTCATTTGCATATTAGGCCACGCTCCTTGATGTCAAGCCAGCCAGAACTGCGTTCCTGTGTGTTCCTGCTCAAAAAAAGCCCTGGATAAATATGAACTAATAACAGCCTAAAAGGCCAGAACCAACTTAAACTAAGCTCAACTGAAAAGAGTTAAAATAAAACCTACATACAGTTGTAGCCTCCCTCCTTTCTAACACTCTATTGCCTTGAAATAATGAGGGAGAAGACAAAAAAGTTGCCAGGGTTTAAACTAATACATTTCTAGGTCTTCTGAAAGTTCAAGGTAGTCAGAAGACCACAAAAAAAGGGGGGGGGGTAAAATCAATAAAGCTAAAGAACTGCTAGAAGTGCCCCACCACTCCCTACATTAAAGTAAATAGGGAGTCAGACAAGGGAGCTGGCTGAATGCCAAAAATAATCACCCACAAGGCAGTCCAAATAAAATGAAGGTAAAAAATGAAAGGAACAGCTAAAATAGAGTTATAATGAACAGAGAGAAAAGATAACAGAAGCAAATAGAAACCAAAAATTAGAAAATAAAGGTCCTTGAAGCAGAGCACAACCTAAAAGCATCAGCCAGACTAGCACCAGAAACCAGAATATAATCACTACTAGACCCCCCTACTACTATATGAACCTATCTGGCTACTCTGGTCATCTCCAGAGGTCCTGCTTTGGGTGCCGTCACCATCTGAGGCTAGACAGGTGGCAACCTGGAAAAGGACCTTCTTAGTCATTGCATCCAAACTCTGGAACTCCTTCCACAGGGAGTCATTGGTTTTTGCAAGCAGGTAAAACTTTTCTGCTTTGTCTGGCATTCTCCCACTGATTCTCATTGACCCTTCCTTTTCTTTATATATGTCTGTGTTTTGTGTGTGTGCTGAATCTTGTTTTAAGTTTGCATTCTTCACTGCCTTGGGGACTAAGCTGGGTAAAAAGGTGGCTTAAACAATAAATAATGGTTTAAGGGGGCAAAAGGCAGAGATGAGGGCTTGCTGATGGTCAGTTTATTTCAGATTCTATTCTCCATCAGAGCTAGACCCAATCGCCTCTTCTAACACAGAGTTTTGCTCCACATCTACAGCTTTTGTCCCAACACCACACAGTAGGACAAAATTCTAACTAATCTAGTAAAGAATTCAGGTGAATAAGGCAAAACACCCCTGACTTTCTCCCTCAAGGGTTAATTTGAATGATAGCAGACTCATCCACTCTTCAGGTATTACTAATTGATCTCTCAGCCTAAATAGATCTTATCATCTTCAAGACTAGAGTTAGAACTGAGATAAATTAGCATCTCACAAGAACTACAGTCATTGGATGGGAGTGAGGAGGTCAGGACAGGAGTGGTGAGATAATTTTCTAGAGGACTCAGCAAGACTATATGCTGATTGGATGTCATCATTGCTTGTTGTTTTACCAAAAAATATAATTGAGCTAAGAACCTGGAGAAAAAAACTAGCTTGGATTCTGATTGACTAAAGGCCTGAGCTATGTCAGGCTTGAATTGCAATTGCTAACAATGTAGAGGATGCTTGTGCTAAGGCCTTTTGACACTTGGATTTAAGGTTTGTGCCATCTATTTCAAGCCTAAGAAGTGTTAGATAGTTAAGCTAGTTTTCTAGTTTTTCTGCTGTATGATTCTGAGATAATGTGTTTATAATATAGAAGAAGAAAGAAGAAGATATTGGATTTATATCCCGCCCTCCATTCCAAAGAGTGTCAGAGCGGCTCACAATCTCCTTTACCTTCCTCCCCCACAACAGACACCCTGTGAGGTGGGTGGGGCTGGAGAGGGCTCTCACAGCAGCTGCCCTTTCAAGGACAACTTCTGCCAGAGCTATGGCTGACCCAAGGCCATGCTAGCAGGTGCAAGTGGAGGAGTGGGGAATCAAGCCCAGTTCTCCCAGATAAGAGTCCGCACACTTAACCACTACACCAAACTGGCTCTCCAGTGGGTTCTATGGATCAATGAGTCGAGGTGGTAGTGAAACATCAGCCCTTTATTGATTCAGCATAGTAAGGCTAAGCTTAAGACTGAAGGCTGGGCCCACAGGGCCAACTATATACACGTCAGGGTTCCCACGCACACTCTATTGGTGCATTCAAACCAGCAGGGGGGCCGTGATTGGAGCGGGGCAGCAAGAATTAGGATCCTGTTGCCCATTGTTCCCAAGTCCCTAAGCTCTGGTCATCTGGCTCCAATAACCCAGGCAGGAACGCCCAATTCAGTTCCCACATCGGTCCACATACATAACATCTTTCCCCTCCTAGGTCATTAGCCGTGACATACATAGTCCTTTAAGTAAGCTGGCTTGTGGCACTCCCATGTTGATTGCATGGGTGCGGGTGAGGAGGCCAGCGGGGCAGCCACTGCTATGGGTGGCAGGGCCGGTGATGCTGGAACTTTCGCAAGCGGTTTAGAGTTTCCAGGCTCTGGCGAAGGGTCTGGGGTTGGGATCACAGCTGTTGCTCGTTCGGGGGCAGTTGGAGTCTCGATGGTCGGCGGGTCCCGTGGCCCACTGTCTTCCTCAATCTTGTCCCCAGGTGCCTCACATGACCGCAACTGGTCAATGTGCTGCCTCATAGTGAACCCGCCCTAAGCAGTAACCTCATACATGACCAACTCGGGCCGGAAGCCATGCTGGACCCCCCTCAAAGTTCTTTGCATACACCAAGTCCCCCATATCGAAAACCCTGGGTGCTCGGACCATGTCGGGCTTGCCTTGCATGTCTGGGGCCCTATCCGGGTGCATGCAGTCTAGGAGGGTCGACAGCCACCAGCCCATGAGGAGCTCAGCCGGGCAGCGGCCAGTGGCTGTGCAGGAAATGGCGTGTTGGGCTAGCAAGAACTCAGTGAGGCAGGCCTCCCAGTTCCCCCTGGATGATGCAGTGGAGTGACACTTTTGTAGACCACACCATCCTTTCAGCTTGGCCGTTGGTAATCCAGTGGAAGGAAGGGGGCTGACCCAATGTGCTGGATTAGATTCTGGCCACAGAAGTTCTGGAACTTCCCTGATGTGAAGGCAGTCCCGTTGTTGGAGACGAGTGTGTCAGGGAGCCTGTGGTTGGCAAATACCCAGCGGAGTGCCGTGATGGAGTGGAGGCAACCGGAACTACCTCCAACCACTTTGAGTAGGAGTCCACAATGAGGAAAAATAGCTGTTTCTGGAAGGGCCCCGCAAAGTCAAGATGCAGGCGGGACCAGGGGTAACGTGTGGATTCCCACTGTTGGGCTGACTTTTGAGGCGGTGCTAGCCGGGTCTCCAGGCATGGTTGGCACCTCGCTACCCAAGCCTTGGTGGCGTCGTCGATCCCAGGCCACCAAACATAGCTGCAGGCAAGAGCCTTCATCCCCATGATCCCTGGGTGAGAGCCGTGCAGTGCAGTGAGAACTCTGCCACAGAACTGGGGGCACCACCATCCAACCTCTCCCAAACAAGCAGCCCTTGTGAACTGACAGTTCATCCCGGGAGTACGCGAATGCTGCAAACTCTGAGCCCATCTGGCCCGTGAGTCATTCCCTCCACACCCAGTTGAGAACCCAGGAGAGGATTTTGTCCCTGGCAGAAAAGTGAGCAATGCCTTTTGCATGGATTGGGCGGTCCAAGAAGGACTCTTGCAACGTTATCTGGTGTGCCAGTGCTGGATCTGGGTCCCCGGAGGGCAGCGGCAACCAACTCAAAGCATCCGCATGGCCCATAGCCTTCCCGGGCCGCTATTGTAGATCCTACTGGTACCCTGCAAGGAAAATGAACCACCTTAGGACCCGGGGCGACAGCATCTGGGGTATTGGGCAGTCGGGAGAAAACAGGCCTAAGAGGGGCTTATGGTCAGTGAGAATGGTGAGGGGCCGACCATACAAGTAATCTAGGGTGGCCATAATGTCTGAAGGTCAGCCAGGGACACCTTTGGGGGGGGGAAGGCAGGGGTGCGCGCGCGCCGCTGGAAACAGGAAGTGACATCACTTCCTGTGACATCATTTCCCCACACCACCTGCCGGAAACAGGAAGTGACATCACTTCCTGTGACATCATTTCCCCCAAATGCCACTGCCGGAAACAGGAAGTGGCTTCACAGCACTTCCTGTGACGTCCCCAAAAATCCCCCAAATATCACCGCCGGAAACACCAAGATTATTTATAGAGAGGGAAAGGGGGAAGTAAAGTTAAATGAAACTATTTTTTTACTTTTTTCAAAGTGAGAAGACTAGAGAGAACGGGTTCCATGCTGAGAAGCCAGTCAGATTCCAGTGAGATTCCAGTGAGACTGTGCTGCATAATGCAGCCTATTTATTTTGTCCTGTTTGCTCTGTTGGCTCTATCTGCGCCACCTTCATCACTTTTGGGTTGTGGACCCCCCAGTGGAGTGGTCTCGCGACTCCCTCCGCCGGCTGTTTCTGATAGCCCTGCGCCCCCTCTTTCATTTGATATGTGTCCCGTGCGGGTGCCACCCTCCCGCCGGGAGATGCCGCAAAATGAGCCCCCTTGAGGCTTATGGCGGCAGGGCTCGGGGGAAGCGAGCTAGACTGCTGTTCTTTTGAGGGGTTATAGAGTGTTTCGAGCCCGTCCCTGTGGCATCGGTCCCATCGTTGTGGGACCCAGGGGGCCGGCGCAGCGGCACGCCGAAGCAGCCTGTCACTAATAACACAGGTCGAGATGCAGGACAGGAACCCGGAAGTGACCGACAGGCTGCGCTGGTTGCCTTCCTCTCACACAATCTGAGACCTCCCAGTGATCTTCCTCATTTGGGGTGCAACTCTGGCTCGCCTCCTCGTGGTGCACCCTGGGTAACGCAAAAGAGCCTGGACTCAGCCAACCTTCCATCACTCAAGGTAAGTCTAAATGCTTCTTGCTTTGTGTCAGATACAGAGTGATGTGGAGCTAGGTGTGGTCCGCCGCTTCTCTTGTTTGAAAGTTGTGTTGTTTGGGGCAGGGCTGGAGAGTTGGCATTTGTAGATTGTGTATTCTGTGGCAGGGAAGCTGGCATCTGGGTGAGAGACCCTAGAACCAGCATGCTTGTTATGCTTGGCCAGCTCTCCCCGCATTGTTTAAGGAAGGGCTAGAAAGCTGGCATCTGGGTTTGCTGCAGCAAGGTCTGCAGAGCAGACCTTAAGCAGATTGTGTTTTGTGTGGCAGTAACGTTGGCAACTGGGTTTATATTGGTTCCAGGCCAGCAGGCTTCATAGAGTAGATAGATGGATGTAGTGCATTTGGGTCCTATAGAGATTCTCTGGTTTGAAATTAGGTTTGGCTTTGGGTGGCCCAGGAACTGGACCCCCTGGTCCAATTTTTTTTTTGGCCTTGCGGGTTTTGTGTGAGACAGTGCCCTGAAGCTGCACAGCAGTTTGGGAGGCTCTCCTCAAAACCCCCTGCTCCCAAGAGCCACTTTTCCCACGATAATTACAGTGGCTTTTTGGGACTTGGGGGTTTTGTAGGGGAGAGTCCCCTGCGGGTTCCATGAAGTTTTGGGGGCTCTCCCTCAAACCCCCTGCCCCCCCAGTAGCCTCTGATTATGCCCTATGTTGCCATTGATTTCAATGGCCCATAGGGTATAATGGTGGGATAGGGGCACCCTCTTTGAGTGCCCCTGGAATGGGAACCCCTGGCCCAATCTTTTTGGGACTTGGGGGGTTCATAGGGGAGAGTCCCCTGAAGGTCCCCTGCAAATTTGAGGGCTCTCTCTCAAACCCCTCCAGGCGGCTTCCAATATACGCTATTTTGCCATTGATTTCAATAGCCCATAGGGTATAATGGGGCCGTATATTCGGAAATAGCCTTATATCTCCCGTATATACAGCTATTCCGAATACCAGTTTTCGAAAATATACAGTATTCCAAATATTTTGGCCCCATATATTTCCGAATCCAATTAATTCCGATTTTTTTTTTTTTGCACACCCCTAGTGGAGACTAGCCATTGTGTTGCCCCCCCCCCCCCCTTTCCTTCTCTTCACCACCAGCTCAGGTAAAATTCAGCCTCTTCTCTCATGGGATCACCGCAAGGAAGGAGCCAAGTTAACACGGCAAATAGGTAAGGATATGTGCAGATTCTCAGCCAGGTCCTGGGACTCAAGCCCACCAGAACCTGCACCCTTCAATCAAGAGGTATTTACACATCAAAGAGCTAGTGTGTTTTCCCTGTTGGTTGTAAAGGATGCTGTCTACCTAGAGAAGAAAACCTTTTCCACATTCTCCCAGTCCTAAAGATGACTGTTTGCCCTTCCATCACCATAATTGTCACAGCATCTTTTGCCCCCTCCTCTCATCCACAACACCTGTATTTTCATACAGTACAGTAGAAAACTGCAGGACTTTCTCTGTGTGTTCTGTACTATCAACTATATGGAGCCTGAAAACTGAAGCCATTTTATAGCAATTCTAAAGGGATGCTAGATTACCTAAATCTAACCTACTTCAGAAGATTGCTATGAAGATTGAATGGAGATGGGGAGAATGATCTAGACTGCCCTGAACTCCTTGCAGGTAGCATGGAATAAAACATAAATAAATGAAATAGAACTGGTGATGTCATGTAGTGTACTACTGTTGCTGAAACTGCTGTCTGCCCCTTATTCTTTTATTTTGCTCCATTTCACTTCTCTTAAATAAACAGACCACCACAATTTACCGTGACAAGATTTTGCTCTGATTTTGCCTCATTTTGTACTTTAGCTTCCAACTGTATTTCGTAAGTTTAATAAATACTTCACTTGCAAACTGCAATGCCATTTTACTCTAGCAATAATCTCTGAGGTACATTCTCATAGCAGAAATAATATAAGAAGCATGGCTACATGCAGTATCCATGCACAATACTGAGAAAAGCTGCACATGTCTGGCATGTAACTTTCAAAAAGTACAGGTGTTACCACATCCCCACAAACACATGAACATACATTCAGATCAATAGGGGGAATTTGCTTGCATGCTTTCGCAGGGTGCACAAAACAGGGATCTTTTGCCTAGAGAGGTGGCTGTGCCTGTGAGTAGGAAGTTTTCAGTTGGAAAAGGATAGCAGAGACTTGATTCATTGAGGGATTCGGTATAATATTTGGTACAATCATGTGGGGGGGGGGACCTATCCTACACAAATACTAGGGCTACTAAATCAAAACACAAACACATTCCGTATCCTAATTAATACAGCAACAACCACCAAACAGTAGAGCTACTCCAAACTGGAACAGGAGTTACTCTTTGAGCTAAAGGTGTACATGTGGAGAAATCTGGAACAGGAGAGAGGAGAAGTGAAAGCAGTTGGAACAGAGGTGTCCAGTATTCCAGATGTAAGGGTAAAGACTAGAGAGGAACAATGAACTAGCTCTCTGTGTGGTACAACTGTGGTTTGGGAAATTGGGGGGGGGGGAGAAATAAATATTCTGCAAATAAATCAGATGAAAGAAGGAAGGATTCAGTGTGTGTTGGGAGTATGTTGCAGTTCTGTTGGTATCCAGGATCAGACTCCAATTACTGGGTCGCCTGACTAGTTATACTGGTTTTGGCCCAAAGCATAAAATGGGATCTTTTCAGGAAACAAAAGATTATGACAAAGGCTAAAGGAATATTTGAAACAATAGGAAAAACAGGAGAAAACTATAGAGCTGATTAAACAGCCCCAGGGATGGGCAACAGGAAGGGAAGTTTTTGATTGAATTATAATTCAGGATTATAAAACTGGAGACATGAAACTACTGAGTCATATATTTGGCAGAACTTTGGGGACAATGGGAAGATTTGAATCAGATGTTCCAGACTGTCACAGGGCACTTATTGTTCAAATTATGTTAATGGTCGATGATGGCATATAATGTAAAAGACAACACAGGAAGAGGCATCTTTGTTTTCTAGCACGGAGTGGCTTAATTGTTGTCATCCTGTTGGCACTCCCAAATTTCTCTCAAAAAGGCTTCCTTAGAAGCATTTGCTGTGGTCGTTGTCCCAAGATCCTCTGCTGCATTCACAGGGCCAGTGCTGGGGTTTTTTGCCACCCCAGGCAAGGTTCCACCCCCCAACCTCCAGTGGAGAAGAGCCAACCCAAATCATGCCCTGTTTGCACGGAGGGCTCCTCTCAAGAGGACCCCTCCGTGCAAACGCTCCCCACTCAACCTTCCCACACTGCAGGAGGGCCAAACAGGGCCAGATGGCCTCATTTGCACTTCCATGCAGACACCCCTCCCCGCTTGACCTTCCCACAGCATTTGCAAGGAGGGCTCCATGCAGATGCCCCTCTCCATGCAACCCCCCCCCCCCCCGCTTGACCTTCCCGTGGCGCAGGAAGGCCGAACGAGGCCAAATGGCCCTGTTTGCATGGAGGGCTCTTGAGGAGGGTCCCCTGACCCAGAAGCATAACTAGTGGATCAGTGGGCTGGACCAAGAAGGGACAATAGGGAAGGCCCCATTATGTGACCTCAAGTCCTCTCATGTTACTTTGAATTCAATTTAGAGTTTTTACCATGGTAACTGGGTATGTTTTAGTGAATCTCTTCTGAAATTTGGACATCTTGTGCACTTTACTTTCTTTTCCTTACTAAAGAAATTCTTGTTGCCATATTTGATACAGCAATTTTTTAATCAATTTTATAAAGCAGGATATGCCAAACTTGCTTAACATAAGAGCAATATAGAATAAACGTCAGATGTTTGAGAGCTGCAAGACATGAATGTCTGATGTTGGAAGGAAGGAAGGAAGGAAGGAAGGAAGGAAGGAAGGAAGGAAGGAAGGAAGGAAGGAAGGAAGGAAGGAAGGAAGGAAGGAAGGAAGGAAGGAAGGAAGATTGGGAAGGGGAGTGGAAAGAAAGCAGCTTTAACTTTAATTGCATTCTCCAAGTCACCAACTTGAAAAAGTGATTTAAAGAGACAAATGCTTTCTTCGAGCCAGCAGTCAGGGTGGTGAAGGCTTCCAAAGCCGCACAATATGCATGAAAGAGCCATATGTGGCTCCCAAGCCACAGTTTGGCCACCCTTGTTATAAGGGGTAACAATTAGGGATGGCCACAAACCTGGAAAATGGAGGTTCATCCTCGATTGTGGTTCACAGGGGTCTCACAAACCATCACAAACCTTCTCATTTACCAAACCAGTTCATTTTGTGAGGTTTGTGATGTAGTAGAATGCCCCCATGGGTTAGAGAGGCCAAACACACAGTAGTCTCCAGCTGATTCTCCTCTACTTGCTGTCCAGGTTTGGTAAGGATTGGATTTAGGGGGCTCTCTGGGGAAATCACAGCTGTGTATATATATTAAAAAAAAAACCCCACAAGCTACAGGCATCAAGCTCACACAGAGAATCTCTCCAGGATGCCCTTCTACCTGCCCAAGTTTGGGGGGGTGAGTAGCAGCCGTCCAAAGCAGGTGCCCCAGGAAAGTGCTCTCTGAGGAAATCACAGCTGTAGGGTCAGGAGGAGTGTGTTAAACGGCCACCTGTAAACTAGAAGCATCAAACTCACAGCAGACCTCCCTGGGATGCCCCTCTACCTACCTTCCCAAAGTGAGCAAAGAGACAGGTGTAAGTCCACTCCACCTCTCGCAATCCCAGACAGACAGAGGTAGTAGTCAAACAAAGCCAAATGGAGAGGGGGGGGTTCTCAGGCAAGGAACCAATGGAGCTAAGCCCTTCTGCTCAGCATGAGTAAAAGGATGGTACCTCAGAGCTCTGAGTAAGCACCAAACACTGGTCCCAACACCACTGTTCACAGGGGGAATAACTTCCAGTTCCCTAATCCTTTCTCTCTCTGCCTCTAACTCATGCTACACCTGCTGCCAACAGAAAACAAAGGCTTTGTGTGAGTTGGATGTAATATAACATTGTGCTCTCTTAGAGCAGAATGAGAGCTCTCTTATTGGCAGCCAGTACTTCCTGTTGAGTTTTGGAGGGTCACTATTGGCGTTTACAGGGCTACAGAAGTCCCCCACATCTTGGTTTGATGATCAAGCACCAGACAGTACTGCCAACACACTCCACCACAAGGCACACAAACCTAGGGTTGCCAAGTCCTCTTTGTCCCAGAGTGAGGGACTTTCCGGAAGTGACATCATCGTGCCGGTGATGCCACACACAGCCGCTCTAGGCATTTCCGGGAAAACTCTATGGTTTGCCCAGATGCTCTAGTCATTTGGAAGGGGAAAACTCTATGGTACCTATTGTACCATAAAATTTTCCCTCCCAAATGGCTAGAGCATCTGGGAAAACCATAGAGTTTTCACAGAAACGCCTAGAGTGGCTGTTGCATGCCATTGCTGGCACGATGACATCACTAGCAATGTAGGGGGAGGTTCCCCCTGCCAGCCCAATGTAGGCCGGTGGGTTGGGAACCTCCTGGGCGGGTAATCCCTGCCCAGACTGGGGGCTTGGCAGCCCTACACAAACCTGAAAACTTTGTGGAAGGTTGTGGGAGGATCATGAGGCAAGATCACATGGACTTCAGCTCATGAACCATGAACCAGGTGATTTTAGCAACAAATTTAGGGTTATGGGTAGGTTCATGTCTATCCCTAGTAGCAATTTTTTTGCCTTTCATGGTAGAACATGGTAGAAAATTCAGAAAAGCTGAACTATGGAGCTACTCCCATACTTCAGTAAACCAGCCACAACAAAAACTCTCAGCTACTGTGATTCACTTAAATTATTATAAATTTGAAAAATTGCAGTTATATTCTTGATACTTTAGAGGGAGAAAGTGAGTGCATAATTATAATTAAGCTTAATTAAAGTGGCTGCAATAATACTCATAGGGAATTCTAGTAATAGAACGCTTGTTAAAATCACAAGGAAACATTTGTTGCTTTCAAAATATAACAGCTGTAAGGAAAGGAATGAGGTTCTTTCCTCAATCAGTTTATTAATCAATAGAGACATGAGTTTTCAAAGGAGCTTAATTTCTCAGGGGATTATCTTGTCCTGAGTCATTGGAGCTGGTGTAAATTATCCAAAGCAGTAGCAGATGATTAACACTGAAGAGAATATACAGCATGAAAAAGCAAGTTTATGAAACAATATCTGCCAAACAAAAGTTCCAGAAATTGTTTGTACTGATTTCTCCCCTCAGATGTCCATTAATATTTAATTTGTGAATAATCTATGCCTTACTATGCAGAAACTGAATTTTCAGACATACTTTACCCCTTAAAATATATTTCCCTACAGATTGGCGGACTGTCTGGACATCAGGAATAACCTCTTCATAGGCATCTTGCTGCAGAAATAAATCTCAGGTGTCAGATGACAGCTTTGATCCCTCCATTATCTTTGCTAGACAATTTAATCAAAGTAATGAATTAGCATTTTCTAGTTGCTAGGGAATGGCATCTCTGAACATCTGATAAGGAAGAGCACTACAAGTTGCTGTCTGAGACAAGAGAGATATTAGGGAAAGGTTAATTTGATTCCATCCATTTTCCATTAAAAGGTGAAACTATTTGTACTATCTTGTCCAACAACAATAATTCAGGCATTGCTCTGGATGGGCCTTCTGAGAGTCAGTACTTTGTTGTCTCTAATTATCCAATAAATGTATAGGCAAGTTAGTATCCAAGTACAATTTCATTCTTTTTGCAATAAGAGTGGACTCAGTCACAGACTGAGTCATTATTTAATTGAGGTGTCACACTGATAAGCCCACTGGCAATTAATCTAGTTTTTCAGCAGCAGTTCAATGATTTGTTGTTTAATACAACACTCTGAAAAGAAGCCACATGATCACAATAGCATGCCACTTTTTTCAGTAATTCCAATCAATTATTGTGCATTGCAGAACTGCTATCAAACAAATATTTTACTTTTTTATTAAAGCAAGCTGACAACAATAAAACTTTGAGGCATGAAACATTCTGACAGCCTAATCCTAAAGTGGTGCTTTTGCTGCAGTTGGCACTGCAGAAACTTTCTTCAAACTAAGTTTTCTTCCATCCCTTTCTGAGTTGCTTGTCATAGTACAGCCTATGATCCATTCCTTGGGATGCAAGATTACTCTATCAGCCTCCTACTCTATCACACACTTTATTAAGCTTTAAAATCTTTCTTACAGAACTAAAATGTAAAAAAAAAATCTTGTACAGTGATACTTTAGCAACACTATACTTTTTCATTCTAAATAACTCCTTTGTGTGAAACACCAACCTAAACCATGCAGGGAAAGGACCCTACACTTGTACATCACTGAACTTTGGACCAGGTCTTTGTGTCAGTTCAGAAGTACACTCTGTTTTTTGCATCTGCATTAGGATTGTTCCTGATCCTATTTCTCTTCCATTGTATTAGCTCCCAGTGCCAAACTGTAAAGTTGTCTAAAAACTGACTTTAACTCAGCGCTAAGATTTCCAAGGTAGTTTTATTTTTAAAAGATTACTCCAAATGTCATATCAAAACAGTGATATAATATGAAATTGCTTCAAGAAGAAAATACTGTCAGGGTATGGCTAGATATGTTTTGAATCTGTTTGCTAAACCAGGGTCTGTAATATTTTTGTTCAGAAAATTAGTTGGAATTCAGATAGCAAACATTCAGTGCACCCAAGCAGGAGCAAGTAAAGATCATAAAAGAAATGCAGGAATAGTGGAAGGGAACTAACTATTTTTCAAAAAAACTGAATTCAGGGAACCAGGTTATCCATAGGTATAACAGAGCACCTTACAGATAACTGAGTGACTACAGAAACTAATTGCTGAACTAGGAGGAACCCCATGTTTATTACTATGCAACAAAACAGTTTCTTATTTTGTAAGATATACCCTACCCACAGGTTCTGAAGGCAGCTTACAAGAAAATTAATTTTAAAACCTCACCCCAAACTATAAAACTGATGTTAAAAACAAAACAAAACACTAGTGTGGTGTAAGAGCTGCGGGGGGAGGGGGTGGGTGGGTTCAGTATCATCTTAAGGACAAACAAAAATTTCCAGAACATAAGCTGTATAAGAACAGGACCTGCACTAGACTGATTCCAGGGTACAAGCTTCTGTAAGTCAAAGCTCACTTCTATACTTCTGGAAAAAAAACTGTTAGTCTTGAATTTTGTGTTGTGGACATTATCAACCTGTCCCTCACTTTAGGGGGTCTACCCAGGGGAACTAAAAGAGGTTATGTTGGTATCATTCTTTAAAAAAACTATTTGCTGTATCCTGCAGATCCTTCCAATAACCAGCTGGTTTTGAATCTGTCATTCCTGGGCAAGGTAACTGAGAGACCATCAATGAAACAGCTCCAGAGTTTTGAGGAAGAGACATTGGCCTTAGATCCCCTCCAGTCCGGTTTCCACCCTGGCAGCAGGATGGAGACTGTGCGGTCACCCTCACAGACAATCTCCACAGACAGCTGGACTGAGGATGGTTGCTGCTGTTGTTACTGCTTTCCCAGGCTCCTTCCCACTCCCAGTCAGCTGGCCAGTGGAGGAAGCCCCCCTCCCACAGCCACCATGTGCCTTTCCACCTCCGGAGGCTTCAGACCCCAGTCCAAAAGCCTTCCTCTTGGGATGGTGCCTCTGCGTCTTTAAGGCTGAAGAGGGGTGGGGGAACAGGCAGAATAACATGGCTGTGAAAGTAGCCCAGACCCTTCATTGGTTGCACAATCTTTTCAGAGGTCGTTTGCAGCCCAGACCCTTCCTTGGCTGCACAATCTTTTCAGAGATCGGTTGCTCTGTGTTACTTTGAAAAAGTTGGAAGTTCAGCAACTCGTGAGTAGAGATGCCAATCCCCAGATGGGAGCAGGCCCTCTCCCACTTCAAAGTTGTCAGAAACGGGGGGGGAGGGGATGTATGCTGGGCACTTCACTATTCCCTATGGAGATTGATTCCCATAGGGAATGATGGAGAATTGATCGGGGGGGGGGGTATCTGGGGCTCTGGAGGGGCTGTGTTTTGAGCTAGAGGCACCAAATTTTCAGAATAGCATCTAATGACTCTCCTCAAAAAGCGCTCCAGGTTTCAAAACGATGGGCCAGGGGGTCAAATTCTATGAGCCCCAAAAGAAGATACCCCTATCTTTCATTATTTCTAATGTAGGGAAGGCATTTAAAAGGTGTGCGGTTCCTTTAAATGTGATGGCCAGAACTCCCTTTGGAGTTCAGTTGTGCTTGTCACAACTTTGCTTATGGCTCCACCCCCAAAGTCTCCTGGCTCCACCCCCAAAGTCCCCAGATATTTCTTGAATTGGACTTGGCAACCCTAACTGGGTTTGATTCCTAACTCCTCCACAAGCACTTGTTGAATGACCTTGGTTAGTCACAGTTCTTGTAAAGCTGTTATCTCAAAAGCAGTTCTTGAAAGAGCTCTCTCAGCCCCACTGACCTCACAGGGTGTCTGTTCTTGGGAGAGGAATGAAAAGGAGATTGTAAGCCACTCTGAGAAGTGAAGGGCAGGGTATAAATCCAATCTCTTCTTCTTCTTCCCCAATACTGTTCAACAATTACTTGCACCCCCTTGTCCAACTGGTGCAGAATTTTGGGTTAGGTTGCCATTGATATACTGATAACACCCAGCTGTACCTGCTGATGGACAACTGGCCAGATATCACCCCTAAAAACTTGGCTGATGGGCTGTAGGCCAAGACCAGATGGTTGAAACAGAGTCAGCTGAGACTGAACCCATCTAAGATGGAGGTTCTGTGTCTGGGGAAGGGGTATTCAGGATTGGAGTATCACCTCCCAGTTCTGGATGGTGTGCCTCTAATACTGGCAACTACCATTAAGACCATGGACATGTTCCTGGGTGTTGCTCCATCAATGGAGGCCCAGATCATGAACACTGCCAGACTGGCATTCTTCCAACTTTGTCAAGTCAGGCAACCGGCCCCCTTCTTGTCTTGTCCTGACCTAGCCACAGTAATCCATGCAATGGTCACCTCTAGGCTAGACTACTGTAACTCACTCTATGCAGGGCTACATTTGAGAATGATCCAGAAGTAGCAGCTGGCCTAGAACATGACAGCACAGGTTCTTACTAGAACTTGATTAAACGTGCATATCCAACCAGTGTTTTGCCAGCTGCAGTGGCTCAAGGTTGAATACTAGATCAAGTTCAAGGTTCTGGTACTGTCCTTTAAGATCCTAAAACAACCTGAGACCAACATATCTTCAGAACTGCCTCTTCTGGTACACCTTCCAAAAAGCCCTGCTCTCAGCAGAAAAAAAAAAGTCTGCTGGAGATCCCTGGCCCGAAAGATATCCAGCTGTCTTCATCCAGAGCCAGGGCTTTTTCAATCCTGGCCCAGACCTGGTGGAATTCTCTGCCAAATGATATCCATGCCCTGCGGGACTTACAGGGCTTGCAAGGCAGAGATGTTCTGCCAGGCCTATGGTTGAAGACAGCTATGGTTGTTAATCAGCCTGGCCTCTTTTCCACTCAGTTTCCCCTTGGAGTAGGGACAAATTGATTTTAGATGTCATCTGGACTTTATTTAGAGTATTTATATTCTGTTTATATTGTTTTTAATTAATTGTAATTGTATTTGAAATTGTTTTTTAACCTTTTTTTATTCCTGAATGATGTACACCACCCTGAGTGTCTAAACACTGAATAAATAAAATAATCTTTCACAATTTAACACAATATGTATTTTGAGTTTATGTGCTGCTTTGGTGTCTATGCAGTCAGCAGCATTCATCATTCATCACACTGGGCTGTCAGCCACTATTCACAACTGGCATCTTGGCAGAACTTATCTGATTGTTTAACTCCTTACTGTCTCAAGAAACCACCTGGGAAACATCCTTCTTTTTGAAAGGCATAATCTTCCAGCAGATGGGAGTCCAATTTACAAAACAGTATCTGAAGTCCAGCGTGATCCAAGGCATCATGTAAATATATGTGTCTGCCTTATAAGAATACTTTGCTTTAGCTCCTTACTTGGCCTTTTTAATTAAATGGTGATTAATGTAACCATCCTGAGTCTTCAAGTATTGGAAACAGTGAAATGAAACAGGAAAGTAATTTACAGAACAAGACATATCTTGGCTCTGTCTAGGGACCAAAGTAATGATTTTTACCCTCAGGCCAGAAAATGCATGTATGCCTCAGGCCAAAAAATGGCATATCTACACATGCACAACAATTTGTGATCCTACTTTATTAACCTCGATAAAAAGTGAACTTTTACTGTGTGCTCAAGGATGCCACTTGTAATTGATCATCAAGTTATGATTCAAGTGGAGGAGATTCTGCCAATCATTAGTATTAGCTAGTCATCCCCATTTAGGGCATGGCCAATAATTACAATACCCCAGCTGGGGTCCAACCAAGTGGCTGGCCAAATGCCTCCAAGAACCTTACAAGCAGGCAATGAAATAAGCCAAAAAGTGCAATGAATATATGCAGCCTGTTTTTGTTTCACACACACACACTTCATTCTGCTGAATTCCTCCATCTGCTGCTGGTATCAAGGACTGTAAACAGTTTTGCTCCTGCTAACTTACTGAAAATGTCCTCAATGTATCTTCAGATATCTGTGCAAAAAACATGTAGCAATTAGATATGAATAGGAATATTCTTCTTATGTAGTTATAACATAATTATGTGATTAATCAGGTGCACAGCATGATAGCTAAACTCCTAGGAGGTTTTTCTTCTCCTTCAAAGGTGGTATGCAGTGATTAAGTATGTAAGGGTGACATTTTCAAAAGGTAGCTTCTTGATATAGGGCTTATTATCTCCTGAAAATCAAATAGCCTGGCAACCTCCTGCAACATTCCTATGCACATTTAAATGAAAGAAAGCTCCACTGAGCTCAGTAAGATTTAATTCAAATTAGATACACATACACTCATTCCTTTTTTAAAAAAAAATAGTTTTACTTTTTATGGCTGTAATTAAACTGCCATTTAAAGACATTTACTTCAGAGTAGACTCAATGAAATCAATGATAATGCCATTCAGTAGCAGTTTCAGTCTATTTCTCTAAGCGTACTTACTTGAAAGTTCCTCTGACAGTAAACAGACAGTTTTCTTTAGTAGACAGATCCAGGTGGGCAGCCGTGTTGGTCTGAAGCAGTAGAACAAAGCAGGAGTCAAGTATCACCTTTAAGACCAACAAAGTTTTATTCAGAGAAAGTGGTCAGTGAATTAGTATGCAAAATCATGGAAAGGTTTTTAGCAGATTAAAAGAATCAAAAGTTAGGGTCTGGTGATTTCTAGTTTGGGTTGACTGGGCTAAAACAACAAAAATAAGGCAATATATGTCAGAATAGGTCTGTATGTGATTCCATTGACTAGGGGTGTGCACTTTTAAAATGCTGCATAATACTGAAGGAGGGGTGCCCTTACTGCTTCAGTAGTCCAATTTGAAGATTTTTATATCAGAACAGTTGCTTAATGGCACCTGGTCTTTTTAAAATGTAAAGCATTAATTTCTTTGACAGTAGGACTGGGGCCAGGCCCTTTGAAAACAGTTCTGTAACAGGGCAAGACGAGAGATACTCACCTTGAGTGTACAAAGCTAAGGGGCACAAAGAAAGTATATCAACACTAAAATACATGTTATTATTACTCTTGTTATTTATGCTTTTTCCTTTTATCAAAACAACTGCTATGAAAGTATAGGGGGCACATTTTTATACTCTTGCCTTAGGCACAAAATTAGCTAGTTATGGCTCTGTTTGAAAGTAAACATTTATTTGAAAGTTTGTTTGAAAGTGAGAGAACAAGCCGCCAAACAGCTGAGCTGACAGCCAAATATCTCCCATCCTCTCCTCCATTCCTTTAAATTTTAAACAAAAGGAAGGACCAAATTGGCGGCCTTGAAATTACATGGCACTGCTCTGTCAGCTGCTCTGGAGCCAGATTTTGGACCTTCCCTTTCACTGCCATCACCCACTGCCAGTCTCAGAGGTGGCAGAGCCAACTTTTTTACTGACTCCTGAAGCCCTGTGAGGCTTGCCAGTGCAGCCAAGGCAGCTGAACCACAGAGCCCACCCTGACTGCCAGAAAGTGTCAGGTGGGCTGATGAGTGGCCTCCTGGAGTTCTGCAAGGCTTGGCCATCCTTCAGGAATCATCCTCATATACCACCCATAGAAAATAATGGGGACAATGTTTCCTGAAGGTAGACCTGGTCTCTGTAAAATCCTTTCTTTCCTAAGGTGGAAGTTAGAGGGGAAGAACCAAAACTGAGTTCTAGAACCAAAAGTGGTACAAAGCCATTTATGTTTGGCCCAGGCCAGTTTGCTTCTTCCTTTTATTTTAAAACAACAGAACAGCTGTTGGCTCAGCTGATTAGCATTGCCTATCAGCTTTAAAATTTTAAAACAAAAAGAAGGACCAGACCATGCTGTTCCTACTCTTATATGGCATTGCTTCACTGTCAGCTCTGGAATAATCACTCAGTCAATAATTACCCTTAAGAAGGGGATCAGGTGCCATCAAACAGCTGCAAGCTGGGCAAGTTTCCTATTTTTTGCCTCCCCAAACCTGAAACAGTGCTGAAATTCCTGAAGGAAATTATGAAATACTCTTGAAATTTGAGGAGTCTTCTGAGTCACTTCAAGCAGGCTTCCCTCTAACATGTAAATCTATGTAAATATGCATGGATTTATACCTTTTCATGCACGGCTTTTCAGTCTATGCACAGGAATGCTTCCTCTCAGGTGGCACACCCTCTGCTCACCTGTGCCAGCAAACTGACATAAAGTAGGAGCTGCCCTTCACTTGTTCTTCTGATGCTTTAGCCAGTCAGTTGGAGCTGGGGTAAGTAACAGGGATGGGCTTGGGTTATGGGTGGGCTGTGAAGGCCCCTCTCCTGCAAGTGACAGAAAGGAGGTAACAGAGGAGTCCTGCCCCAGCCACAAACCTCCATTATGCCTGGGAGGGGGGAGGACAGGGGAGTCAGGTGCATGGCCTTGGCCAAGCAGCCAGCAGGTGGGGGAATCTTTGAATCTCCTGTGCAAAGCAGGAAGGAACATTTGAGGAAGCTGGGTTTGTTTGTGTGTGAGTAATCGAGGCTGCTGGGATTTTTAAAAAGTGAGGGGGTGAGTGTGTGTGTATGAAACTGTGTTTGCTTGCTTCCTGGAAAGTAACGCTCCTGGATCTCTTCTCTGGGTTTTCTCCTGTTTTCTCCTCTCACAGCTATTGGAAGTGGGTGCAAGGACATAGTCTTTCTAAGTTTCTCCTCCTTGGGGAAACCTGACCAAAAAAACACACTGAAGTAGTCTCATGTTTGGCAAGCCCCCTTTCCCCCGCTCTGAGGAAATACCTTTCCTGCAATCTCCTTTCTCTTGTAAAGCCTTGGTGGTTTTCTAAAAGCTGAGAAGCAGACTATGAGCTTGGGGGCAGTTTTGGGTGCCTGCAAGTTCAATCCCCCACCCCATCAGAAAAGAATCTACCAGTCCTTGTGGGAATGTCATTGTTGGAAGAACTTAGAGTCTGGTCCAAGAATGGAGAAGTAGGCTTGTGGGTCAGTTGTTGAGTCTACAGTTTGATAAAGAAAGTTATTTCTTTATTTATATTTTTGTAATTTAACAAGCACTTAACTTCAGTCTGATTTTCAGAAATGCATACCCTACTTCTAAGTATCTGGAGCTGTAATTTTATCTTTGCATGGATAAATGCATGCATTGTCTGGTCAGCTTGCTAAAGCACTTGCCTGGAGTTGCTATTAAAACCATCTCCCAACTTTTGTAGAATTTGTTTTGTTCCTTAGCAAGGACTCTGGGACTACACATGTTTTCAGCGTGTTCTTTTTAGCATAATTTTCATTTCTTGTGAACCCGAGAAATCAAGGCTGCTCAAAGGGAAAAAATGTAAAAGAATCTGATAAATCAAGGCTGCTCAAAGGGAACCTTAACTTACATGGCAATAAATTGCACGAATATCACCACTAGTCGTCTTTTAAAGCAAGTAGCTTGGGGACCTGTCACTGCACCATACTTATTCTAGTTCTTGGTTCTGGTATGGCGCATGCACCCAAAGAAAGCATTCCTATCAAAACAAAACCAAGAGACCAGTCACCGCAAAAATATTCAAGATGCAGTAACCCCCAGGACTTAATAGGCTGCCTATCTCAAAGGACATAATAACTTGCTCAGCTCTTAATTTTTTCCAGAATACAGACTGTTGGTTATTAAAGTGCCACTGGTCTCAAACTTAGTTCTTAGGCATGTTATTAATAGGGAAGTGTATACCCTTGTGCAGGGTTTTTTTGGTAGGAAAAAGCCCAGCAGGAACTCATTTGCTTATTAGGCCACACCCCTCGATGTCACCATTGTTTAACATAAGGCTTTTTAAGCCCAGCAGGAATTCATTAGCATATTAGGCCACACACCCCTGACACCAAGCCAGCCGGAACTGCGTTCCTGCTCAAAAAAAGCCCTGCCCTTGTGGCCTGGGTATACCAAAAGGTATATGGACACAAGATTCACAAAGCTGAACAACCTATTTTACTTCAACATCATTTCAGAAACAGACAGGAACAGGAGATTGTAATTCAGTAATCATTACACACATCACAAAACTTAGGGCAATGGAACCCCCAGGCACCCAAAGGGGTTAACTCCATTCCCTTCATGGTATCCTATGGTTTTTTAAAGACAAACAAATATTTATTTAAAGTATAAGCTTCTGTGTGCAAGCACACTTCCACAGATACATTCCAATAAAAATGTAGGCACCAAAGTTCACACAGTAAATCATATTTCTTCAAATATTACACGCAAGTAGGGGTGCGTTAGTAGCCAAAAAGAACTGATTAGAGTCAATATGCATACGTAACAGAGCAATAAACACAGTCAAGACTGGAATAACACATTTGCTAGGACATATAAATGGTAGCAAATTGATGTTCAGATAATAAAGGAGTTAAAAACAGGTGTGAGAACCAAGTTAGAATCCAGTGGTCCCTTTAAAACCAACAAAGTTTTTTTTAAAAAAAAAACCTAAAACAAAACTGTGCATAAGCAAGAACTGAGTAATTTAGCTGGTGCAACTGGATTTACACAAGCTAAATCCAATATCTTTGTTGGGCCCTGGGGGTTCCACTGCCCTGAGTTTTGTAAAGATTGTAATCCAGCAATCACTTGTTCCAGTCTGTTTCTGAAATGATGTATTTGGCAGCCAAATCAGCTATTTTTCCAGGTTGTATTCCATTCAGACAAACCGAACGCACATCTGTATTCTTTACAATGCTCAGAAAGAGGCACGTTGACAGAACTGTCTGTGATACTTTATATTCTAGTGTTTTTTAAATCCTAAATAGTAAATTGACAACAGACACCTAAGCTTTAAATTCTTCTGCATTCCTGCTTTGAAGTTTAACTGTACTTCCACTGGATCTTCCTCCAAGTTGTAGTGTACAGAAGTGATGTATTTTCCAAGTTGAATATATATATGTATTACATGTGTATAGATATATTTATTAAAACCCTTAGGCAGCTGTTGCTGTCCATTGTTTTAATGTGGTGTTACTAAACAATTTTAGCTTTCTGTTGTTCAGCTGTTACATTTTTCTCTCTATCTGATGTTGGTGCTGCCTTCAGCTTTTTGGCACAATCTGATCTGGGAACATGTTATGTATTGAGACTGGAACTTGGCCTTAGAGTCAAGCAGAGACTTGACTGAGCTCGAGGTTCCATAATAGCTAACTGGATTCTGGAAAGAGGCCAATCAGGGATCGTTAGGCCAGCCATGAACCTATAGTTGTGTGTGATGGGTTTTAGTGTGGAGTTATTTGCATGCATATAAGCAGGACCTTTGTCCCTGCAAGTCAGTCAAGTTTCTACCTTGCTATGCTGAATTAACTATCACCTGAGCGTCCTCATGCTTCTAACCCAGTACATTTCAGAACACAAATTGAATTTGAGTGATGACTCTCAAGGCTGATTTTGAACTGAATGATTTCCTAAGTACCTTGAGTAAAAATGGCAGCCTAAAACTCATTTCTTAGTCAAATACAAAGCTTTCATTTAGACTGTTCTATGCTTTAAAAACAAACTAACAACCTTTTAACCAGTCATTTAATTCATGATTGGAACAAGTTTCACATAAACAAAACTCTGCAAATTGATGTCATGAGTTTGAAATGTTTAGTTTAAAAAATTATATTATTGTTTGCTATAGGGCTGTCAAGCTAGCACCGGGTGCAGGGAGAGAGCAGGCTGCCAAAGGGCCCTGTTGTCATCAACCAGAAGTGATGTCAACATGCTGGGCATGTCATGCCAGGAATGCTCTAGGATTCATGGTAAAACTTCATGGTACCATAGAGTTTTTACCACAAATCTTAGAGCATCATGCTGAGAAGACTTCCTCACCACAGCAGAGGAGGGCAACCCTAGTTTGATATATTAAGCCCTTTTTTACTTTTTTTTTTTTAAATGAGAACAGGCTATTGTCTCTTAGCAGTGAGTAAGCATTGAATTGTCTCAAAGATAAATTAGTAAAATAAACAAATTAAATTAGTAAAATAAGAACAATTCAGTAAACTAAATCTTCTAGATATTTGTGGAACTTTTCAAGCCTCAAGTGCTGATTGCCAGTTTTAGCTTTATGAATGCCATCAAAACTAAGATTAGAAATCGGCTAGATACAGATCACCTGGAGAATTAAATGAGAATTAAACTGCATATGTCAAATGAGAATAATATTAATTCTGACAGTGTTTTCAATTTCTGGAAACAGAGAAAAGAAGAAGAGTTAAATTAAAACATTTTCTGATAAAATTTGACTTGATTCTGCTTACAGTTATGGAAAAGAATAGAGAGTCCGGTAACACCTTAAAGACTGAAAAAATTTGTAGTAGGATGTGAGCTATTGTGAGTCACAGCTCACTTCTTCAGACAGTGAGCTGTGACTCATGATAGGTCACATCCTACCACAAATTTTGTCAGTCTTTAAGGTGCTACTAGACTCTTGCTCCCAAGACTTTTTTGAACTCCTTTGCATAATAGGCCACACCCCTCTTCTGTAGCCAATCATCCAAGAGTTTATAGGGCTCTTAGTACAGGGCCTACTGTAAGCTCTTGGAGGATTGTGCTGCTCTTTTCTACTGCTACAGACAGACTAACATGGCTACCCATCTGTTTACAGTTATGTTTAAATCATTCCTAAAATATAGTTTTAAATAATTATTTAATACCCATGTAAGCAAGTTCCATATAAATATATAATTAATTCAAATGATAATAGTTTATATTTATGTTTGTAAACTAAAATATAAAAATATAAAAAAATCTAAGTCCACTCACAATTTTAAAGCAAGCACCATTTTTGGCTCATGAAGGAAGGCATATTTTATCAACAAAGGAAAACTTTTGCTCGCAGCGCCTTGCACCTTAGAGTGAACTTGTATACCCATGTGTGACAGACAGGACAGATTCCATCTCTCTTTAAGAGCAACCAATGAGAACTGATAGAATGTTGGGGAAAGACAGTTGGAAAATAGTTAAAAGAACAGTTGGGAATCAGCAGCTAGGGAGTTGAGGGAAAAGAAGATGTCTGACTGAGTTAAACTGTGGCAAAAAGTTTCTTAGAGTTGGCTGAAAAGAATCAATTTGTAACAAAGGATCCCAATTGCAGGAATAGGGAAACACTGTTACCTCTAACGTTCTTCAGTGTTATGTTCAACCTATAAATAAAAGTTAACTTCTTGCTTTGTTTAACCTTGTGAGCTTTTGTGTCTCAGAGGAAAATACACACACACACACACACAAGCACTAATATCTTGGTCCACATATGTATGTAGCATCTGAATGGAACCAGAGCTTTTTTTGAGCAGAAACACACAGGAATGCCGTTCCGGCTGGCTTAGTGTCAGAGGGTGTGGACGAATATGCAAATGAGTTCCTGCTCAGCCCTTTCTACAAGAAAGCCCTTTGTGAAACAATGGTGATGTCAGGGAGTATGGCCTAACATACAAATGAGTTCCTGCTGAACTTTTTCTACAAAAAAAAGCCCTGAATGGAACAATGTATGAGACCAATGAGTCTGATAAAGCTGGAAAACTGCGTTATGCCCTGAACCAGACGATGCTGACTACAGGGCTATTAACAGGAGACAGTTAGAGAGGGGAAAATTGTGCGCAATGCTGTAGCTGAGTTCATTTACAGAAGATGTAGATGTAGATGAATTTGCAGTTCTCCCTAAATTACATGCGGTTAATCTGTCCCACATACTCAGGTGGGTACTGAAAGCCGGCCATTAAATTTCGCGCTTGCTCAGTTACGTAACTATGTGATAATGCTGTTTTTCATGTTTTTCATTTTTTACTGCTTTGAAACACCATATGCTTTTATATATAATAAAGTTGCTGCAGCACTGCCTTTGCTACTGTATTCCTAACTACCTTTAATAAAGCCTGTTGCCTTGTTTAAACCACAAAAATAACCATTTGATATCCTTTTTCGGGGGCCAATGTAGTCTTGTCCGCCATATTTCATCTTCTGTCCATCAGCACATGCATTGCCGCCTGATTGGATAATTCAAAATAAAGGGCGGGTGGCTGATATCTTGCTAACGCGAAACTGCATTGTTACGATACTACATTATCAAAATGGCTGTCAGGCGGAGAAGAGGAACTTTCTGGCAGAGGGATGAGGTCAGCGCTATGCTTCAGATTGTGGAAAGGAGCGGCTATGTGGAGGAGCTGATGTCCAGCATGCACATGGAGATGAGGGTGATTTATGCTGCCATTTCAAGGAGGCTAGGAAGGGGCTACAGCAGGACCGCGGAGCAGTGCCGGTCCAAATTTAAAAGACTGCGCTGCGATTTCATAGCGAGTCTGCAGGCCTGGGGAGGGATACCAAGGGCATCTGGTAGGACCCCATATCACGACAGGATGGTGCGGTTGTGGGAGCTTGCAAGGAGACCACGATGGGAGGATAGGCACCATGATTTTGAGTATGATCCCAACACACGAACGTTCACCCCATTATTACTGCTTTAAGGCATAAGTACTATGACAGAACATTTCTCCCCTCCACTTCTCTCTGTTCTGATATTGCTTTTATAAATAAAAATAGGGTCTAAAATTTGCATAGCAATTCCTGTTCCACACCCCATGGTGGCATGGCCCAAGGTTACACTCACCAATGTAATGGTGATGACTCTCAAATAATAACTAAACACACAGGACTTATTAGATGCATCTTAGATGCTGCATGCTTATGGGACTGCATTTTGTTAACTAATGGGTAGTCCGCAGTTATGTTCAGTTAACCAGAGCTTTAAGATGCCTTTAGCTGTGTGTTTGCATTGGTAGGCAGAGGCAG
This sequence comes from Heteronotia binoei, assembly GCF_032191835.1. Taxonomy (NCBI): domain Eukaryota; kingdom Metazoa; phylum Chordata; class Lepidosauria; order Squamata; family Gekkonidae; genus Heteronotia; species Heteronotia binoei. Next base: position 83,022,853 of record NC_083229.1, read on the forward strand.
CCCTCTCATGTATCATGGTAGGAATGTAAATCCCTGTGCTTGCATGTATGAGTTTTCTGCATTCCATTGCTAACAATGCTTCCATCACATATAACAGTTGACACCCGTCCAAGACCAGGGCAGCAGGAGCAGCTGCCATCGTGGCAGGAAGTAACAGAGGATGCAGAGGGTGCAGCAGATCCACAAGTGGAAGGCCCTGAAGTGCCAATGGAGGGGCACAGTGGTACACCACCTGATAAAGCATCCACTGCATCAGGTGATGCACACTGAACTCAATAAGTATGGCTGTGAGCAGGCGTAGGGCAACCTAATATACATTACAGCAACCTGATGTTGAAGCGAGATGGCTAATAACTTCCCATTATTTGTGGCAGGATATGACTGACACCAATTGCTTATCATACATTACTTTATTGAGGGAGGGTGGGTGAGGGGTGGATGAAGGCATTAAGTAAGGCATGAAGGAAGGAGGGAAGGCCAGAAGGCAGCCAGGCAGTTAGGTAGGTCATGGAGGGAATAAGTAAGGCAGAGAGAGCGGGTGGCATGGAGGGAATAAAAACACAGTACTGCAATAAAAACTACAGATGTCTGTTAGCATGCAGGCGATCATCATGTTCAATCTACCTATGCTCATGCAATGTTTGCGGTATGCATGTTTTTCAAGTATTAAATATGTTATGTGACACATCTTAGGTGACACAAGTCCAGGAGGTGAGTGGGAGCAGCTGGAGCGGCCACAGGAAGCTGCAGCGGCAGAAGTGCCTTGCGTTGCTGCTCCAGATGAACACGTAGAGGAGGATGGTGGCAGCCAGCAGCATCACATGTCAGCAACTTCAGGTGCTGCAGATTGAAAACAATGGGCATGGAGGGAGAGGTGGAAAGAGAGCAAATGTAACTATTACATTACACCCCATATAATTGATAATTGAGATGATATGAGTAAATTGTCTTCTCTAACGTTTAATGATGGTGATTGCATGCTTCTGTAGCACCACTAAGTGCTCCCTTGCTGAAAGACAGTGAAGTAAGCATGGCTTAATGAAGAAGCTTGGTAGAGCAATGCATCCCATTTTGACAATTTGCTTAGATGGAGGGTGTGCTTTCATTGTAGGGTCATCTGGAGGACCTGACGTACCGCATGATGTAGGTCCCGGGGAAAATTTCCTCACTGCATTAGCACGCTTAAAGGCCCTGTGCAGGTCTACATGTGAGTGTTCACAAATTACATTACAGTTATGTCATGGCAGTCATTTGCATGCATTTAACTTACTGGGTTTCCTCTTCAATTGCAGTCACTGCTTTCAATAACCGACTGGACGCCGTGGAGAGGAGGATGCGGTGATTTGAGCGGGAGCCAAGAGCACTGCAGTCCAGGATGGATGCATTAACAGGGGGTGGGGTTGTTGGGGAAATAGCTTAATTGTTATCAAAAATAGTTCTATATCAATGTTTTTATTCTGTTAAAAAAAGAATTTAATGTTATAATAAATAATATATGCTTTTTGACATTACTCTACATCTCTCTGGTATGTTGCCATTGCACTGAAATGATTTTTAGTCCCACAGTGTGAGATGTGTCAAACATAACTTTATTAAAATGTGAAATAACATTATAACATAACGTTAGTCACGAAAACGTGAAAATAAGAGCCAAACAGTTGTACAGCTGTTGTACCTGAACAATACAGTTTAGGAATGGGTCGCCCTTGCTTTGCAAGCATAGCAAAACAAATTTTACCTGCGTTAACAACAGTGATGCAGCAAGGAAACTATGGCTATAAGTTTCAAATTTCCTTGATGAGTATTCCTTCTGCAAACCAATAAATAACATTGCATAAACACACAACAAAATAACTTAACAGTATAGCAGGACTTACATCTGTAATAGATCCAGTGCTATATGTGTGCGATTGCCAAACCAAGCTTCCATGCAGTTATCCTTACATATCCGTATGGAAATTTGATTATGGCTCAAAATAGACCCGTTGCTTTCCTGTGCATGATCGTTTCTTGCCCCTACGGGAAGCCACAGCACTGTTACTTGAGGAGGGAGTATTGTCCAGGAGGCTCTGACTCTCAGGCATAGTGTCTTCTGCCAACACTGGCAAAGATGGCAATGATGCTCTGGTGCCTGCTATATCACTGACCTTTGTCTCTGCCCTACTGCTTTTGAGAAAGTCACCTATATTGGCTAGCATATCTACGGCTGCCCTCATCACATCTACAGTTTTCTGTGTGGCCTCATTCAATGCCTGTCTGTCACGCTCCCCCTCCTCTGCTAGGACAGAGAACTTTCTGTTTTCAAGTGTTATCAGGCTGCCGAAGCGTTCCATGGCATCAGCATGTTCCGAATGACTTCGATTTATCATCTTAGTGGCAACCTCATTCAGCATAGCAACCCTCCATTGCCGATGTGCCTCATTCTCCCGCTTCTCATCTTTCTTTTGCTGTCTTGGTGATACAGGCCTCTCATCTCCTGAACTATCTGAAAGCACAATGAGGCAAAGCTTAGCTTTTCGGAAGTACTGTGTTCCTCTAACTCATGTTTGAAAACATAAAAAAGAATCCATTTGTAACATGTTCAATGCTACTGCATTAATGGTCTTTGCTACTGTGGAGTAATCACCAAGCACATGAGCATACCTCCTTCCCCTTCTTCCTGTTCCAACAGGACAGCTTCCCCTGCTCCTTGCTTTTCAGTCCCACAACCCTCTTCCTCATCACCGTCATCAGAAAGTGACACATTATTCCGTTCTCCACCTGCTGAGGGGTCACAAATATAAGTGTCAGTTACAGAAATACTTTCCAGTGTATTTTGTTCTAAAATGAACTGCAATTTAAGCCGCCGTGAATACATAAAGCAGTCTCCTCAATGGCAATTATCTCTCCACCACACAGTGATCTGAGTATATAACATTGTGGTAGCAGGGTTATACATGTTAAAAGTTCAGCACTGCACATTTGGAGTTATGACATGGTCAATGCTTTTCATGTATAGGAAAGGTATGCATAGGCCACATCCATTCTCTATCAAGGGTCTGTGGCAGAAAGGACTGCATGCTGTACTTACCCCTCATAGACTGGTCAGTGATACCTGGATCTTCCACAGGCAGGTTCTGGTCATCGAATGTATTCTGAGTAGTCACACATCTTGAGCCTATAGAAATGTTGCAAAATGAATCCGATTTAGGTAATGCATGGAGGGAAAATAACAGCAGCACACGGGAACCATCACTGTTTTTAAATGCTTTGGGGGTTAGGGTTAACACTTTAGAAACCGTTTGACCAAAGAAAGGGAGGGCGGTATTGATTTGCCGCCTCACCATCATTGACTCCTCTCCCCCCCCCCCAGGCACCCGCTATATCTTCATGAGCCCTTTAAGAGGGGGGGGGCGTTGAGATAATTCAGAAATCAATTTTTTTTTAAAGGGAGAGACGTTTGAATGTAATAAGTAGAGAGCAATCCCTAATGTGGGTTTCATTAGGGGTGAAAAGGGGGGGTTATTCAAATAAATTGATGGTCAAGGAACAGTGCGTGGTCGAGAAACTCACCTGGAGTGGAGTCAGGGGTGTAAGTACAGAAATCTGCAGTGTTAATAGTCTCAAGGTCCATGCCAAACATGTCCTCTGATCCTGCATTAGGCATGTTCTCCTTGTTAGCCTTATAGAACTGCACCTTATAGCTTTTCTTGAGTACTGTTGGACGCACGAACCTATCATTCTTAAGGAAGCGGTTCAGCACGTTATAGTAAGGGCAGAACACTGGGGATCTTCCAGTCTGTGCGTTCTAGGTAACGCATCTCCGATAGTCCCTACGCAAGCCCTTTTTTTTAGTGCGGCACTCATGAGCCGACCTTTTGTGTCCCTGGGCATGCATTTCCCTAGATATTCTCTCATAAACATTGATGTTTTTGTGGCTAGCAGCGAGCACCCTCTGTATCTTCTCTTCACTCCAAATGGTCAGCAAAGCTTCTGTTTCCCGTGCACGTGCGCCGATAGGCTTGCTGCTTAAAGCCATTGCTCGCCTGTACTTTACTGCTGTGCGGTGGAAGAGACTGCAAGCTATGCAATGCTGCCTGCTGCTACCGGCCCCTTCTTCCTCCCATGCAAATTATGATGATTGCAGGAAATCACAACCTGATTTGTCGCTTCCACGCAAAGCCTGCCAGCATTGGCCAGCTCGCAGTGATGTGGGCTATTCTCTGATCCTCGTGTAGGAGTCGCAGTCTTCACGAGATTCCTCAACCCCCCCCACACAGGTCTGCAAACATAAACATGGCGTCAAAGTCAATTTATGAGCATACGATAGCTTACATTCCAAATATTACTTAGGTGGTGTTAAAGGTGCAGTTGTCTAGCGCTATGCTCTATTGCTTTATACCAACATGACTGCCCACGTGGATCAACCCTCATGCATACTAACCTATCATTTAATGGATGCGGATTGCATTGTAACAGAATAAAACCAAATACCCAAAAAATGGCGAGCACGTGTCATTAGTAAATGGATGGTTGCTTTAGACCAACATGACTGCCCATCTGGATCAATCCTCATGCATGCATATATCACTTAATGGATGCGGATTTCATTGTAATGCAATAAAATGACAGTAAATAAGGTGGGCACATGTTAGTAAGTGGATGGTTGCTTTAGACCAACACAACTGCCCACCTGGATCAACCCTCATGCATGCGTGTATCACTTAATGGATGTGGATTTCGTTGTAACACAATAAAATGACAGAAAAATAATAAAAATAAAATGACAGAAAAATAATAAAAATAAAATGACAGAAAAATAAGGCCCGCACATGTCATTAGTAAGTGGATTGCAATCAAATGGATTGCGGAATTTCATTGTAACGCAATGGGGGGGGGAAGGCGGAGCGAGAACATGTCAGAAGTCATAGGTAAACACAGTGCTAGGTTCTACAGCTGATGATTTTGCGTGAGACGTCAAAAGGGGAGGTAGTGGGAGGACTAACAGGCAATGGTGGGTAATGCTCCCAAAAGCTGTCGCTGCGAAACAGGATGATTTTCCCACTGAAAGCTCTGCGGATTGAATCCGCAGGTTTTCAGAAAGTCCGCAAAAATGAGCATTGAGATACCGCGCAGTGAAAATTGTAAAGCCGCGGATGAAAACGAGGATGCGGGGCAACATGTGCGAAATCCAACAAATGAACCAGAGAAAAAAGGGATGCCACCGCGGTTTAAACGCTAGTGCAAAATCGGTCTGAGCCTCCAAATTTGAGTGAGAGCTGGTTAGTAAAGGGGGCTGGACTATCCTGTCTGTGGATGTCTCTGGGTGAGTGAGAGAGAGGATGTGAGGTGTGAAATGTTCGTGGCTCTCTCTGTATTTTAAAAAAGACAAGAAGGGTGGGAAATGTGTCACCAGATCTACTTGTACCCTAAACCAGAGAGTAGTATAGAGGGTGACTATATCCAAATGCACACCTCTATTGGTTTGGTTACTTAGTGGCTAACTGTACATTCCTCCTAAAACAGATCCTCCCTTACCATGCAGTTATTGTAGATAAAGTGCCACTTTGGTCAAATGATGACAATCTCAGTCATTTTGGAATGTAAAAAACATTGCGACATTGTATTTTCCTGTCCAATACCTACTGGCTATTCATATCTAGTTATTTAACTAGAATTCCATATAAATGAATAGACCAGTTCACCCAAGCATGCAATAGTGATCCTTTTAATATTTCCTTGTAGGTGTCATTTTAAGAGCCCAAATAATTATTTTTCTGGTTTTTCTGACTGGTTATGTGGCTTCCATGAAATGTAGCTTTTTAAGATTCAGACTAGGGTCCTTGCTCTTTTCAGAATTCCCCCAATTTGATCAGTTGCATCCCCTGTGTAATCACCTCTCCCTGTACATCTAATTGGCTTCTTGTTTGTCAAGGTGAACTTTTACAATGTCAGACTAATTTCTTGAAATGTCCATGATTTCTTTGACAGTTCTATGGCTTCTAGAAGTTGGGATGAATTTCATATCAGTTGATATCTTTTTCTTCCAAGTGAAAGAAATTGTGGGCTGGATCAATTTATGGACAGTACTGACATATGTAAAAATTAAAACATAAAGTTCTGAGCACCTGATTTTGGCCTGTTGGGGTTCTTCAACGGAGATCTGCATTATATCAAAACATTAATTATGTTTTTGTCACTATACAGTGAAGTACTACAGCCTCTACCATATTCAAGCAAATCAGTACAAATACTGATGCTGTTATCAGGCCTGGCACGTGGGAGTTGGCAAACTAGGCAACTGAGCCTCCCTGAGCCTCCGCTGCTCTTTTGGCTCTCAGGGATCCCTGGTTAAAATACAGTGGATAGACTGCTGTTGAAACTTGGATACAGGCATTATGTCACCCTGGTGTTGAAAACAAATGGCCTGGAGGGAGAAAATGTCCCTTTAACAGAAGTTCAATGTGTGGAAATGGGCAACCAAAGACTTTCATGCTTGAACAACTGGAGTCCTTTTTAAAATATTTTCTTAACAATTCTTTCTAAGGTTTCAAGTATGCTTGTCATGTTTTTGTGGAGTTAAATGAGAAACATGCATGATTGTGGAAGTGCATTTCCTTATCCTTATATAGTATCTGACAATATTAAGCATATAATAATAATAGCAATAGCAATAGTAATAATAATAATCATCATCAAAAGATAATTGGCTCATATTAGAGTTGTCCTTTAAAATGCAGATTGCCAAAATTATCAAGCAAACTACTTTAGGTGAAAATGTAATATTTCCTTTAACCTTAAGAATACATTGGTCATGCTGTTTCTCTATTTTATGCAGAGAGGTTTACACCTATTTTATATTTCTAGTCCATATATTAATTGTCTCACATTCATCTTTCTTCTTCTTACTTATCTCACTGAGGGCAAATGAGCAAAATGGGGATACAACAGACCATTATACTCATCATAGCAGCTCCCTTACTCCACCTTAAAGCAGGAGTGTAATCAGAGTGCGACAGAGCAAACCTCCAGGAGCAGTGACAGCACATAATTATTTATTCCCTTTATTTATATTCTCTTCCCCAGTAGGCATCCAAAGCAGCTTACATCATTTTCCTCTCCTCCATTTTATTCTCACAACAACCCTGTGAGTTAGGTTAGGCTGCGTATGACTGGTTGAAGGTTTCCTAGAAAACCTCAATAAGAGTGGTACTTTGAACCTGGGTATTTCAGATCCTGATCTGACATGCTAACAACTACACCACATTGTTTAATCAATTTGATAGTCTTCTGACCTCACCCCCAGTGAGCCCATCAATATTTGCTATCATCCTGTTTTTCCTTGATCTTCTCTTAGCTTTAAGCCAAGTTTTTGCTCAGGTTTCCTTAACTCATATGCACAAAATCCTTCATAATTTTTTTGTTTCTTCTACCTCCTTTTTAGGTTGTTTCTGTCTTTTAAATGTAGTAAATCTTTTTTTAAAAAACAATAACACTTTTCCCATATCAGTGGCTGATTATCTTTTTATTCATGCTCCATTTTAATGGGGTTCCTGGCTACCATAACAACTTTAGTAAAATGGAGCAGGAATAGAGGATAGTCAGTTGATAGTATAGGGAAGGTGGCTGCCACAATTATACCAACCTCTTTGATGGGGAAATGTTTTAAAAGGATGCAAAAGATGCCATGAAGTCCCTGTGTGGAGAAACGCCATTTTAGTCAGTGGTGGTGCTTCATTTGGCAGGGGTCAGTAAATCTCTCAGCAGGCTTTGTAGCCTTCCCCTCACTCCCCCCCTCCCTTCCAGAGCCAAACCAACAACGCTAGGGGGAAAATCTCCTAGAGAGGCAGGAAGTGCTTTTGTTCTTGGCATGTGTGTTAGCAGGAAGAGAAGGGCAGTTGGAAGCCAGCGCTCGAGCGAGCATGTGGTGAGCAATGGAGGCTCCTGCCTGGGAGGCCCCCAGGCAGGCAGACTAAGTAAGTAATTCTCAAGACAGGACAAGTTTAGATCAGGGCCAGCAGGACGCGTTTATAAACACCTTTCCTTTGTCATGCTGTTTGCTGTGCGTGTGCTGTGCTGTGCTAACTTTTTAAACGCAACTGTTTTTGCTTTGTTTTTCTTTTCCTATCTTTTTCCCTTTTTAAATAAATATATTTTTACTGTTTACATGCTGGCAGTCAAACTCTGTACCACATAGATCCCCAAACCGCTTTAGACCACGCTGTTTTATAACAGGGGCCCCGGGCAAGGGGGAAGGCATGCAGTTGGATAAGGTGCCAATCCTCCAGGGGTGCCCCAAAGAAGTGCTGAGGTCTCTGTGAAACCCAAGTGCAGGGTGGCAGAGGACCTGGAGGCCTAGCCTCATAGCGGGAGAGGGGGATTGGGAGTCCTGTTCCTCTCAATCTGATCCCCGGGACTGAGCAGGTGGTGGCAGCGCGCCCAAGGGGCAGGAGGAGAAATAGCTCCCTCCAGGAGTTGGCGACTCAATAGGGAGCTGACGGGACCGGGTCTGAAGGCAGAATCGGGCCGGTTCCGTCACACCCTGCTTAAGAGGTATTGCATGGAGGCTGTTTCTGAACTGGATCTATGTTGTCTATAGCTCCAATACTAGTGTAAAAGGTTGTTGTAAAGAGCAATTGTGCTTTGATTTTAAAGCCTTCATGATTATTTGGTGTCTAGTTTTAATGGCAGATTTTTATTGTTTGTGATAGATAAGCTGTGTCCTTCAAATCCTACACACAAAGAATATTTTCAAGATGATAACGAGTAGATTTTATCAAGAAAACATGCTGAGAAATATGAAACTATCACTTAACAAGCTATATTTAATGTTAACGTATTGTAAGGCACTTCTGTATGTGAAATCAATGTTAGGAGTATTTGTGTTCAGCTTTTAACAATGCAAATTGATTTTTCTCCATATAAACACTAGAAAATGTATTCTGAAGAACTCCATTTATTCATTTTGGCTTAAAGATGGCATTATATTTACCAAATAGACAGAACCCTCATATGAGATGATAATACTACAGTTTAAACCTGCAATCCTATGCAAATTATCTGGGAGTAACCTTGACTGAGCAAAGCAGGACTTCTTTCTGGGTAAACATGCATAGATTTGCACTGGATTAGACCTAAAAGAATAACCCAGACCATCAGTAAGTCTATATAGTGGCTATGAGCTAGTTGCCTTCATCTTGAAACAGTCAAAACACATTCATAACAGCACAATCCCAAGCATGTGTACTTAGTAGTAAGTCCCACTGAGTTCAATAGAACTTGTTCTTAGCAAGTGTATTCAGGATTGCAGAATTAGTCACTTTGAATTTGTGAAATATGTAATGCTATGTACAGGAATCAGATATATAGACAGCAGTGAAGGGAGAGATTAGGGAAGCCAGTATCCCACTGGGGTGGAGATCTCCCACTCCCAGGGCCTGTTGCCCTCCACCACCCAGCTGTGTGGCAAGAGGAAATGCTGGGAGGGATGGGGGACACAGTCCTTGGTGTGATGACATTGCTTTCAGAGTGACTTAGGAGTGGCATCATCATGCCAGGTGATGCCTTAGCATTCCATTGGTGATTCTGTTCATGCTAGAAGTAATATCATCATGCCAGGGACATTGACTGCATCCACCCCAAATCAGAAGACTTCCACCTCCCCCATTTCTTGCCAGCTGCCTAGCTGTTCTTGGCTACCTGAATTTGGAGGACAGAGTTTGAAAGAGAGCAGGAAATTAGGAGGAATTTTGTCTTGAGAAAGAGAATTGCAGGGGCTGAAGTAGTTCTAGATATTGGCTGTTGTAGATTTCTTCTTCTCAGTATGACCCAGAGAGAACTCCAATTTTCTGGGTTACACCTCTGAGGATGCCAGTCACAGTTGCTGGTGAAATGTCAGGTCTCACAATGCCAAGACCACGGTCACACAGCCCAGAAAATTTACAACAGCCAATGACCTCTGGCTCTGAAAGCCTTCAACAACATATAGTTCTAGATATTCAGTATAATAAAACATATTCATGTTGAACTAGATGTCACTTAACATAAGAAGAGCCCTGTTCTAGATCAAACCACTGGTCCATATAGTCCAACATCCTGTCTCTTACAACCAGTTCCTCTGAGGGCCAGCCACAGAATACAGAGGCCAAGGCTTTTCTCTGATATTTCCTCCTGGCACTAGGATTCAGATGTTTACAGCCTCTGAATGTAGAGGCTCCCTTTAGTCATCATAGCTAGTATCCACTGATAGACCTATTCTCAATGAATCTGTCTAATGCCCCTTTAAAGCTATATATGCCTGTAGCCATCACTACATCCTCTGTCAGCAGATTCTACATTTTCTTCACTCTCTGTAAAAAGAAGAATGTACTTTTTGTGCATCCTGAATCACCATGTTCATTAGATGTCCTTGAGTTCTTGAATTTTGGAAGAAGGAGAAAAAATTCTCTTTGTTCATTCTCTCTACCCCATGCATAATTTCATAAACCTCTGTCATGTCCAGACCCCACCCAACTTGTCGGTTCTCTAATATGAAAAGTCCAAGACTCTTCAGGTAGGTGCTCAAACCCCTAATCATCTTGGTTGCCCTCTTCTGAACTTTTTTCCAGCTCTCTCATGTCCTTTTTGAGATACAGTGACCAGAACTGCCCAAAGTATCCCACATAAGGCCACATGACAGATCTATACAAGGGCATTATAATATTGACTATTTTATTTTTAGTCCTTTTCCTAATAGTCCACAACATAGACTTTATCTTTTTCACTACTGTGGTACACTGAGCCAACGCTTCCATGGATGTACCCACTATGTCTCCAAGGACTCTTTTCCCTCTCAGTTTTAGCAAATTCAGACGCCATACACAAATACTTTGTCCAGTGTGCATCACTTTGGACTTCATTTGTCACATTGCTGCCCACACATCCAATTTGTGGAAAGCCTCGCCTCCTGAAGCTCTTCACAGTTGGTCTTGGTTTTCACCATCTTGAATAATTTAGTGTTGTCTGCAAACTTGAGTATTACACTGCTCATTCCCTGTTCCAGATAATTTATGAACAAATTAAATAACTTAACTGAAGGAAATGTATTCATATAGTGGAAAACCAGAAGCATACATATAGGTGGGCATTGGAATAAGTGGCCCTGGAAAACTGGAAGATCTTTCCTGGAGGGTTTTAAAAGAAGTTTTCATGAATAACTACTAGTGCTAGGAAGCTCTGCAATTTATATATAAGGACTAAATGGTAGAGTCCTTTTCAGAGTTGCATAAATAGTGTACAAGACGTTTCCACTTCTTTGAGTAATTTTTTGAGGTAGGAGACAAAGGGAAGAATCATTCCATAAAACATGAAGTCCCTACAATTGCTAAGGAGAAGGATCTATTAAACTGAAGTTGAATTAGTCTAATCTTGTTGAAGGTCATCTTTTTATCCTATAGTCTCTGCAGCTGTTGAATGTTTCTTTATGTTGCTATTCAGTGCTGGCATCAAGCACTTGAATTCCAGCATAACAAATGAATAATGCATCCAGCTTTGCAAACCTCAGATGTGGTATATGTTGGCAACCAAGGTCAATAGTTTCTTCTCAAGGTATTCTAATCATGATAACCAAACATTAACATTTCAAAATTTTAATGTCAAGGGTAGTTAAAATAGATGGATATTGCTTTGCTACAAGTGTTACATGTCCTTCAGAATTGTTTGAAAAGACCATTAAATAATGCCAGTCAAAGCCACAGATCTGAATTTTCAAATGTGTTGCTTAAGCCTATCTTTTGCTATACCATCAGTATAGTAATACGTTTTATAAGCAGTAGGAATACTAATGTGCAACCAAATTTCAAAAGGTCCATCCATGAGTGCTACACTGAAATGTGCATTCCTCTTTCTTGCACTATTTTCAAACTGCTTAGAGTCCATTTAAGAATGTGAATTATATTGGTGTGCCCAGAAAACCTCAGCTGATCTGTTCCCAGCATGAGGGAGTGAGGGAGAAGTGAATGCAGTTTAACTATATTTTGCACATACCCACCAAACCAAAACAGATTGGCATATACTAGACCAGGAAAAATACAGCCAAGGGTTCCCCTTGCTGATCAACAGGTCACCATGGTCAAGGCAAATCTCTGAAAACATCACTCTGTGCCAATGCTCTGTTCAAAAGGTCGCATAGTGTCCACCTTCCCAAAAGTGTGTGCAGATTCAGCCCAACTGCGTGTGGTGCCCCAGGCAGGCGTCCCTGCCACCGGCCCCGCACACCACTGCACTCCATCGCACCCCTCCAGGGTGCTGCACTGAGGCACGGCACCTGCCCGTCCCCTCCTTCCCTTCCCATCATCACCACCACCACCACCACCCCCGCGATCAGAGTGTATCTTATAGATAAATGCCATGTTGCGACCGGTAGGGCTCAGGTACAGTGCACTGATCATGAGAGGGAGGCAAAGGGAAGGAAAGGAGGGGGCCAGTAGGCACCGTGCCTCAGCACAGTGTCCTGGGTGTGTGTGTAATGGAGCGCAGCACTTTGAGGGGGGGGGGCCTGGCCGGGAGGCAAATGGATGCTCTGATCACGGGGGTGAAGAGAAGGAGGGGACCAGCGGGTGCAGCACCTGGGTGCAGCACCAGGGGGGAGTGCGATGGAGTGCTGCACTGCGAGGGAGTGGCAGGGAGCCAGCGGGGAGGTGAAGGAACACTCTGATCCTGTAGGGGGGGAGGTGAAGGGAAGGAAAAGGAGCGGTGGGTGGCAGCAGGCGGGCAGAGGAAGCAGGAAAACTAGGCACTGGCTGAGGGCACCGGCGCCCCCACCCTCCCAGCACTCTAGGCAACCGCCTAGTTTGCCTAGTGGGCGAGCTGGCCCTGAGTGCATGCACCCACTTTCCTCAGAGCTTCACTGGCCTCTTGCAGAAGAGAGTGTGGCTAGAAGATGTATATCAGCACAAATCACTGGGAGAAGAATTTATTTTGGCAAGTATTTAAAAGAAAAATGATGTTTTATATATTAAACCTCTTTTAAAACAATGAATTGATATTTAGAGATTATCATGGTAGATGTATGGGGGTTGAAATTACTTTAGCTGGGATTAAGACTTTGTTAATGGGAATCTATGCTTCCAACGAAGACAGTGTATCATTTCAGAATAATTATGATAAAGTATGGAACAAAATCAAAAAAGATCTTTCTAGATGATAAATTGCAATTGTCTTTACTGGGAAGAAACCTGTGATTAAAATGAATGTTTTACCCAAAATGCTATTTTTGTTTCAGACTATTCCAGTGTTGACATCTGATACACCATTTTAACAATGGCAAAAATATATATTTCTAGGTTTGTTTGAAGAAGAAGAAGAAGATATTGGATTTCTATCCCACCCTCCACTCCAAAGAGTCTCAGAGCGGCTCACAATCTCCTTTACCTTCCTCCCCCACAACAAACACCCTGTGAGGTGGGTGGGGCTGGAGAGGGCTGTCACAGCAGCTGCTCTTTCAAGGACAACCTCTGCCAGAGCTATGGCTGACCCAAGGCCATTCCAACAGGTGCAAGTGGAGGAGTGGAAAATCAAACCCGGTTCTCCCAGATAAGAGTCCGCACACTTAACCGCTACACCAAACTGGCCACATATTAAGTATAAGATAAACCACATATTAAGTATAAGATTTGCAAGATACTAAGGAAAGATGGGGGCTGGGTTTACTGGACTTGAAACTTTATTTTGCTGCCTGCTGTTTGGTTTGGCTAAAATAATGCTTACTGTTGAGACACAGAAGATTATAGTAACTGGAGGACATGACTTAATGTTTGGGTGGCATGGTTATCCTTGGTATGAAAAATTTAAAGTTAATGTTGACTACAAGAGCCTCTATATTAGACATGCATTATTAAGAATTTGGAATAAATATAAACCTAGGTTATGTCAAAAAATATCTTTATGTATTTCTCCACAAGAAGCATTTTATAGACAAGAGATATTACTGAAGGAAGAATGGATAACTTACCAGAACTTACTAGTGTTCACTGTAAAATGAAACCAAGGGAAGATTTATTAAAAGGTTATAATTGCCAAAGGGAAGATTTATTAAAAGGTTATAATTGCCAAAGGTTTCTTTATGCTGAATTGTTGGAAAAGGTTTAAAATAGCCAGGTGGTTATATGGTTTTGAAGAAAATAAGACAGTATTTGAAGAAAATAAGACAGTATTTGAAGAAAATAAGACAGTATTTGAAACAGACCTCTCTGTATGGATGATGTTTATGTTATTGCCAAAGTGTATAAATTGTTGTTGACATATAAAACGGAAAAACACGTGGAAAACTATGATAAAATGGGCTAAGAATTTTTGACATGATATACTAATGGAGCAGTGGGAAATATTATGGTCAAAGGGACTGAAGTTCACATTATATGTTAATCTTAACAAAATCTTTATAAGATGATGTTTCAATGGTATATGATACCAGATAAGAGAATAATGATCCAATGCTACCACAATCATATAGGCCCATTTAATTGTTAAATCTGGAGTATAAAATATTTACTTCAATTATGACTGGTTAAGAAAATGTATTACCAAAGTAATTCAACCAGACCAGTTTTGTACCAAAAAGATACATTAAATATATATACATTTAAAATATCAGTGTTTTTTGTAAGAACCAAGACCATTGTCAACGGTTTTTTCAGCATTTAAGAACAAGAAAGCTGCTTTTTCACCTTTATTTCTTGTTTTTACAAATTCTATTGCATTAACCATGAAAAGAATATATATATATATTCTTTTCATGGTTAATGCAATAGAATTTGTAAAAACAAGAAATAAAGGTGAAAAAGCAGCTTTCTTGTTCTTAAATGCTGAAAAAACCGTTGACAATGGTCTTGGTTCTTACAAAAAACACTGATATTTTAAATGTGGCTCTAAATTTTTGAATTGGATACACAGCATTTATACCAACAAACATGTGAAGATTCTATCAATGGGGTCTTAACAAATGGATTTAAAATAGAAAAAGGAGCCTATCAAGGATGCCCATCATCTCCACTTCTTTTTATTCCTATGATGGAAATCTTTGCTTCTAAGATAAGACAAGATCTTAAAACTGAAGGATTCAGAGTACATGGAGAAGTTTAAACTAAAGAGCTATGCTGATGCATGGTCCTTACAATTTTGAACCCCCAATTATCACTGCAGCATGTAATGGAAGAAATCAATAAATTTGGGGCCTTTTTTGGTTACAAAATCAAAAGGAAAAATACTAAAATCATTTTATAATTTTTGACAAACCAGATGAGGAAAAATTCAAAAAGATTTCAGGATACGATATAACAAAAACCCAGCCAAACATTTAGGAATATATCTTACAAAACAAAATTGTACATTATATGACAATCTGATCAAAAATACAAAATGGTTTTGAAAGATGGTCTAAAACTATCCTGGCTAGGAAATATTTTTGCTATAAAAAATGAATGTATTACCAAAATTAAATTTTCTGTTGCAGATTATTCCAATTTCAATTTGTGAAAAGACTCTCAGTGACTGGCAAACAAATAAGTTTATATGGCACAGTATAAAGCCAAGAATAAGATTTAAAGTTCTACAAGTCGAGAAAAGAAGGGGTGTCCTACCGAATATCAAATTATATTATCAAGCTGCTGAGTTAGTTTGAATATTGGATTGGATTAGAAATCCAAATGAAAGACTGATAGAACTAGAATCTTCAAATCTTGATGGATTACATAGTTATCTGTAGATCAAATATCAATATCAAAAAATATAACCCAAGACAAAAGACATATAATCAGGAATAGTTTATTTAAAATATGAGAAATGCTAAGAAGAAGAATCATCTCTCAATTCCCGGAGACTAACCCGGAGACTACAGCTAGTGCAGAACGCTGCGGCGCGGCTGTTAATGAGACTCCCTCGATGGAAGCACATTCAGTTGGTGCTGAAAGAGCTGTACCGGCTTCCTGTTGTGTTCCGAGTTCATTTCAAGTTGTTGGTGTTGACCTTTAAAGCCCTTTATGGTCAGGGACCTGTCTATCTGTGGGACCACCTTTCTCCGCATATTCCCCAGAGAGCACTGCGTTCAGGGACGAAAAATCTATTGTCCATCCCTGGACCAAAAGAAGCCAGGTTGCGTACAACACGAGCCAGGGCCTTCTTGGTGGCAGCGCCAGAACTCTGGAACACTCTCCCGGAGGCCATAAGGGCCCTGAGGGATTTGTCTACATTCCGCAGGGCCTGTAAGACCGAATTGTTCCGACAGGCCTGTGACATTTAACCAAGAGAGAGCTGCCACTGGACATTATGTAGAGTTCCATGCAGAGTACCGATGGTCACCATCGAACTTTCAGAACCGCTATACTGTACTGTATTAATACAGCACCATGAAATGTTTTAAATAATTTAAATATGTAATTATGTTTTATGTTTTATTGGTTTTTAATGGAAGTAATGTGATGTTGTGAGCCGCCCTGAGTTCGCTTGCGGAGAGGGCAGGATATAAGCTTAGCGTAATAAATAAATAATAAATAAATAAATTCCACCAACAATGCCACCAATAGATGCTTATTATGACAAGCACATAAGGAAGAATAATTTGGCCCTGCATCCAGACTCAGAATGCTGCGAGGGGGAAGGCTGCCTTTTGCTTAGCCGGAAGGAGGAAGAGCAGAGGAGCAGGGCTGCTAGAGCAGCTGGTTTCCTGTTGAGGAAGAAGCCAACCTTGGTCAGCTGACTTCCTCCCTTTCTCTCAGTTTTGCCTCGTGCTCAGCCCACCCTCCCACCCTGGATATAGTGCAGGCTTCTGCTGGACTTGACCGTGCTGCAGACTAATGCCTTGCCTTTGCTGTTGGAATTTTAATAAAGTGGTCCTTAGTTTACCCAACTTCCTGTGTCTGTTTCTTTATTTTGATCAGGGAGGGGGGTGATTACTTAATAACTTATGGTGGTATGATAAATCCACGAGGAGAAACTAAGTCATAGACAAAGGGTGTAAAATTCACAGCCGATCAAGCATTATGAGAAAATTGGTACCAGATGTTCTATCAATTGTATGCTGCACCAAAAGATATTGAAAAGATGGATAAGAATTACAAAGGCTCCTGCTGGAAATGTAAGAATGCAAAATGCACCCTTTACCATATGTGGTAGACCTGCATCAAGGTAAAGAGATTTTGGGAAAATATACTTGCTGAATTTTTTTCAAAAAACTAAAAACAAAATTCCCAGTGAAACTGGGATTTTACCAAACAATATAGAGACCTTCACAAGACCTGTTTAGATATATGTTAACAGCTGTCAGAGTGACATTTGCAATGAGATGGAAGATAGAAGAATGTCCAATGATTTGGAAAGAAAAACTAGCTATGTGGTAATGGCAAAACTAACTATGTAAACAAAATACTGCTCAAAGAGTATCAGCAGAAATAGGAAGCTTATTATTCATATTATGGGAATAATTAGTTTATTAATACAAAATATGAAATTTTTTAAATCTATTTGATTATTATATAAAAGTCAAGGAGAATGATTATGGCATCATTTTTTCACTTAATACTCTTAAATATGTAAAATATTTAGTAAGAATATAAGTAGTAAGAATATTTACAATATGATAAATGATTAAGATAATCTGTAGGTTACTATGAAAGTTCAAACTCAGTGTTAGTATTTAACTTAATGCTAGAGACATAACCTTTCTGATATTGAAACATTTTGTTTATTCTTTCAAAAAGAGTTAAAATATTTTTGAATATTGTTATTATATTTTATTATCTGCTGTTATGTTTGAAAAACGTATTTTTATTAATACAACTGATTTCTCTTGTTGTATGTAACTCTTCATGGCATCTGAAAACTTTTTGATGAATTTTTATTTTCTCTAACCCCTCTTTACTTCTGTATCCCAATTTTCTTTTAAGAAAATCAGTAACACTGCTGTATCTTTGAATTTTGCCTATGAAGAGGATTTGGCTGGTATTCCATACTCTCCAACTAGTATAACTGGGTACAGTATTGTATTTTAATAAATACCAATCACAGTATTATTTAACATACAGGTGTAGTTTCATGAGTATATTGCAAGATTATCACATTCAACAAAATCCCAAGAGACAAAGCAATTATGTGCTACGTCAAGAGAGACTGCTTGCTTGCTTTCTATCATAATATCATACTACTCCAAGTGACAGCAATTAAATGGAATCTCTCTCTTTTAGACTGAGTGGGCAAACAATGTCTTGCACAAAATCATGATGAATAACAAAAATGTTTCTACAATCGAAGTCATTTACAAAAAAAGTTAAATTTAATAAAAAGGACAGCAAATATAGTCTGTTTTTATTGTATTTTCTTGGAAGCAGAGTGCAACTGTTTCTAAAATATTTGAAAAATGCTGAAGACCTACTTATACTTTTTCCTGTTATACTTTCCACATAATGGATCATCAGCTAGTATTCTGACAAAATCTGTAAATAAATATTTCTTGAATGGCATTTTAAATTAATTCTTACAACAAATCTAAATTATATAAAGATTTTTGTGGCTATAAATTACTTTAATATATTTAACTATGTAAGCCTACTATTGGTTTTTCTCCTTTATTTTCTATGTTTAATGTGTGTTATTGTATTGGTTATTTTTATTAATGTATGTAACTTTTATACTTATCTATGATATGTTCATTTTCAGAATTTTCATTAATAAAATCATTTGAAATTTAAAAAAAAAAGAAATTGTAAGACATCTATATAATCCTTGAATCCAATATCTTATATATAATGATTGAAATAGACAGTTCCAACCAAGCATGCAGTAAAGCTATAATCTAACCTACAGAAGTGGGTAGGACTCATTTAGGAAAGTACCTTCCTAGGACTTTGCTGAAAATGCTCTTTCTCAGAAGGGTTAAGATGTCACCAGGGGAAAATCTATGTGTCTTTAAATAGCTGCACCTTACTGAGACAATGATTTCAGCTGGGACTTGTTTGAAAGAGGCTGAATATTTTGAGACAGCTATGTCCACAGGAACTGTGCTTACAATAGAGAACCATAATATATAAAGGCATTGATTTACTGAATAAACCAACATCTTCTTTGGACGTTTAGTTTCCAGGACCAAGTCAAAGTGCTATTGCTCGATTTAAAAACCCTTCATGTCCTGAAACCCACATAGTTGTAGGATTTCCTCTTCCTACAAGTTTGCTTTTAGCAGTTTTCTTCTTCTCAGCAGGGTCTAACCCCACCTCCAACTTTTTCTGTGGTCCAGGCTCAGCTTCAGATGTTTCCAGTGTCTGCCTGTGTGGGAACAACCTCCTGGAAGAGGCCAATGGTGCTAGTACCCTCCCAGATTTCTGTTCATATACCCTCCCTTCCTTCCACACCCCAGATGTATTTCAAAGTCCAGAAGGGTGGTGGAGCTGTGCTCCTGGACAATCTAAAGGCCCCTGCACCAATCAACTGATTGGTAGGTAAAACAGCGTGGCACTCACCATCTTTGAGTGCCACAGCAGGCCAGCAGCAGTGAAAGAACTGTGTTCTGAAAGGGCTCCTTCTGGAGGAGGGAGCAGCGGCGGCGCCCTTTCAGGATGCAGTTCTTTCATTGCTGCCAGTCTGCCTCTTTATAGGCATTAGATCGCCCAGGAGTGCAGCTCCACTGCCCTTCCGGGTTTTGAAATACATCTAGGGTGAGGAAGGGAGGGAGGAGGAGGCTGAGGAGATGGCAAACTAGGCATTTGCCTAAGGGGAAAGGGGGAGGCTGAATTCAGTGCCCCTGCCCTTCTGGCACCCTAGGCAACCACCTAGTTTGCCTAGTAGGCAACCTGGCCCTGTATATAAGAGCCCCGTGATGCAGAGTGGTAAATCTGCAGTACTACAGTCTCTGCACACAACCTGAGTTCGATCTCGGCAGAAGCTGGGTTCAGGTAGCCAGCTCAAGGTTGACTCAGCCTTCCATCCTTCCGAGGTCAGTAAAACGAGGACCCAGCTTGCTGGGGGGGGGGGGGAAGTGTAGATGACTGGGGAAGGCAATGACAAAACCACCCCATAAAAAAGTCTGCTGTGAAAACGTCGTGATGTGACATCACCCCTGTTTTAGTGTTTATTTATCAGTGTTTTTATTTGTTTTATACTTTTCCTATCCACCTTGAGTCCTGAGATGCTCAGGGGAAAAGTAGGCGTACAAATATTATAAATCAATATATAAATACATCAGCAACCATTTCTGATTTCTTTTTAACATGCAAGTTTCTTTAGATCATGGGTCCCCAACCCCTGGGCCATGGACCGGTATCAGTTTGTGGCTTCTTAGCAACTTGCTGCAGAGTGAGGCAGAGACCTTCACCTTCTCTTCATTTAAAGACCCCCGTGAGGGGGCAGGGATGGAGTGTGGACATGGGGGCAGACTGGGGCATCAAAAAACCCAGCACCCCCACCAGTCTGTGGAAAAATTGTCTTGCACAAAACTGGTCCCTGGTGCCAAAAAGGTTTGGGGCCACTGCTTTAGATCATGAAAAGATACTATTGGAAGGTAGACAGTGATACCACTAAGGATTTCCCAACTTTGTCCAGAGCAAGATTAAATACCATCAAGTCATTGATTTTACTTATACATTAAAACCAAATACTGGTTTCATTGGCACAACTCTGAAAATTTATCTACATTATTACAATTCCTTAGAAATTACATTAAATACTTTCTGTATGTTTATGTTCCATTGCATTAAATACTTTCTGTATGTTTATGTTCCATTGCTTAATAAAAAGCAAAAAAAAATCAAAAACTTGTTCTTAAAATTTTATTTCTACAGCAATTTAACCATTACCACAGGAAACTTTTCTCACAGAGAAATTATGTTGCTTCTGTGTTCCAAACACTCAGTTAAAATGCTGGGTTTTTTCTTTCTTTTTTTAAAAAAGGAATCTACCTGACTCAGTATCCTAGGCAACAACTCTCTGGTTAATGATCCACTAAAAGCTCACTGTGGACGTGGTTTATTAGTTTTATTAGCTTTGCCAAGTGTAGAAGAAAGAGGCTTCAGTTAAAATGCCACCTTACATTCATGTGCAACATAGACTGTGAATAGTGCAGAATGAGAGATCTAGCAAACATTTTTAATTTTTTAAATTTTAAGTAAATATTCAAAAAGGAGTTTAACAATTTCCAGAAGAAACCTCTGCACCTTTGGACCCTATCAGCTCATTACACATTCTGGGTACAATCTCATGTAAGAAATGCTGCCTTCTCTACTAGCACCCCAACAAGCTACATTTCCATGGGATCATATTTGATGAACTAATAGTAGAGATTAATGCAGAGCAATGACTTTCCTGTGGTGAACTGGACTGGTGCTGTGGGGAGGTCAACGTTAGTTCTGGGAGAATTAAATATATACCCTCAAACTGCCATAGCATTTCTACTGCACATATTATTCCGGAAGAAGATTGCTCCGGCTATTATTATCAATATATCTAATTCTCAACTGGCAATATTTGTGGATATTTAAATCCTAAGACTGGAAACATGAACAGACAAGACAGATCTTTCTACAAACTTCACAAAAAAACCCCAGATTTTCAGAAAAATCTGAAATTTTAAAAAAACCACATTGGGAGTATGAGTGGGAAAAACACAAAATAATAGAAGCAGCAATTACAGTTTTAAGAAACGTCTGTCTTCAGTGTCTGTTGCTAGGCAACCACAACAGTACTGGCAGTACTTAAGTCTTGGTTTCTACCAGAAAAAGGTATGGGTTGTTTTGCCCTTTGATAGAAGACTCATGGGGCCAAATCCAGCAGCAACCAGTAGCATAACTTGATATCGCATTACATGCATGACTCACCCAGACTGGCTGCTGACTATTGTTCAACAACAGTTACCACACAAAGGCTAGTGGTTTAGCACAGTTAGTGTTTTGGAATTAGTTTGACTCCTCACTCTGTCACAGAAACACTCTAGGGACTTGGGGCCAGTTGCACATTATCAGCCTAACCCATTATAAAGGAGTCTTAAAATGATTTTTAAACAAAGGTAGCATAATGTAAATCTCAATAATTTGGTCTGTACCCCTATTCTCTGCCTGACAGACTTCTCAATAAAATAAGTTTAGCATCTGTTAGAGAAACAGGAAAAAGAACAGCAACTTTTATTTACTTGCAGGGATAGAGGAATAAGGTGGTTCAGAAAAGAGGACAGATGTAACACAGTCTTTCTGGGCCCTTTCATTTGTAAGGTTGTAGTTTACTATTTAACAGTACAGAGAGAAATCAGCCATCAAGTTTGTATTCTTTAGATGACTATTGGCCTTCCTCAAGCTCAGGATTCTCACAGAGTAAATATGAGCTCCTCTCAAATACCACAAATATTGCACTAAGTTTCCCCAGAAACAGGGGAAGCAGCTTCAGTCTCTTCCTCAGACTAGCCAGGTTTAGTGGGTTCTGAGACAATCTTGAGATAGGTTCTTTCCCAACCAACACTCTGGAGATGCAAACCCTGTCTCCACACATTCAGTAGTTTAGCCTACTTACACACAAGTTAGACTCTGAGAAAGGATTCCTCTGGTTCACCTTCTCTGAATGTTCAGTCCCTATCTTCCACAGTTAAGAGCTTTTTTCTCTCTTGCTCTCCCCTCCCATCTGGCTCCTCTAGCCCTTCCAGGGGTTCTAATTAGCTGCTTTTCTGCCTAAAAACAGGACTAGAGGGGATTGGTGTTTCTCAGAAAGAGGCTGGACCTTTACCCATATGTAACACCTACCTCACAGAGTCGTTGTGAGGATAAAATGGAGGAGAGCAAAATGATGTAAGCTAATTTGAGTCCTCCTTGGAGAGAAAGGCAGGGTATAAAAGAAGCAAAGAAATAGTAATAAATATAGATGAAGAGGCAGATATAAGATTGGTTGGCTGGTGAGTGGGAAGGAGAGATGGAAGCAGGGGAAATATGGGGGTTGCAAGGAGGACATGGTATGGGGTGTGGGATGTGAGGTGCCCCCACAATTTTTGAGGGTTCACCACCACACAACTGGGCCCCTCTCAGTGGCCAGCACAGTGTGGATTTTTCCATAGCAGGGGCTGCTAAAGAGCAGGAAGGACAGAAAGCTAAAGACAGAGGGAGATAAATGAAGATTAACTAATGGACTGAAAGGACAGAAGGAAGCAGGAAAGTGGGGGCAGGAACAGAAAAGGGGCTTTCAAGGCAGAGAAAATAATGGGACAAGGAAAATGAGATGCCCCTGTATTTTTCTGGGTCCCTTGCTTGTTATGAACTATTTCCTATATCCATACCAATGATATAGCTCAGCATCTAGTATGCAGTTTTGGTGAATTAATGCTGTGACAGTACTGTCTGCATTACATTTCTGAACATCATGCCCTGTATCCCCATGCTACCATTTTGCACATTAAATATGTAGTTCTTCTTGCCGTGCTGTGAATGAATTTCACATATATTTATATTCTTCTGCCATCTCTGTTTGCCCTTTCTTGAAATATTCACTAAAAATATCAGATATTTGGAGTAGCAAATGCTGACATTTCTGCTATTTCCCATAGCTATGCTTGGCATCCTGACCTCAGTAAAATGAAACTGAGCATTCAATACTGATCTCCTTGCATCCAGAAGTGCCAAAAGGATCTGGCTCTAGTCTAGTAATTTACAGTGCAATCTTATGCACAGTTAATTGATGAGCTTAGATTGAAGTAGCTCTGTATAGGATTGCATGTTAGAGATGCCGAAGTTTGACTCAAAGGATATCCATAATCTCTCCTAAGTACTCCAAAACTGCACCTTTGGTTTTCAAAACATAATTACTAAGGTACTCAATAACATCCTGTTCTCCTTTCTTCACCTTCTGTTATGACAACTTCTAATTAAATAATAGCCAATTACCTCTATAGCACACATACATCTTCTTAAGCACTTTCCACTGTAAGCCCTCATATGTAAAATCCCAGGTAAAAAACACAATGGCTCCAGGGCCCTAATAGAGTAGCAGTGTGGAACTCTTACTCAGACTGCAGTCACACACTAAATAATGGACTTTCAATCCACTTTAAATGCATTTTGCAACTGGATTTTACTGTGTGAACTGGCGAAGTCCAGTTGGAAAGTTCATTGAGTGGTTTGAAAGTGCATTATTTAGTGTTGGTTGTTGTAGATTTTCCGGGCTGTGTGGCTGTGGTCTTGGCATTGTGAGACCTGACATTTCACCAGCAACTGTGACTGGCATCCTCAGAGGAGTAACCCAGAAAACTGGAGTTCTCTCTTGTTCAAATTGAGAAACTGGTAGGCAGGTAACTCAGGCAGGTGGGGTAGGGCTGGAGGAACTTACCTGAAGGGGTTCTTTTGTATATGGATTGGCCAATCCATATACAAAAGACCCTCTCAGGTAAGCCCAGAAAGTTCCCACAAGATAATGACTCAGCCTTACCTCACCTGCCTGAATAGATATAAATTGCCTGCCTACCAACTTTTTCTCAATTTGACCCAGAGAGAACTTCAGTTTTCTAGGTTACACCTCTGAGGATGCCAGTCACAGTTGCTGGTGAAACATCAAGTCTCACAATGCCAAGACCACAGTCATACAGCCCAGAAAATCTACAACAACCAATGGACTCTGGCCATGAAAGCCTTCAACAACGTATTATTTAGTGTGTGTGACAACAGCCTTAGTCTCTTATGATCATCAGCATGCAAAGTACCCAAAATAGTTTCTGCAACAATTTTCAATCATCTTGTAAATTATTTTTAATTTAATAATACTTCAGCTTTATAGTTCTTGATCTCAGTGTGATTGTCATTAAATTTCAGCCCAAATGAGATGCTTACTGTTTAGAGAAAAGCATTGTAGGTTTCATCACAACTACAAGAAGCTCCTTCAGAAGTTATGTGTTCTTTTTCATATAACAAAGATTCTACCTTTTATTGACTTCTTTCTCCTTCCAGTCATGCTATCCAATTCTGTGCTTGCTAATTTATTTATTATTTATTTAGGGGGGGGGGGGGGAGATTATGTTGTCTCTCCAAGAAATCTCACAGCAATGGGAAGGTGAAGGCTGTAAGGTAACAACAGCTCCATAAAGATAATATACGGGATGTAATGAAATGCTACATTGTGTAAATTGCTATAGGTTTATACAGTAAACTGTAAAATTGCTGTAGATGAAAAAAAATCTGCTAAAGATGCCAAGTGAAAGACTATGAACAGTCAATGGTTAGAGTCTCAAGGACAAGTGGTATGTTCAGGATTGAAGGCAATTGGCTGAAGAAGAAGGGGCCGAAGAGAAGCAAATGTAGAAAGATGCTTGGTTTAATGTGGGGCAAAGCACCATAGCATTTGTGTTTATATTTTATTATTGCTGTGTAATGTACTGAGTGACGAGACGTGTTGAAGGCTACATGCTTTATTAGCAAGTACATCACAAGGTGAGGCAACGCAGGCCGGGTCCTGATTATATGCATACCCCAGAACAACCCTCAGTCTGGCCAGGTCCAATCCTGACCAGTTAAACTTCCCGCCACAGATCTTGATTGGCGGAGCGTATTTGCGGAGCTACATCCGGGGACCAGTGGGCTTCCACTGGTCACCTCCGTAGTGTCCGCTGTGTTGTAATTTCAGGACTGAAATGCAAGACACAACACTGAAAAATCCCCAGAGCCACACTAACCCCAAATTTCAACTGCCGCACCCGAAAAGCTCCCCTGTGAGTCACAATGGTTTGGGCTTCGACTGTCTTGGAGTCCACCGGGAGTTGCTGGTACGCCTGGCCAAGTCCAGTTTCCCAAAAACCTTAGAGCCTGCTAGGGCTGCCAGTACGTGGCTGACCACCGGAACGGGGTATGGGTTGTCCTGAAGTGCCTTATTTATTGTGCACTTGTAATCAGCGCATATGCGCACATCTCCATTCGGCTTCACTGGAGTGACTGTGGGTGTTTCCCATGCAGCATAGGATATCGGTTCTAGCACTCCCTGGGCCATGAGGCGGTCCAGCTCCGCTTCTATTTTTGGTTTAAGAGTGAATGGAACTCGCCTGGCCTTCAGCCTTATCGGTCTCATGTGAGGATCAAGGGGTAAGGTGATGGGAGGCTCCTTGTAGCACCCCAGCGACCCATCAAACACTTCCGAGAATTCCCAGCACATGTGTTCGAAATTTCACGTTCACATCTGCTGCACCCCCACTATTTGAATACCCAGTGGTTGAAACCAGGCGAGCTCCAGTAATGTGGTGAGCTGGCGTTTGACCACGAGAATGTCCAGCGTGCCCTTAAAGTTCTTAAACTCTACCCTTACAGTGGCCCAACCCAAAATCTGTACAGGGTTTTTTGGGAAGTCCCGCAGTATGAAGTCCACCGGTCGCAGCCGGGCCAGCCATGGGGACAAAGTTTTCTTAGAGACTCCTCCAAAATTATGGAGATGGAGGAGCCCGAGTCCAGCTTTGTTAGGCTGGAGTGCCCTCAATTAGGACCAACACCCTGACCTTATCTGGGGTGGTGAGGGGCAAGTTCATTACCTGCAGGCTAGTCGATGCGATCGAGTAGGCATCAGTCGAGTCATGGTTGGTGGACTGGCATCTGCAGGTGGCCTTGGCCCGGCAAGCCAGCGCTATGTGGCCCACTCTTCCGCAGTTCCTGCAGTCCACGTTGCGATAGGGGCAGTCCCGGCGCTCGTGTGGATCCCCACAGCTGGCGCACTTGGTGTTGGCTGGTCTCTCTGTTGCTCATGGCCGAGTGGGCACTTCCGGCCCCATTCCTGGTTGGCGATGTAGCTGGTTTGCCTCCTTCTCTTCTGGGTTGCCCGGTACCATCTCCTCCTGGTGGACAGCTTCCGTTCGCGGGTTGTTGTAAGCTTTGGTTGCTCTCTCGAATGCGGTGGCTTTGTTGAAGGCGAGTTGGAGGGTGAGCTCTTCCTTTGTGAAGAGCTTTTGCTGCAGTCTTTCGTCTCGGAGGCCCCAGATGAAGCGATCCCTCAGGGCTTCATTCAGCTTGTCGAAGCTGCAGTTTCACGATTTGGTGGAGGGTGGCCAGGTAGACAGCAGCTGTCTCTCCCACCCCTTGATCCCTCTTGTGAAAGAGAAATCGGCAGGCGATGATGGAAGGCTGGGGCAAGAAGTGCCCGGTCAGGAGACTATCCCCTCATACGTTTTCTCCGTAATCTTCGCAGGGGGCAAGAGACCCTTTGCAATCTCGAATGTGGCCTCCCCGCAGACACTCAGGAGCACGTCTCTCTTACGGCTGTCATCTGTAATCATGTTCGCTCATAGGTAGCAGTCGACCCGCTCCGTGTAGGTCTCCCACCTATCAGGGTTGGCGGAGTCGAACTCTGCAAGGTGGCCCGTCGTCCCACTTGGGTTAGCCATGGCAGCGGCGGTGGCAGGCGCTTCCGTCTCCCTCGAATGCGTGCCTTCCTCGTCTCCAGCCAGGTCAGCAAAGTCCAGCTTGGGGAGTTATCTGGCTAGAATCCCATCCTCGTCGCCACTGTAATGTACTGAGTGACGAAACGTGTTGAAGGCAACATGCTTTATTAGTGAGTACATCACAAGGCAAGGCAACGCGGGCCAGGTCCCTATTATATACATACCCCGGAACAACCCTCAGTCTGGCCAGGTCCAGTCCTGGCCAGTTAAACTTCCCACCACAGATCTTGATTGGTGGAGAGTATTTGCAAAGCTACATCTGGGGACCAGTGGGCTTCCACTGGTCACCTCTGTAGCATCCGCTATGTTGTAATTTCGGGACTGAAATGCAAGACACAACATGCTGTATGTCTTCTATATGTTGCTTTATTGATTTAAAGACAAGTACTTTATTTACAAAGTAAAGATGTAATTAGATTAAGCCTTTTAAAGTTGGAGTGAGTGGTTTACTTGGGATTTGTGAACATTTTCTCCACCAACGAAACAATTTTCATAGTCAGAATGTTCACTCAGAAATGTAGTCTGCAGCTGGTTGGCTTTCTTAAATGATGCTTTGGGATCATATGTAGGGATATCTGTTCTTTTCTTCTGTATCTTTTTTCCCCTTTTGCAACTGTTGAAATTAAAATGGTCCTGAGAATATATGAATGTGGCTCAGAGTCTTCCCAGTATGCTGTCAATAAAGAAGTATGTGCAAGATCTTGCAAAAGAAATAGAATTGTTAACAAGGTATAGTGCTTTAAATAGTCCTCATTATATTCATATCTTTGTCAAAAGCAAACTCTTCTAGATAACAGCAGAGGAAAAAATACATGAGAGGCATAAATCTCTGTAGGTTATATTTAATATGCCCTAACTTCCTTCTCATTGTGACCTCCAATGAAGTCTCCAAATAGTCACCTAATAAAGAAGAAACTGAGCTTCATAAGACAAAGAAAAACCAGAGAGACTTGGAGCAATGCTTCCATTGGCAGGATTTTTTGTATCCTGCATAATTCATTATCCTTCCCTTTAAATCTCTAGCACTGTCAGTTTATGTTTTATGCTTTTAGTTACCCTGTTAACCTTTCAATACCATTGTAACACCCCCAAACACCACATTTTGCATACTTGTTGTAGCGTCACTGGCTTGCTTCTCCAGTAGTAATACTGGGTCTAGTATAACCCCAACTATATAAGAGAATGTCAGATGGACCCCATCTGTTTCTTACCTGATGCTCTTTGGAATTATAGGCATTCTGAGATATGTGTGAGACCATTGCAGAAATCAGAATGCTGCTCCATCTGCCACCCCTCACTAGCTATGACACTGCACTCTCATGTTTGTATTTGTACGATAGAGTCTTCCAGCTTTTTTCTAGTGTGAGACCATATTATCGGTCCAGGCATATAAATTTCACCTACAACATATTACTAGGTATTACCAGTCATATTAATGTATGGTATGGTTTGGTGTTTATATCGTGCAGACCAACAGTGCATAGTCAAGTCAAGATTTATGGCAGCATCAAGATATTTGCAGGAATATAAAATACTGGGAGCATATGAAGTACAAAGTTATAGATAGATAGATGATAGATAGATGATAGATAGATAGATAGATAGATAGATAGATAGATAGATAGATAGATAGATAGATAGATAGATAGATAGATGATAGATAGATGATAGATAGATGATAGATAGATGATAGATAGATGATAGATAGATAGATGATAGATAGATAGATGATAGATAGATAGATGATAGATAGATAGATAGATAGATAGATAGATAGATAGATAGATAGATAGATAGATAGATAGATAGATAGATAGATAGATAGATAGATAGATAGATAGATAGATCTATATATGCATACATGGGTCTCTTGTAAGGATCTCAATTACAAAAGACTATATAAAATAGAAAGAAGATAAAACCATAACGGAGTTTGTAGTTTTGCAGTGCATAGTTTGTAGCTGGATTCAAACTACTTTCTGCTTCTTTCCCCACTTGTCAAGAAGAATGTTCAGTACTTACTGCATGCAGCTTAAACCTGCTGCAAAGCAAGAAAGCAGCCATTTCACC
The DNA here is from genome assembly GCF_032191835.1 of Heteronotia binoei. Lineage (NCBI taxonomy): Eukaryota > Metazoa > Chordata > Lepidosauria > Squamata > Gekkonidae > Heteronotia > Heteronotia binoei. Next base: position 83,052,305 of record NC_083229.1, read on the forward strand.
ATATACACTGCTGCAACATGCATCCATTCTAAGTCAGTAGAAATTGTATGAATTGCTCCTTAGAGACAACCTTTCAAATATATTCTAGTTTAATTGATCTTTTATAAGGGTCATTTGTACTCCTAAGCAAAATAAGCTCCCTCAATTCAAAGCAGCAGCTTTTACCTTGATGCAAGACTACAGTGCTGTGTATTTCAATAACAAAAAAACTATAAATCTGCAGTTTTATTGAATAATAAACACAAGAATGTGAAATGAAGCACCATGCTTCTCATACCTGATAAATCCCTTTCTTTGATAACAGAGACATCTTCTAATATTAGAGGTCAGGTTAGAACTAGTTCTTCTTGAATTAAAGGGGTTAGATGAAATAAATTCATAATCTGTAACATGATTTCTTTTTTCCTCAGATGAAAGATGGTCTGCTCTTGAATAATGCTCAGGATCCTCTAGGGACTTAAAGATTTTCTGCATCAATTTTGTCCAGCACGTCCAAAAGCTGCCCATGTATCATCCCACTCAGATCACAGTAGATTCTCAAAGTGAATCTCAATTACGGCTTGGTCATTGGCTATGATTATGACAGATAACTTTCCACAATACAGCTATGCAAGATCACTCAGTAGATCAATCAGTGTATTAAATAATATTCATGTACAAATACTAGAAATAAAAAGTAATTGTTACATCCTGATTATTATAAATACTAATAACACTAAATGCTATTTATTTATTTATTCCATTTCTATCCCACCCTTTCCACAACCGTGCTTATAATCTATTTCCTATGTTGTAAATTTTTTTAAAAAAAAAAATCAATCCCCCCCAAATATATATCACAAACTTATTTTGGATGCCTAACCTTATTATTAAATCCTAATAAATAAAACTAAAACCTGATAAATTAACTAAATTTAGGCCAGAGTAACTTGTTCATACAAACCCCTACTCTCTGGAATGTTAGTAAACAATTATTGCTCACCTATTATCTGTTCCTTTTTTATACCATGCAATGCCTTCTCCTTTTCAGTAGGCAGTACTCTATATTATTTTGTATCAAAGTAAACAAACTAATGGTGAGCACTATCATGGGGGGGGGAATCATTTTAATGGAAACGCCAATTAATCTGGAAGGCTCAATTGAAGCATTAGAAGTATCCATGTCACCACACAGTTAAGAACATAAGAGAAGCCATGTTAGATCAGGCCAATGGCCCATCCAGTCCAACACTGTGTCACACAGTGGCAAAAAAAAATTATATATATATATATACACACACACACACACACACACACACTGTGGCTAATAGCCACTGATGGACCTATGCTCCATATTTTTATCTAAACCCCTCTTGAAGGTGGCTATGCTTGTGGCCGCCACCACCACCTCCTGTGGCAGTGAATTCCACGTGTTAATCACCCTTTGGGTGAAGAAGTACTTCCTTTTATCCATTTTAACCTGTCTGCTCAGCAATTTCATCGAATGCCCATGAATTCTTGTATTGTGAGAAAGGGAGAAAAGGACTTCTTTCGCTACTTTCTCCATCCCATGCATAGTCTTGTAAAGCTCTATCATGTCACCCCACGGTCGACGTTTCTCCAAGCTAAAGAGTCCCAAGCGTTTCAACCTTTCTTGCTGCTGTTGCTGTAACATCAACCCTTTATTGTAATTTTGCCAATGTTGTTAAAATCGGGCATCTAGTGTGTAGTGAGTTTTTTTGTCAATAATATTGATAATAAATTGTTTGTTTCAAAATATAGAGTAGCAAACCAAGACTTGTATCAACAGTTGTTACTTTTATACAGGGTTTTTTTTCCCTTTTGTTGCAACAACTGGTTTATGGCAGGTACTGTATACCTGCCTTATTTGACTGCCTTATCTTATCTGACTGCCTTATTTACTGTACCTTTGTAATCCCCACAATATTTATGTTCCTACTTGGTTTCAGGACAGGAACAATAGGGGTGGCCCAGGTTGCATGAGTTGCTGGCTCTATAACTCCTTGTGCAATGAACTGACCAAGTTTTTCATCCATCTTTGGTCTCTAGGTGAAAGGAACATTCTGGGCCCTCAAACTAATAGGTGTTATGGTAGGGTGCATTTGGTGGACCTCTGTATACTCCTAATGCTTCTGTGAATATGCATAGGAAAAACTCAGATGCCAATTCTTCCAATATTCCCGGACAGATACTATGTACTCTTTGAACACTGATTCCTAAGGGTGTGGACCAGTTTCTTTCCTGTAGGCTTTTATAAATCCCTTCTGTAACTAGCAAGGGTAATGTCTGTCTGATAGATCCTTAGTGAAAATCTACATCACAGCTCCCAAGGATCTGAACAATCTGTTCATTGTAGTCACAAAAGCTGTGTAATTTAGGAGTGTAATTTAGTAGAATGGTTCTGGAATAGCTGTGAAAAAAGTGTTGCTGTCTATGTTGGTGTCTCTGATCCCAGAGTCAACTTCCATTTCTGACCATTTATTTCTATAGAGGCAATCGTTTCTGGACATTGCCCCTCTATAGCATGAATATGTTGAATGGAGTATAATGTTTGTACAACTTCCTCAGGGAAACCCTCCAAATTATGGGCAGTTTGGGTATCTTTTCCCTGCTCTCTTTGTTTCCTGGGATTAGCCGTTGACTGACAAACTCTTTCTATGTGACCCCCTTTTTTGGCAAGTGTGACATTTAGCATTCCTGAATCTGCATTCACTTTATTTATGCTGCCCTCCACAGTTTAAACACATCTATACATTACTTGGTTTATGTAATCCCACTGATGTAGAAGTGAGCCTCTGTATTTTCTCCTCATCTGATTCCTGTTTTTGTTGGAGAATGTGGACATCAGTAAGGTGCCTGTCAGAAACTTCTCTCCTCTTCCTCCTCTTCTTTGTATCCTGCCATATGTTCACTGGCTCAGTAATGATGCTGTAGAATAATAGGTAAAAAGGTAAAGGTAGTCCCCTGTGCAAGCACCAGTCGTTTCCGACTCTGGGGTGATGTTGCTTTCACAGCAGACTTTTTACGGGGTGGTTTGCCATTGCCTTCCCCAGTCATCTACACTTTCCACCCAGCAAAATTTACATAATATTTCTATTATGCTCAAGCAAAATAACATCAAAATTCAGAGATGCTGATATATGAGCATCTCTGCCATTTAACCCCAGAGTTTTTTTTTCAAAATGCCAGAGCTTCTTTCAAATAACAAATTACAGTGGGCAGTCTTTTCAGAGCTACAGAACTCTTCATCAGGGTGGATGTTCTGGAAAACTTTCACACTATGTTGTGTTATTTTGCTTGAGCATAATAGAAATATTATGTGGTATTTTGTTGAAAATAAAGGGATAATAAAACTGGCACATTTAGCAGAAAAGTTGGAAACTAATTTATCCTTAGAATAATTTACAGAATTTAATCTTTTAATCCTCTGTTATACAAATCTTACTGTGGCACCCTGCTCAGGGTTACTCTCTTCTAAATCCATTGAGCTTAGAAGGTTGTAACTGTTTAGGATTGCATTACAAATAATTCAGCAGTCCTAGTTATGTAAATGCACTGTAAATCTGGAATTTGTTTTCATTTCTCAACTCCCAAATAGCTAAATCAGTAAAGTAGCAGTTGAATTCTAAGTAGCGATAGACTTAGCCCATTGTTCCTTAGCTATGCTTCAGGTGGCACTGTAAATGGTGCATTTTAGTGTTGTGATCCATTCTTCTTCCTACTCTGAATAAGCATAACCAACCCTAATATCTCTTAGTATTAAGAAGCCATATATAGAGCTGAGGGAGGAAAGATAGCAAGGTATAGCCTGATCTTGTCAGGTCTTAGAAGCTAAGCAGGGTTAGTACTTTGAAGGGAGATCACCATGAAAGACTGCAGAAGAAGGCAATGGCAAACCACCTCTCATTTTACAATTTTTCCTCCCACAAAGCAGCTATTATCATCTGTTCATTTGAAATGTTCCATATCTATTTGAATATATAGCGTAACTTTAAATCTAAAACATGGGAATATGATGAATAGTTCAGTATATTTAAATTATTTATGAAAATTGAAAGTTTCCAGTGAAATAGGTGGTTCTCTTTCCTACAATACTAATTATTTGGGAAACAGTTAAGCAGAGAAAGTGTTTTCTTCAAAACAAATAATTTAATTTCCCTAGATGCAGCCCATTATGCCTATTTGCATTACTCACAAGACATTAAGTTTCACAATGAAACGTAACACATTGTGACTAATGCATCAACCTCTGACGCACTTATTTCTCAGTTGGGTCTCATTACTTGGTATGTCAGGCATTTTTAGACCAAACTCTACCTCCACCCACATAGTCTTGGCATTACTTTGCTGTTCATTGCAATACATTTGTGACAACTTGGAAGAGATGCCATAAGCAAAACAAAAGTCCTAATTTTGGATCAGACCTCACTTGCTATCTATAACAACATCATTTAAGGCCTTTATTGATGTCTGTTCTCAGACATTTTCTAAAGATTTACAAATACCAATCTCGGGATGCAAAGAATCGTATCATACCTAAGTAATATGCAATACATCTGCCATTGAAAGAACATTCCAGCTCCCTTTATCAGCAGAGGTTTAACCCAAAGAAGATGTTCAGAGGAATAGATGTTTGACTTCAATTAAAATAGAATGGTGTAATTCTGTTTAGGATTGCACTGTAAATATCTGAGTTGAAGATTTTTCTTCAGCATCTTCCTATACTCTGAGATCAGAACCTTAGCAGATGACCATTTCTTCTAAGACACATTTACACTAAAATTGCAAACATTTTTAAAAAACACTTTTTATGTTGAAGATGTATGATTTTGTAAACACTATATCAGCTTTTTAAAAATACTGGTACTGCATACAGAAGTTAAATAATTTCCCCCTCATTCTGTACCCATAATCATACAGATGAAGATTCCCTATTGCCCCTCAAGGTCAGAATAAAGAGGCAGACACAATGCATTGGAATAAAATTGGGCCATTTTATTAAATATCAACATAAACGGCAAGGGCACCCAACCAGCGGCCTGGCCAGGGCTAAGGGTCACCGCGACCGCTCCCCTGCCATTAGCGGGTGAGAGACCCAGCCCCCCAGCCAGAGCTGAGAGACTAAGCTCCCTCCAGGCAGGCCCAGCAGGGAGGCATGCACCAGAGGGTCCAAACCCAGATGCACGTCTCGATGGAAAGGCACCTTCTAGCCGAGCCTCCAGGACGGTCTTCATTCTCCAAACCCGGGTCTCCAATCCCCAAGGTTGATCATGCCAGACCCCTAATTCCCCAAAAGGGGGATGTTTTACAGTCCTCCCCTAGCCGCATAGTGCCCTAAACCCCAAAAACCTGCCACTACTAAGGCCAAGTCTCTACTTAGGGCTTAGCGCCTACCGGGAGGCCCAAAGCCACCCGCAACCCTTGCTGCAAATCTCTCAGGAAAAGCATGTTACCCTTTTCTGAGAGATGTACCCCATCCCCTCTGTAGAGGTCAGGAAATTTCGAAGAAATGTCCGGATGGGGCAAATATTGGCCCAACCCCCCTTCTAACACCTTTTTAATCTCCTTATTAGCCTTATACCGGGCCCTCTCAATAGCTGCAGGGTCCCAAGCACAATTTATTTATTTATTTTATGATTTATATCCCGCCCTTCCCAACAAGTGGCTCAGGGCGGCTCACAGAAATCTGGCATAAATAACATTTAAGCATAAAACATTAGAGTAATAATACATTTAAGTTTTAAAACATTAAACCATTTAAAATATTAGACCATTTAAAACATTTAAAACATTAGGGACAGCAGACATTCAGTGTAACTATACTCAGTTTCTTGTTTCTTGTACCAGCTAGTCATAGGCCAGCCGGAAGAGGGTTGTCTTACAGGCCCTGCGGAACTGGGCGAGGTCCCGCAGGGCCCTCACCTCTTTCGGCAGCTGGTTCCACCAGGAGGGGGCCAGTCCCTTGTGGATTTTAAGCGGGCTTCCTTTGGCCCGGGGATAACCAGGAGATTCTGAGTTCCTGATCTCAGTACTCTCTGGGGCACATGTGGGGAGAGACGGTCCTTCAGGTAAATGGCAAACCCGGCTGGGCAGCATGGCTGACCACATTATGATGGTCCCAGGCCATCGCTCCCTAATGTGCTGAAAGTCATCATGGGCCTGCCAAACTAAGACCTTGCCCTTTAAAAGTCCCAGATCATTGCCTCCCAGGTGCACAATTAAAACCTGCAGAGGAGGACCCACACTATCATGAAATAACAAAGGCAGCAGGCCCGGCCACTGAAGGCCCCAGCGCCCCCGCCATTCAATACAAACATGTTGGCTGAGTCCCAGCTAAAGTTCTCCGCACCTGGTGAGCGGCCCAAAACATGGGGCTATGGCCACAGACGAAAACTCGGCTCCTCTGGTCAGGAACAACAGCATCTAAAGAGAAAAAACAGTTAAACAGGCCTATAACTAGTAGCAACAAATAAACAAGTAACCTAAGACGTAAGAAACGGTCGAACATAAGACTTGTAAGCCGAAGAACGCCAACGGCCCAAGCGCTAAATAAAAGAGGAAGGATACCCCATGGCGGCAGCCGTCAAGGCTGCCCCAATCCTAAAGGAGTGGGTACCAAACCGCACTCCTGTCAAACCCAACTCACCTAAAGTCCGTGACGTCACTGCCCAAAACTGATGTTTCGTCAACAGGCTACTATCATGATGGCAAAACAAAAACCCATCAACGGGCCCCCGGACTGCCAAATAAGCAGCCAATGCAGTAATTGGACACACCTCAAGCTCTGAACAACTACCCAACTCAAGTACAACACCTTTCTGCAACTGATCCGTCTTAGGGCGACGGACAATAATTACAGCCTTATCCTCAGATAGCCTCAGATCCCTCAATAATAGAGCCTTACCAGAAACATCACTTCTGGACTGTGCCACCAGTTCGCTGACTCTCAAGGCTCCAAAAAACACCACTAAGGACGCAGCATAAAACAAATATGCTTCAAATGAAGAAGTGCACACTACATCCCAAACCCCACAGAATCAACAGAGACATAGGATCCCGCGTGTCCACTCTGGGTCCGGCCTCTCTGGCCCACCCCTCCAGCATCTTTCGAAGTCGAAAGTCTCCTCAATATAACCCAGCGCCTTACAGGCAAAAGCCAATTCTGACAGGTGCCCCTAATGGATCGAACGGCCAATCCCTTACCTCAAAGCGAAAGGCAGTAGTGGAGCAACTGCTCCACCGGGAGGGACCAAACAATCCGATACCCTACCTCAGCCCTAAAGTCTTCAAACTGTCGCACAGGCCGTTTGTAAGACTTCCTGGTGCTGGGCGCAATGGCTAGGCCTATCGCTCTGCAGGCTTCGGCTCTCCAAGCAGCCATAGCTCCTGGGGCATTGGCACCGCCTCTCTGTCGGCATCTGGGGCCAGCTGATGAAACCTCTCTGTCTGTTTATGAGAGAGAGTGTCAGCCACCCCGTTACTCACCCCAGGAACATGTTTGGCTAAAAACAAAATATTAAGCAGCAAACAACGCAGAGTGAAAGCCCTCACCAGCCTCATAACCCGCCAGGATTTGGATGAAAGGGAATTAATGACATGGACTACCACCATATTACCACACCAAAAATGAACAGTGTTATTGGCCATATCCTTCCCCCACAGCCAAACTGTGACTAAAATAGGAAAGAACTCGAGAAACGTAAGATCCCGGTTCACACCTACGTTTACCCAGAAGTCGGGCCAACTATCTGCGCAACAGTGTCCGTGGAAATATACTCCAAAACCCAAAGACCCAGCAGCATCAGACATGACTTGAAGCTCAGCTTCGGGCCTCATGTCCTCTCTCCAAAAGGAGACTCCATTGAAGGACTCCAAAAATTCCTGCCAAACCCTCAAATCATGCCTCAGGTAACACGTGTTGTATGCTGAGGCAAGCGTAACCCTGCCATAGCATCACAAAGCCTTCTGAGAAAAGCCCTCCCTGGAGCAACCACTTTGCATGCAAAGTTGAGGTGCCCCACAAGCTGTTGCAACTCCAGTAAGGTAACCTTCTTTTTAAGAAGGCAAAAATCCTAGCCCTCAACTCAACTATCTTCTGAAAAGGTACCCTAGACAGCTGTGCAACAGTATCAATCTCAATCCCAAAAAAGGTCAGTTTTTCGGCCGGACCTTCCGTTTTCTCAGGGGCCAAAGGAAACCCAAGCTCCGCCACCAGCTCAGTAAAGCCTGACAGGAGCTGCCCACAATGCCCAGTCCCCTCGCAACCCATGAAAAGGTAGTCGTCCAAACAATGAACAACATCCTGTAAACCTACTTTCTCCCTCACAGCCCATTCCAAAAATGTGCTGAAGCACTCGAAAGCGGAACATGATACAGAGCAGCCCATTAGCAATGCTCTAGCCATGTAAAATTGGCCTTCAAAATAAACCCCCAAAAGTTCAAAGGGTATAATGGGGGCATATATTCGGGAATAGCAGTATATATCCCGTATTCAGAAATATACGGTATTCTGAATATAAGTATTGCTATTGCTCCTAGCACTAGAAAATCATACACAAGAGCAGTGAGCCAGTTTGAGAAGTTTAGGAGCACCGTAGGTTACAGAATGGAATGGCCTCTTTGAGTGGAGCATTTACTCCACTATTGCGTATCATTACAGCACAGGGGCCTGGCAGTTTGATCCATTCAGGGCCGGTTGTCTGCTTTGGCTTTTGCCAGTAAAGCCATGGGGTTACAAGAACTAACTAGTGATTTCCGCATTCGGAAGATGCTCGAAGGGTGAGCCAGAGAGGTCAGACTTAGGTTGGATGCAAGGCAGCTGATTTCATCCATAATTCTTAGGGGTTTATGGTCAGTCTGGGGCCAGGTGTGTCAGTCAGAGTATGAAACACTTCTGTTTCATGCTGCCTCCCTGGTGGCATTTTTTTGGGACTCTCCGGGTGAGTGAGCTGGTAGCTCAGTCCAGAGGGGATGTTTCTGGAAGGGCCTTATTGGCCCAAGACATTCGTATTCCTGATAGAGCGGCATATATCACAGTGCATCTTCTAAGACTGACCAGTTGCAGCAAAGGAACACTATTAGTTTGGGCGCCTGTTCCGAAGGGGAACTATGTCCTGTAGCAGCTTTAATGCGCTATCTAGCTGCCCGTGGTTCTGGGGCTGGTCTGTTGTTCCGGCATGGGGACGGTAGTCCCCTGACGAAGCATCAGTTTTGGTCTCTGACTGTCAAAGCTCTCGCCAGGCTTGGCCTGACGGGGGTTAAGTTTGGCACTCATTCTTTCTGCCTAGGGGTGGCTTCTACGGCGGCGGTTCTGGGGTACTCCCCACCATCCATTCAGAAGCTTGGTAGGTGCCGTTTCTTGGCCTATAAAGGCTATGTCCGCCCTCTGGCACTGCAGTAACTGGCATCAGGTTATTGAGGGTGTGGTTATTCACTGTTTTCTTCTTTTCTCAGGTGCTGTTGTCCGTGGGGAGAGATGACACATCCTCATATGCGGGCATAGTTTCGTGTTCTGGGCTGCCCATAGGGCCAGGAGGACTTTGGCCGGGTCACAGCTGGGGCTCAGCAAGTGGGCTACCATAGAGTGGCATGGACGGCGGGTCTCCATTGGTTGGGCCTGTTGCCCTTGCTTTTTGAAAACGTTCATGTTTTGCCACCACATGTTGTGGTGATACATATGGGAGGAAACTATCTAGGCTTGCTCAAGGATAAAGCCCTTGTGCTGCAGGCCAAGGATGACTTTCATTAGGAGTCTTTAGCCTCAGGTTTTGATTGTGTGGTCAGCCATGATCCCGTGCCAGGTATGGTGTGGGGCAAGGGATCCACGGGTGATTGAGAGAGCTCACCGCAAAGCCAATTTAGAAATTTTAAAAAGCCCTTGAGGGAGGGTTGGGCCACTTTCTCCCTCATCCTGGGATCTGTGCTGATTGCACGGATTTATACAGGATTGATGGCGTCCATCTTTCCAATAAGGGAAACTACCCTTTTTTGGATGACTTAAAATTTGGGCTTCGGGAAGTGCTAGGCGTTTAGTGGGCGCAGCTGCCTAAGCAGAGGCTTGGCCTCACGGTGGCTGGGGTTTTTGCCTAACTTCCGTTATGCAGCTCGGTGAGCACCAATAGCACCCCAGTTTGGGGGCATGGGGTCTAGCCAAATCATTCCTGGCCTGTGCAGACTAGTTGAGTGATGAAGCGGACTGCCTCGGGTTTGCATGGATTGATCTGTCCTTCAGCCATGTGGATGGGGGCTGGAACTCCAGGGCATAACCTTTGCCAGGCCGGCCGGGTACGAGCCATGCATTTTGGCTATACCTAGGGGCAGGGTGGCTCACCCATCATGCAGCAGGGGAGGGGTATTTCGTCCCCTGGCCCTGCCATGCTGCCTGTTATCTTTATAGCCCTTGTTGTTAATTTAATAATAAAGAAAGTGGCTCTTAGTTATCCAAACCCTTACGCCCGTCTCTTCCTTCTGTCTGTGAGGGCAAACGGTATTCTGAATATTTTGCCCCTGTATATTTCCGAATCCAAATATTTCCAATTTTTTTTTTTGCACATCCCTACCCACAACCTGAAACAATATTGGAATACCTAGCCTCGACAAAGTTTGATAAGATTTTAACAAAGGACAACTCAGATATTTTTGGATCAGCCTATTACATCTACTGAAATAAAATCAAGAACAATAAGTCCATGGGCAGAGACAGCTACCTCACAAAATTTTATAAGAAATTTTAAAATATTTTACTACAACCCCTTGTGAATATATGCAACCATGTTTACTGGTCGAATTCCTCATTCTTGGTAAGAATCCACAATGATTGTTACACATAAATCTGGAAAAGACAAACACAACCTAGCTTCCTATCAACCCATTTGAACACTTAATCACGATTTTATTAATTTTTTTCTTTTAGCAGAGAAATTAAATAAAATTATGGCAACCTACATACATGAGGATCAAGTGGATTTTACCCCAGGTTGCACACTATCCGATAATATTATAAAGTCTCTTAATTTGATACATTTTTAGACACCGAAAAGGCTTTTGATAAATTTGAACTTTCTGGCAGTCTTGGAATACATGCAATTTGGACCCAACTTTTTGAGATCTTTTAAAGCATTGCATTTGAATCCAATTGCTCAATTATACATTAACTAGCATAATTCAGAAACTCTATGGCTGGCAGGGGGGACCCATTTGGGTTGCCTCTTGTCCCCTATTTTATTTGCTTTATTGTTAGAGCCCTTAGCCCACATTGTATATCAAGATCTGGATATTCAAGGAATTTTAAGAGATACAAGGACACACAAGACAAGTTTATTTGCAGATCACATGGTTTTCTATTTAAGCAACCCTGAACTCGCTCTAAAAAAACTGAAAATGGCAATAGAATATTTTAGCCTATACTCAGGTTTTACAATTAAATATTGGACGTCAGAAATCTATCCTATTTTTTTACCTACTGAGACTAAACAACATTCTGTCAAAACACTGGGGGGGTGTCTGTTCAATTTTAAGATAACAGAGAGCCAATTAACAAAACAGGGTTCCTTAAACTGGTAGCAAAATTATTTTACTAATGCTATGATTGCATATGGAACCGGCACTCACTCCAATTAAAATATAGGCAAAGTTTATTAACAAAAGGCAAGGATAAAAGGTAAAAACAAACATGTAGGGAAAAGAATATACAGGATACAAAGGAACACACAAAATAACAAACCTCTCTAAACTACTCACACTTGTTCCCAGCCATTTCCTGGCTCAAGGTTGCAAAAAAGATAGCAGTATTTCAGCAGCACTGTTTTCAGTCAGTTTAGTGGAAATCCTGGAGGAATAAAAGATAAACCTCCCTTCAAAGCATTCAGATCACAGCCTTCCAGCATCATCCTCTGGGCAGAGCATCAAGCTTCTCCCTGATCTCTTTTCCTGCTTCAGTATGAATACAGCTCTCTCAGTGATGGCAATGATGTTTGTGTTGTGAATGGTCTTAACTGGGCTTCCTTTACACAAAGTCAGCTGTCATTTCCTTAATTAAACAACCTATCATTGTGCCCAGCTAATTAAACAATTGATCTTAGCTCATCTAGATCTAGACCATCAAAGTTCGCTGTCAAAGCTAGATGGTCAACTGTCAGATAGTCAACTTGACAGCTCCCAGGTGAACACAGTTAACAGGTAACATAATTCAGAGTTGTTGCTACCTGAAGACTTAACAATGTCCTGGATACATATCCAAATAACACTTACAGACCAAGAGTATTTCTGTTTACAGAATTGAAGTCCAGAGTATAGACAAACACCTACATACAAATAATATGCTGGAAGGTCAATTTCTTGACAAATTCGACTCAATTTCCCTTTTCAATGGGTAACCAAATTGTGGAGACACTTTGGTGTTCAGATTCCTTTGCATCACTCAGACCTTTACCAATATAACTATTTGCCACTTTATGATATGAAGACTAATGTTTTAGGTTGGTCTAAATTTAATTTATAATTCAATTTAATTTATTTTATAATTTAGAATTCAATTTAATTTATTTTATAATTTATAATTTAACTTAATTTATAACAGCCCCGTGGTGCAGAGTGATAAGGCTGCAGTGCTGCAGTCCAAACTCTCTGCTCATAACCTGAGTTCGATCCCGGCAGAAGCTGGGTTCAGGTAGCCAGCTCAAGGTTGCATTCCATCCTTCCGAGGTTGGTAAAATGAGTACCTGGCTTGCTGGGTGGAAAGTGTAGATGACTGGGGAAGGCAATCACAAACCACCCCGTAAAAAGTCTGCCGTAAAAATGTCGTTACGTCACCCCAGAGTCAGAAACGACTGGTGCTTGCACAGGCACCTACCTTTACTTTAAAAAAAAAAACCCTTAATTTTACATTATTGGAAAGAATTGGTTAAAGCTTTTACATTTCCTAAATTATTATTCCTTTTTCAAAATTTACATGTACAAATACTTTTGAAAAACTTTAAAAGGTGGCAATCTTTGTTAAACAAATGACTTGACAGTTGGCTCAACAGTTGGCTGCATATCACTTAGTCAGGACACGAGGGAATGTGTTAGCCCTGTCTCCTCCTTACTGTGTCATGCCTTGAGTCAAAGAGGGGAGCTCTCAACACCTTGGTCATACAGTTAGGGGGAAATGATCTCCAGGCACACAGAGGTGGTACTGTCATGCTCCACTGCAGCATGCTTTAAAACTCTGTTGGCTTCCCAATACTTGCCTGCTTTGGTCCAGTCTCCTTGAGCATTTAGAACAGCGCAGGTCTATTTCATCTGACTAGGTGAACTTTGCCAAGAGAAAATGTGCAAGACAGTGGTGCAGGTGTTTGCATCATTTGGAGGGCACATTATCAGCCACCTGGTCATCAGTATTAGGCTATCAAGGGCAGATGGAGTGCATTTGTCTGAATGGGGTATGGACATCTAGCTGCATGGCATCTGGGAAAGCTTGCTTTGTTGGTTGAAGGCTTAGGAACATTGCAGGGAGCTAGGGGGGGCGGGGTAATCACTCCCCTCGGCTCTAGTGTGTCATGGGTCAGCCAGGGCTCAGTGATAGTGAGAACTTCTCAGAGGAGGAGGAGGAGCCCTGCATAGCCAGTCCAGTTGACAGAAGCCAACCAACAGGAACAGAAGGGGCAGGCATGCCAAGACTTACAGCTAAAAGCTGATTTAGAATCATCTCCACCCTCCAGCTCTAATTCAGCAGGCAAAGGTCAGTTAGCAGCTCCCAGTCACCCAGAATCATCTGCAGCTTTGAAATGCCACAGAAGAAGGCTGAGAACAGAGTTACATGCTAGGAGGCAAAGTGCATGTCTCTTGGCTCGACACCAGCTGCCCATTGATAGCGAAGATGAGTCATGACACAACAGTTCCTAAGAAGCTGCCTGTTTGCATGGTATTTGGGTGTACAGCTATAAAGTCTCCTGAGGGATGCTTTTGGGCATGGATGCAATGCATACATTAAACAAGGCTGTTGACACTGCCTTGATTGATTTCTGGAAAATCTGACCTTGAATCAGATGACTCTGGACTTCAGAAACCCCTTTGCCTTGTTATCTCTGAGAAGTAGCAAGATACACTGAAACCTGATACCAGAAGCTGGTAGGCCAGTACATGGGGCCTGGGCTAGATCCTTTTGGTTAGGGAGGCAGTGCCTGTGTGTCCACATCCCACAGTTCAGGGGATTCCCTTAAGGAGTCTTAGATTTGCCAATTCCCAGGGCCAGCAGGGGTTCTCCCACTTTCCCAGACTCCTTCCCGCTCCCAGTCAGCCGGCTGGCGGAGAGGAAGCCCCACCCCCACAGCCACCACATGCCTTTCCACCTCCGGAGGCTTCAGACTCCACTTGGAAAGACTTCCTCTTGGGATGGTGTGTCTGTCTTTAAGGCTGAATGGGGGAGGGGAGGAGGCAGAAAAACATGGCTGCTCCCAGTGGCTGTGAAAGCAGCCCAGATCCTCTGTTGGTTGTACAATCTTTTCAGATGACATTTGCATAGGAAAGGTAAACTTGAACCTTTGGTTGCTCTGTGTTACTTTGATGAAGTTGGAAGTTCAGCAACTCGTGAGTAGAGGTGCCAATCCCTCATTTCAGAGTCATCAGAAACAAGGGTGGGGAGGGAAATGACTGCTGGGCACTTAAAGTGCGCAAAGTCAAGAGCCTGGGAGTGCTACTGGAATCCTCTTTATCAATGGAGGCCCAGATAGCTGCCACTGCTAGATCCGCCTTCTTTCATCTCAAGAGGGCGAGGCAGTTGGCTCCCTTCTTGGAGCGCAGCGACCTAGCAACTGTGATCCACGCAACGGTCACTTCGAGATTAGACTACTGCAATGCCCTCTACATGGGGCTGCCCTTATACCGAACACGGAGACTTCAGGTAGTCCAGAACGCGGCGGCCAGGCTGCTAGAGGGACTACCACGGTGGGAACATGTGCGGCCTGGGCTGCGGGATCTGCATTGGCTGCCGGTTGTGTACCGTGTTCGCTATAAAGTGCTGGTTATCACCTTTAAAGCCCTATATGGCCGAGGACCTGCCTACCTAAGGGACCGCCTCTCCCCATATGTTCCCCAGAGAGCACTGAGATCTAGCTCTCAGAACCTTCTAACAGTCCCTGGGCCAAGAGAAGCTAGGTTGAAGGTTACTAGGGAGCAAGCCTTCTCAGTAATGGCCCCGCATTGGTGGAACCACCTTCCAGAGATGATACGAGCCCTGCGGGACCTGAATCAATTCCGCAGGGCTTGCAAAACATTTCTTTTCCAGCTTGCTTTTGAAACAGAACCTGATTAACTTGACGTGCGACCACCTAGCCATCTTGTGGATATTATGACTTACAGTATTTTAGCACCCATTTTATACATTTTATCTATTTTAAATAATTTATCATGTAATTGATTGTATTTGAGACTGTTTGCATTGTTTTATTGAATCATGGAATTCCATGTCTGTGAGCCGCCCTGAGCCCGCCTTTGGCGGGGGAGGGCGGATAAAATAATTTAAAAAGAAAAAAAAAAGAATTTAATTATTCCCTATGGAGATCAATTCTCATAGGGTATAATGGAGAATTGATCTGGGGGTATCTGGGGTTCTGGAGGGTTTTGAGGTAGAGACACCAAATTTTCAGCATAGCATCTGATGACTCTCTTCAAAATACTCTCCATGTTTCAAAAAGATTGGGCCACGGGGTCCAATTGCATGAGCCCCAAAAGAAGGTGCCCTTATCCTTCATTATTTCTAATGTAGGGAAGGCATTTAAAAGGTATGCAGTTCCTTTAAATGTGAACTCCCTTTGGAGTTCAATTGTGCTTGTCACAACTTTACTTATAGCTCCACCCCCAAAGTCTCCTGGCTTCACCCCCAAAGTCCCCAGATATTTCTTGAATTGGACTTGGCAACCTTAGTCCCTATGCTGCACTAGTGATCCTAAGGTGTAATCAATAAAAGCTGTGGCTACTTTATTGCTCCAAATCACTGCGTCTGTTTCAGTTCCACCTTCAGTTCCACCTGCACCTTCTCTGTGCCCCTGAGCCCACAAACTACCGGTGTGTATTTGTACAAACTGGGGCTCCCAGATTCATTTCAATGTCCACAGTTGTAATATGGCACTTTCCCTGACTTCTGTGTAAATAGGATCACAAGTATTTGAGTGAGTGCCAGGTATAACAAGCAAGGTTTTTCTTTTATTTCTCAGATGTTTTATTTATTTATTTATTCATTCATTCATTCATTCATTCATTCATTTATTTATTTATTTTTAGCCCACTCTTCCCAATCAACAGTAAAAAAACCCAACTTAAAATATATAAAATCTAAAATTACTGAGTAACAATAGGTACTAAAATGGCAAATTCTGCCACAGAGACATGACCTATTACCCAGGTCCAACAGGTCTTATAGCACTGGGATGGAATGAAAGGGGGAGGCCGGTAACAAATGACATCCCACTGTCTCAGCTGAACATGTTAGGCAGCTAACATAAAGGTCCTAGTTAAATACTGCAATGGGTAATAATGAATTCCTTTCATTGTACTGTTTGTTTGTTTTTAAAGGTGACTGGGGAAAAAGAGAAGACTTCTATAATACAAGAGAGGTCATGCTGCAGAACATCTGTTGTTATTTTGGCAGAGCAAAGCTATCAAAGTCATCAAAAAAGCTGCGTGATGAGCTAGCGAAACCAAGCCATCCATACACGTGCCAGGAAAATCCTGGATGAGCTAGGCTTGTGTTGAAAAGCAGTTGCCACCTCATTTTCATAGGGAAAAAGGCAGAAAGGCAAGCAGATAGAACCATATGTGCATGTCAAGATTTACTTTCTCACTCTCATTCATCCCAAGTGAAATTAGCTGGGCGAATTGCTATCATATGATCAAGAATGGCTGGAGCTGATGCTATTTGAGCATTTTTCCAGCAGAAAAGTTTTTATACGGACCACATGGACAGAAGTGTTAATTAAATGAAAGATGTGCAAATTCATCAGACAGTAAACCCTCCTCCCAAACCAGCATGTGAGAATGATATGCCTGTCTTTAATAAAGAGTCTTGATGCTTCAGCCAAAAGAAATCGATGACTTTTATAAAGTCAGATGAGGGCATAAAGCTCAAGGTAAGTGCAAAATGAATTATTATATGGCTGAAAAGCACTTAAGAGGTTCAGCCAGGATGAGTCTTCTTAGCTCCCCAATCTGTCACTCAAGAAGATTAGATAGCAAATTGAGACCTAGCCTTTTTTGATGTAAGGTCAGCCTGGTGAGCTTTCCTTTTTTTACTGATTGAATACCAAGAGTGGACACAAACAGGCTTTCGAAGCACTATTTGTAATTCTTGGATCTAATGAAAGGTCCTAGGCAATTTTGCTTCAGGGCTGACTGTCAAAAGAAGGCATGTTGTATTAAGCACTCTAAGAATGAATATCTACAAAGAAGACATAAGTAAATTAAGCAAGTGGAGGCATACACCTGTTGTGGGATTTTAATATAAAACAAGCTTTAGTTTCAACTCATTTCAACCACATTTCATTTGTCAATAATGTCCATAGCTTTCATTCATCCCAGCTTAGTGTATGCTAGCAGTATCCCTGGGGAAACCAAAGAATTTTCTCTTCTCAGCCTTTTATGAAGGGATTGATCAATATGAGAAAAATTAATGAACAATTTTTGTTGTAGTTTTGTTCTTTTACAGATTTTTCAGTAATGTGTCTGAGTCTTCCACACCTTAAGGGAAGGAGAGCTGTTTAGCCAAAGCGCAATTCTCTATATTGCAGGTATAGAGGAAGGGAGATACGGTATTCCTTGTCATGTACTTTGATGTAAACCTTGTCTGTTGCTTATAACAGTGATGGTGTACCATAACTGGCTCTAGAGATACATGGAATCATGTCATCTGTTGTGGCTATAGGGCACAACCAGGCACAGTGCTGGCACAGACATTTCTTCAAAGGATAGGATTACATTGGCCATATTCCATATGTAAAATGAAAAGAACAGTAGCCTCTGTCAGGGGGCTGTTGTGAGAATGAACAAGATCAAAATTGTACAATACTATATCATAATAAGAGGATCCATCTTTTTGTCCATTTGTCCATCTGTAGCAGGCATAACTCATCAGAAAATACAGTGAGGCACCTCAAAATTGGACACCGCTTTCAGGATGATCATGGGACTTGCAGTGCCAGGATTTCTTTATAGGTCAGTGGTTTTAACTCAGCAGACTACATTGGCTTTCATGGTCTTCAGTCCAGCCATCAAAACATACAATTAAAAAATACCATTAAAAATTACTGGAACATTGATAATTATATAGAAACAATGTCAGCTTGTATGAAGAATTTCATTTATTTGAAGCTCTCAGGCTGTAACAAGGATGCCACTTTAGTTATAACAGATAGCTAACAAGAAGACCTCTGGATTTTCAGGGAGTTAATCAAACTGAAAAACCCTTAATTAACAATTGTGAGGGATCAGAGTGGTATATAAGTTTTCTTCACAGAGGATCTAAGGAGTCAAGAAAAAGAGCAACATCTTTTTAAAAACATGACTTCTTCCTTCACTTACAAGAAAAAGCTCAAGAGAGTCCATTTTTATTCCATCGTTTCCTTTTAGAAGCACAGAAATAATTTTCTCCAGATTTAAGGATTCAACCAAGCCATGTAATAAGAAATGTAACTCTAACATTACAGAGAGTCAGGGAGAATAAAAAAATAATGAGGAGTTTAAGGAAGCTCGGCTTCTGTCATAGCCCATTCTGTTGCTTGTTCTTCTACTGCTGGAACTTATAATTCAGACATTGGTGACCTCAGGATAAGACTTAAATGTATCAGCCAGATTTTCTGACATATAACTGACTTGGCTCTAAATTTATTCATGGTCTTGTAACAATCCCATGGTAATCATATGGATATTTCAAATGCCAATAGACAGAAAATAGATCCCATGTGCAGACTGGCTTCTTGAGATATAGGTGGCAATTGTCTGCACACAGCAAGCTACTTCTAGGCAGCAGTTGACCACATAAATCTGATCTTTTCTCCCATATTACCATAAATCTCTCACCAAAATTTGTAGAGTTGGGGAGAAAATCCCACAACACCTAAACAGATCTCCATAAACAAAATATGTTGCCATAAGCTACAGTGTAGAATAAGCATAATGCCATGGTCGCTCCATGTGTAGTAACATCAATTGTCATTTGGGAAGGAACTGCAACATTTTTGCAAGCAAGCAGAGATTGTCATGTTAGTAGGTCTGGTCTGGTCTGAAGGGCCCCAGTCTGCCAGTAGGGAGCAGGCCACCAGGGGGATCCCCATCCCTGAAGATCCCAGTCACTGCACACTATCCCTACCGGGGATGCTCTAGGACTCCCAATAAAACTCTATTGTACCATAGAATTTTATTGTGAATCCTATAGCGTCCCTGGCACAACGCTCTAGGAACTGCAATAAAACTCTGTGGTACCATAGAGTTTTGACGTGAGTCCTAGAGCATCCCTCTGAATGACATCATCACACCACATGTGCTTTGTGCACAAGAGAAACAGTTCCCCACCATAGCAGCAGAGGGACTTGGCAATCCTATCATGTTAGAGATGTTTTCTAAGCATGATAAAAAGGTAAAGAAAACATGAATGTTTTACAAAAGGTGTTTGGGTGGGTTTTTGGTAAGAGATAATGTACTTCTGTCTGTTATGCCTGCTGCACTATAAATTGAAAAGGGCTTTGTAATCCCTGTTGTGTTTGCTATTGTTGCCAGCTGGGGCTGGGGCTGCAAGACCTTTAGTCTGGCCAGCAGATTCCCTGATTTTGGGGGCTCCATTCCCAAAGAAGCCCCAACCCTGAAGTGGCATTGACATGGTCTGTGAAATGATGTCACATGGAAGATGTCACGTGCTGACACTCTAGCATTTTGGTCAAACACTCTACGGCAACCATAGAGTTTCAGCCAAAATGCTAGCGCATTGATGTGTGATGTCTTCAGTGTGATTACATCATTTTGATGTGATGTCACCACACCAACGACATTGCATGCTGCAACATCATTCTGCCCCTCATGCTGCCGGACAGCTCCCTCCCACCCACCCACCACCCATCAGGACAATCAGACCTGACAACCCTAGGGAAATTGATAGTGTGAAGCTAGTCACCACACCACCACACTGCAGGGAAAAGACAGTCTGGTGTAGTGGTTACGGTACTGAAGGTTCGTAGGAATTTATAGTGTAATGCTGACCAGCATTAGCAAAGACAAGAAATTATATCCAATGTGGTGTAATATTCAGAGTGATTAGAGTCTTTGATTAGGTACCAAAAGACCCAGGTTCAAATCCCTACTCAGCCATTAAGTTACTGAGTGACATTGGGCCTGCCACTCTTTCTCAGTCTTGCTTTATAGCACTGTTGTGGACAAAATAGTGGGTTAATTTTTTGAGACCCTGCTAGGCATTGTTGTTGACAGAGTATTATCAGGTACTGCAGAATTTTTCTGTTGCTGAAAAGAAAATGTAACAGATACCCATCCCAAAATATACCAGCCCTTATGCAAGTTCCTTTTGACCTTATGCAAGTTTATGAATGGCATGAATTGGACCATTGCCCACAGATAAATTCAAATATAGATCATTTTTGTAATAAAATCACAATTAGAAACCCTTAACACCAACCCCCACAAAAAAACAATCATTAGGATAATTAAAACCAGCTAAAATACAAGGACATAAGAGCAACAATTAAAATATTGATCAGGAAGGAGGGAGGGAGGGATTCCTTTCTATACATGACTCCATTGTAGATTCAAAGTTTGAATCAGATCCCCTTTTTATACAATGACTTTCAAATTCAAAAATTTAAGTGAAAAGAATGAATGACAAAAATTTTCACACTGTATAGCAGAAAGATATGATATAACAGTTATTTGTAATTATTTTGTAATTATTTGTTTGATTGGTTGGTTGGTAATCTGCCCACATATCTCTCAGATTCAAGAGTTTTGGTACAGTATGTTTACAACTCTCACATCAACTGTTCATAAATAAAATATAATTGCAATAAGTTTTCATACAAAATTCTCCATGAAGATTATTGGAATCCCCCAAACTGCAAATGCTGTCACTTTATCATATAAAGTGTATATTATTATTGTAATGTATGTTCTACCTTAATTTCTTTATTTAAAAACTTTAATATTATTTATAACTCTTGTTAGTATATTTTGTATTTTAGTAGCACATGAATAGTAATGGCATAATTTACAAACCTTAAAAGCCTTGCAAAAAAAAATCTCCAATTATTTTGCAATGATGTCTTAAATAACTGGTTTAAAATCCAATCAAAGCTGAAATAACTAAAACATGTAGGAAGATTCAAAATGCATTTTCCAAAGACACTCAAAATGTAATTTCCAATGTTTCCAATTTATTAAAAAGAATAAATAAGACCTGCAGTAAGTGATATTTTGGAAGGAATTTTGGATGGAAACCTACACACAGCCATTTTCAAGCCTGGTTCTGTGTTTGCAAAAGGCTCTCTTCACAAGTTCAGAAGTAATTCCTGACAGCATCCTGAGGTAGGGTTGCCAGGTCTAACAGAACTCTCTGGCAAGGCGCAGCTTAAAATGCAAAGAGGGTGAGGAACACAGCCACTCCTAATCAATCAGCAACAATCGCCTTCACCTTCAGCCCACTCAACCAAACAAACAGCAGTTCCCAAGCAACCACAAACTCAGAATTTTCAGCAGTCACACAAACTCAGAAATTTTCAGCAACTTCCTCAGCTGTCTCAGCTTATCTCAGAGCTTCTCTGCTTTCTCTCAGAACTCTCTGAAATGTGTTCAAAACCCCCACTTAGCTATAATATTTACTAGTAATCTGGAGTACTGCAAGGTCTTATACTAAACAAAAGTAGGGCAGCCCAATATATGCCACACAGATGTGGAATCTCAGAAGAAGAGCACAATGAAAATGTGGAAATACATAGGGTTTGGAGCACAAAGGCAGTGGTGGAACACTCCTGCTCCTGCTTACTTCCCTGGCAGAAGTTTCAGTAAAATAATTTTCTGCTTACTTCAATGATAGTAGTGGTGGTGGTGGTGGTGGTGAGCTGGTGAAAAGCTAGGAACAAATTCTGCCCTCCTCTGCCATTGTGTCATGAATCATAGAGTTGGCTGACAGCAGGGAGACAATAAGATGAAAATCATCCTTATCTCATCATTCTCTGGGACCAATACAGTAAGAAATCACCACACAACTTTGCTTGAAACGGATGTCTCACCATATGTCACCGTCTTTTATTTTTTATTGTACAAACTGTGGCATGTTATTAAAAGCTTTAATAAAACCAGAAGGAAAATAACCAACTTTATGAAAGAGTGACTTAATATTACATAGCATTCAGGAAGCAGATGTTCATTGCTTCACAGTCAAATGCTACTGTTATATGTTTTGGGAGACACTAATTCATTTCAATTTGCCTCAAGCTTGTACCTAACATAAAGCTATTTTGCAACTCATTTGTCTGCCAGGAAATTTTCAGGTGTTCTGGTACATTTGAAGGCTTACCCTTGTCCTCTAATTTCTAAAACCTTTGAAAAGAACTAATTGTAAGGATCCTTATGCCAACAAACAAGTAGCTAGGTGTATTTCAAAGACAATGACAGCCTGATCAAGTCAACATCTCACAGCCATACGTGCCACAGTGAGCATAGTGCCATTGTCTACTGTAGCAAAGGATGAAGCATGGGGAGGACTGGGGGCCTTTGTAGCATCCTTATGCTGTCTAATTATCATGTGTGTCCTGATGCCCTATGAGCCTGATGTCACCATAACCAATTATTTATTATTGGATTGCAACTGAAGAACACAGCAGAAAGGAAAATTCACCTTGATTACCGAGAGAAATCTATTCCTGCTTCCCACCCCTTTGACAGAGGTTTAAGGGCAGCCCAGGAATGGAATCATTCCTTCTTGGCTGGTCTAAACTCTTTTAATTGAAATACCACCCATAAATTTTCCATTAATGATTAAAATTGTTCTCCTGAAGTTAACAGTATTTCTTGGCAATCAGCTTCATCGATCACTGTAAATTATTAGAGCATGTTTATGTTCTGGCTCACAGTGCTTCTGTAGTGGTTACAGACAAAAAAATTACATTTCTTTGGTACATATAAATTTATCATGATAGATAAGAAATACGTTGTGAGACCTAGGATACAATACTGCAATTTTTAGAATGTGTCTTTAGGATTGTTATGAATATGTCTCAAAAGGAAAAGAAAAATATGATTTTACACAAATGAATACAGCACTGGCAATTTACAAACTTTCATTAAGATATACCACTGTGCCAGGAATAGCAGCTGTTATGTAGGTAACATGACATCCCATTTCTAAACACAGTGACCATAAAGAGACAGTTAAAAATCTTCCTCCCCACCCCCTGCCTTTATTCAGAATTCTGTAGGTAGATCTTTGTTCACTATTTAGTTTCTTTTGTCAGTGTTTGCCTGATATTTTTTCCAATTTTCATGGTTTTGTGATCTTTGCCCCGCACATGTCTCTCCTTAATTTCCCCTTGTTAAATTGAATTAAAGGTAACCAGTACTTATTTGGCCCCCATGGTCAGCTTCTGTGGTTGCCAAATCATCTTTGAGAAATTCCTGGAGATATGAGGGTGGAGCCTGGGATGGCAAGGTTTTCAGAGGGTATAAGCCATACAAGTATAAGCCATACAGTCCACCATCTAAAGCAGCCATTTTCTCCAAGAAACATGACCTCTGCATTCTGGAGATCAGTTCTAATTCCAGGAGACCTCCAAGCCCCACCTGCAGGTTGGCAACCCTAGCAGAAATACATCTGGGTGGCCAGAGTGGTTTAAATTCCCTACTCAGATAAAACATGGTCTGTAGAAGCTGTTTTACCTGAAGTTATCTGATTTTACCCTCACAATAACCCTGTAATATCAACATAAAAACAGTAATTAGATCCAGACTACCTGCTGAGCTTCGTGACTGAGTGAAGATTTGATGTGAATATGGGCAGATAGCTAGAGCACATGGAGGAAAGTTCAGGATGAGTAGAATTGAATATAAGCTTGAGAACATTTATGTTACTACTCTGCAACAGGATGGTAGCTGAGTATTATCATTATATCTTTGTGAAAAGTTGTTTGTATCAATCTCCTGACAAGGTAAACTCAGACAGGTTCAAAGCTCACATAACTTTTTTCACATACAAAATCTATTATATTTGCCATTATTTAAAATGTTAATAGAAAGCAGTGTAGTCACAATGGTTTTGATGGGATCTAGACAAGTTGACCTGAAAGATATATCCTACATCTCTGTACTTAATCCTACTAAGATTGCCAGCACAAGACAACCAGAAAATGACAAGAAATACTCTCCAAGTACAAAACAATATCAAAATATTATTAAAGTGATTCCTTCTTTGCAATACAATATTACAGGTATGTCCAACAGGTAGATCGTGATCTACCAGTAGATCACAGAGGGGTCAGAGGTAGATCACCAGTCCCACTTGGTCTCATGGCTTGCTGGACAGATGTTTGGGGTTTTTTGATGATTGTTTGGTGTGGTGGTATTTGATTATTGATACCAGTATGATGAATTCTTATTTTTACTTTTAGAACTGCATGTGTGGTTTTGGCATCATCCAGAGGTCTTCAGTTCCTGTTGATATTTAATACTTTGGGACAGTGACAGTTTTGGACCAGATTCAGCCAGTGTTAACTTAGCACCCTAGCCACCCCAATATAACAAAGATGAGTGTTCCAAAGAAGAGCAAAACCTACCACTTTCATGATGAATGGGAAATGGACTACTTCTTCATCAAGGTGAAAGACAAGTGTTGTCGTCTACTTTGTAACGCCGCTGTATCCTTGCCCAAAAAAGGTAATCTGGAGCATCATTATAAGGCTCTGCATAGTAATAAGTTTGATGCTGATTTTCCACCCAAAAGTGAAATTCGTAAACTGAAGCTCAAAGAATTTAAATCTAAATTGGCTGCACAGCAACAGTTGATGGCATCCTTCAAGGTCAGCAACCTGATTGCAAAATAAAGCAACCTTTCAATGAAGGAGAATTTGTAAAAGATTGTTTCCTTAAAGCAGCAGACAATCTTTTTGAAGGATTTAAGAATAAAAAAGAGATCATAGCTGCTGTTCAAGATGTACAACTGTCAAGAAACACCATCGTGTAGCGAATAGAAAAGATGTGTGGAGACACAACTGAACAATTGTTGGAAGATGTTTCAGTTTATGTTGCTTTCTTACTCCAACTTGATGAATCTACAGACATAAGAGACATAGCCCAGTTACTAGTATTTATCTGGATGGTTTCTGAAGACTTCAGTGTTAAAGAAGAACTACTTGGAATGATTTCTTTAAAAGGGAGAACTACCAGTTAGGAAATATTCAGCTCTTTCCATTTTTTTGTGACAAAGTGTAATCTTCCATTGCATAAACTTGTTTCCATCACTACTGATGGAGCAAGAGCAATGACAGATGAGGTTAACAGTTTCATAGGCCTCTGTAGACAGCATGACAACTTTCCAGATTTCCTTTCTTACCACTGCATCATTCACCAACAAGTTTTGGCAAGCAAGAGACTCAATACAAAGACTGTCATGGATATCACTTTCAAAATTGTAAATTCAGTTCGTGGAAGATCACTTCAAAGATGGCTTTTCAATCTTACTCTTGATGAAGGGGCAGTGGAAATCATTTTGCACACAGATGTAAGGTGGCTAAGTAGGCACAAATTTCTGCAAAGATTTCATGATTTGCTGAATGAAATAAGAAAGTTTTTGAAGGAGAGGAGATGACAAAGTAGAGTTGGAAGATGAGGAGTGGTTATGTGATCTGGCATTTCTCGCTGACTTTACAGGCGAACTCAGTGATATGAACATTGAACTACAAGGTAAAAACAAATGCATTGGCGAGATGATTATAGTTTTATCCAACAAGAGCAAATTTGAGCTAATGATGACTGATCTTGCAAACAACACTTTTGATCATTTTCCTAATACGCAGGACTACCTGGGACAATATCCAAATTTTGTTTTTCAGAACAAGAATTATGTGACAGAAATCTGCTGTGTTATCCAGGAATTCGAAAAAAGATTCTGTGACTTCCAAAGAAAAAGTTGTGGAGTACTTGTCATACCCATTCAAAGCAGATATAGACATTAAGGAAACTGCAGCTGCTATCAGTAAAAATTACTCATTGAACAAGGCATCTCTTGAAAACAAAATAGTAACTCTTAAAAATGACATTTTTCTCAACACCTGTGCTGAGGAAGAATCGTTTTGGAAGCTAGTGCCTAGAGACAAATTTCCCAGCTTGAGAAGATGCAGTGAAGCTGTACACTCCTGTTTCGGTTCAACTTATTTGTGTGAATTTGCGTTTTCCCATCTGAAAATGACAAAGAGTACACAGTGTTCCGACATGACAGATGACCATCTCCAGGATTCCCTGAGACTGGCCCTCACACAATATTCACACAACTTCAAAAAGCTGGTGGATGAAATGTAGGCTCAGACGTCTCACTAATTAGCAAGAGTGAAGTTTTAAAGATTGCGCAAGATCAGCCTGGATCAATACTTGACCTACATTTAACACAAATTACTCAATAAAAGTTAAAGAAAGTTATTAAGACAATTAAAGAAAGTTATAACAATAAAAATTTAAGAAAAACTGTCCACAGTTCTTTCTGGATCTTTGTCTCTCTGTTTTGTTTTTGCTTATTTTGCTTACCAGTAAATGACAGAAGGTGCAATGTAAATAGGGGGGTGGAGGGTAGTGGAACCCAACTTTGATGGGTTAAAATCTAATTCGAAATTAATTTGAAACAAGTTTCATGGTGGTAGATCACCAGCACCGGAAAAAATAGATCACGATCTGTTCAAAGTTGGACATGCCTGCAATATTACAATGACTACAATACAAATTTACAGTAACAAAAATACCATTCTGAGCACACAACTCCACTATATTTATGCAATATTCACTCAATACAGTCCAACGATGATACCAGAACCAGTCCAATCTTGTTTCAGATCTAGATAATCCTTCTTCTGGGATCATTCTTTTTGCTTATAGGTGCAGTAGTTTGGTGGTGCCTTAATTCATTACAATTCACTGTATTCCAGGCTTTCTCTAATTTATTTTCCTATATGGAACGCTGCTGCCATTTTCCATCTGCCAGCCATTGGCAATCTCCTGGTTTGGAGGCCCTCTCCCCACTTCAGGGGTATCAGAAAGCAGGGGGAGGGGGTTGAATGTCTGCTTGGTACTCCATTATACCCTATGGAGACTGGTCCCCATAAGATATAGTAGAGAATCAATCTGTGAATATCTGGGCTTTAGTGGGGCTGTTTTTAAAAATAGAGGCACCAGATTTTCAGCATAGCATCTGGTGCCTCTCCTAAAAAAAACCACAAAGTTTCAAAAAGATTGGCTCAATTCTATGAGCCCCAAAAGAAGGTGCCCCCTGTCCTCCATTATTTCCAATGAAGGGAAGGCACTTGAAAGGAGTAGCAGGGGTGTCCAACTCATTTGTTATGAGGGCCAGATCTGACATTAATGAGACCTTGTTGGGTCAGGTCATGTCAGGTCGGGCCAGCTGTGTCAAGCCGGGCCATATGTGTACCTAGTTAAGATTAGGTAGCAGAGATATAAACTTTATAAAAGACACGGACAAACACAATTAAATATATATATTTTAAAAACTTAAAATATGCTTAAAACATTAGCAATCATTGGTCTTAAAGGTGTTTTCTTTGTATTTCTCCCATGGGATCCAGGGAACTGGGCAAAGGAAGCTCTGGCTCTTTCCTTCCACAGGGGACTGGGCAGGGAGCCTCAGCCAATAGAAGGAAGAGAACAATATAAGAAAGCCACCAGAAACAATGTAACCTCCACGTAAACCATGTGTGAATATATTTAGTGCAAAACTGAAAAGAATAAGTACAGAACACTGAGTATACAATATATGAAATGTCCCCACAAAGTCTTTCCACAGCCTGATAAATGGCTTCTTCAAGTAGACACAGAGGTGGGTGAAAACTTTTCAACTCAACGTTCAACTCCAAATGGTGTGGAGAAAGTAAGAACTGCTTATTGCAGGACTCCTCGCGATTTTGATAGTAAACATTTCATCAGCTTCCTTCTCCCGACTTCGTACAGAACTGTCATAACATAATATAAATAAATACTTCTGTGTGTGACTTAAAACCATTCTTACTTAATAAAGGACTGATGATGCAGACTCACCCTTAGCTTAATTTCTTTAACATGGATTAACGCATGCTCTCTTCAGCTGCTGCTGGCTCTCGCCGTTCACTCTATGAATGACTCATTAAATTGCCAAGAGGTGTGTGTGTATGAAGGAAAATAGTTCCAACTAAAAAAATAACTAGCCTGATTTTAACAAATAATGCTGTTGTCTCTAAGTTCTTGCAGCCTGACAGTATATACCATTCACAGGCTTACGTGAATGGATATTTGATGGATATTGCCCCTTTGATGGATACTACCCACTCATATTGTAATATTACATTACATATTTATACAGGAAAAAAAATTTGCAGACAAATTTTTTTATACAAATAGATACTTTGAAAAACAAATATTTCAGAGATATCAAAGTACTAGACCTGGCTAATGGCTGACTGTCATCATAGAAACAAAAAGCCTATTGCTAAATTCATGCCTTTAGGTGCCTACAACATATATATGCACAGACTTTCTTGTTACAATAATAACTTCTCAACATTCTCCTTAACATAAAGTTTAGGACAGTATTTAAATAAAGCAAAAAAAAACCTCAAGTCTTTAACTGAATGCCCACTTTCAGAGAGATGCAGAAACATCAGCGTTTCAGGCACTTTCCTTTCTAGGTGTGCCTTATGCTCTAAAATTCTGACTTTGAACGCCCTAGTCATTTTGCCTACATAATAGATCCCACATTTGCATATGGCTGTGTAGACCAATTGTTTAGAATTACAATTAACTTAAAATTTAAGAAAAATTCTTTGTCCATCTACTGGATTAATAATATCCTTAATGGCCAACATCATACAGCAAGCGGAACAGTTTCCACAAGGGAAATTGCCAGGAACCATTTCCTTAATGTCTTGTTGCAATTTAAGGTTGGCTGACACCAATTTAGATCTCTAATTAGTTGGATTACAATAGCCTATTTTAGGAGGTGTTTGACACCCTGGTAAATGTGCAACTATATGCCATAATTTTTTAGTGGTTCTACTTATCTCATACATCAATTGAGCCATTTTAAAACCACAAGTTATTCCTGCAGACTCATCCTTTGGTCTGTCTTTGAGTAAGTGTATCCTATTCCTATCTATTTTATTTGCTCTTGTTCTAGCTCTAAGTACCACCTGTTTAGGGTACTTGCAGGACATAAATTGCTCAGTTAGCTTCTCTGCTTCCCTACAGTAATCCTCAATTGAAGAGGAATTTCTCCTAATCCATAAAAATTGCCCATAGGGCAAGTTCATGAGAACATGTTTAGGGTGATATGAATGAAAATGCAAATAACTGTTATTATCAGTAGGCTTGTTGTATAGTTTCACACATAGTATTTGATTTTTATCTATCATTACAGTGGTCCAAAAAAATGATAGTATTTAAATGCCATCCCCCCTCAAACTTAATATCGGGGTGTATAGTATTGAGCCATTTTAAAAATGCTGTCAAGTTATGATTGTCATATAATATGAATAATTATCTATGTATCTTTTAAGCATCCAAATATTTGAAAAATATGGATTGGCTCCCTCCTTCAAAATGAATCTTGTTTCAAAAAAATCATATATAAACTGGCAACACTTGGAGCCACGGGGCTCCCCATGGCTACCCCCATTAGTTGTAAATAGAAGTCTTCTCCGAAATGGAAATAATTCTTTTCAAAAAGTAAATCTAAAAATTCTAATAGCACATAAGAAGGAAGGCTCTTGTCGAATCTTTGTTCCAAAAGATCTTCAATGATTCCTCTCACTTCCTGTAATGGAACATTAGTATAAAAAGCTGCTGCATCTATGGACATTAACACCACTGTTTCTGGTACTTTCACTCCTTTTATTAATGATATAAAATGTTTAGTGCCCTTAAGATAGGTATTAATTTTAAGCACTTCTGATTGTAAAAAAGAGGCAACATATTTTGCCATTAGTTCCAATGGAGAATTGACAGCTGAAACTATAGGTCAGCTGTGGGGGGGGGGGGTGGATTACCTATCTTATGGATCTTTGGCAAAACATAAAACAGGGGTGCTCTCATGTGTTCTCTGATAAGAAATTTGTATAATGTATCATCAATATGCCCTAGATTATTTGCTTCTGTGGCTACAATTTTTACTAGTCTTGATTAGTGGGGTCTGATTTTAATAATTTGTAATGTACTTGTTTTTTTAATAACAATTCCGCCATTCCTATATAGTCCTTGGTATTTAAAATGACAGTAGCCCCACTTTTATCAGCAGGTTTTATTGTAATAGAAGTAACCTATGATAAGTTTTTTAGTGCTAGAGATTCCTCAAAACTCAAGTTGTGTTTAGTTCTTATCCTTTCACTTTCTATCTTTTCAATCTCCTGTAGTAATAATTTTTCAAAAATTGTGATTGCAGGGTCTGAAACATTAGGAACAAAAGAGGACTTAACAACAAATTTACCACCAATCCACCTCACTTGAGCACTTCCACTTCCAGATGTCAAGGAGGCAACTGACATGCAGCTCAGAAATTTGCTACCACTTCAAAAGTGGTAGCTTTTTGAGCTGCTCTGAGGACTCCGGAGGATGGGGTGAGTATGGGACGAGGGCGGACAGAAGATGTGCTTGTTGGGATGGGTTTTTCTAGTCAGTTTCTAAGGCATCCCTGTGTCACCTTCAGCTGCCCATCTGTAAGCAGCCATACTGAAACTCAGGAACTTATACTTGAGTGTTAAAGGAAGACTGAAAAGAAAGTCTCTCTCCTCAAAGTTTCAATGACCTTATGGAAAAGCAGAAATTCCTACTTGTTGGCAACAAATTATCTTGAATATAGTATGATTACAAAATTACTTCAGTTATTATCATTTGTTACTCATATATTCTGCTGTGAATCCACCTAACCTTTCTTCCTCCAAGCTAAATAAACAGTTTTGTTTATTTTTGAAATTCCAAGAGCCTCTTGTGTGTCATTACAGAATAGAATAGAAGCAGGTGATTATGTCTCTTTCCTCAAGCCTCTGAGCTGGGCAGGTATCAAAATATAGAATAATGTAAAAGGATGGGACATCAACAACAAAAAAGAATACAAATATAGGGACTGCTTGGCAAGAAAGAAGAAACAAAGAGAAAATTCTGTGTGTGATGGAGGGAAGAGGCAAGATCGCCATAACAGGTATAATACACTAGGGAAAATGGAGAGAGAGAGAATAAAACTAACATTGTTATGGCAGCAGCTGCTGAAACAAGGTTATTCAAATCTGTACAGTAAGTTGGATTTCCAGTGGCCAATCAGAGGCTTTTCCAGGAAAGAATCAAACTTGGCCCTACCTATGTTCTAAAAACACTTGATAGGTGACAGGAAAGGTGTTAGCAGACATCACAGTGCTCATTTTGTGCAGTAACTGTAGTCTTTCTGGATAAGCAATATTTTGCCATGATTGTGATATCTACATGAACATGAACATCACTTCCAGATTAGACTATTAGAATGTGCCGTATATGGGATTGCCTTTGAAAACTGATTGAAAACTTCAAATGGTCCAAATGTTGCTGCAATTTTGCTGAGAGCTGCCAGTTTTGAGAACACATCTTCCCAGTCTTGAAAGAAGTGTACTGGCCACAATTCATAAGAACATAAGAGAAGCCATGTTGGATCAGGCCAATGGCCCATCCAGTCCAACACTCTGTGTCATACAGTGGCCAAAAAAAATTTATACACACACACTGTGGCTAATAGCCACTGATGGACCTGTGCTCCATATTTTTATCTAAACCCTTCTTGAAGGTGGCTATACTTGTGGCCGCCGCCACCTCCTGTGGCAGTGAATTCCACATGTTAATCACCCTTTGGGTGAAGAAGTACTTCCTTTTATCCATTTTAACCTGTCTGCTCAGCAATTTCATCGAATGCCCACGAGTTCTTGTATTGTGAGAAAATTAGAAAAGTACCTCTTTCTCTACTTTCTCCATCCCATGCATTATCTTGTAAACCTCTATCATGTCACCCCGCAGTCGATGATTCTCCAAGCTAAAGAGTCCCAAGCGTTTCAACCTGTCTTCATAGGGAAAGTGTTCCAGCCCTTTAATTATTCTAGTTGCCCTTTTCTGGACTTTCTCCAATGCTATAATATCCTTTTTGAGGTGCGGCGACCAGAACTGCACACAGTACTCCAAATGAGACCGCACCATCGATTTATACAGGGGCATTATGATACTGGCTGATTTGTTTTCAATTCCCTTCCTAATAATTCCCAGCATGGCGTTGGCCTTTTTTATTGCAAACGCACACTGTCTTGACATTTTCAGTGAGTTATCTACCACGACCCCAAGATCTTTCTCTTCGTCAGTCTCTGCCAGTTTACACTCCATCAACTTGTATTTGTAGCTGGGATTCTTGGCTCCAATGTGCATTACTTTGCACTTGGCCACACTGAACTGCATCTGCCACGTTGACGCCCACTCACCCAGCCTCAACAGGTCCCTTTGGAGTTCCTCACAATCCTCTCTGGTTCTCACTACCCTGAACAATTTAGTGTCATCCGCAAACTTGGCCACTTCACTGCTCACTCAAAACTCTAAATCATTTATGAACAAGTTAAAGAGCATGGGACCCAGTACCAAGCCCTGCGGCACCCCACTGCTTACCGTCCTCCATTGCGAAGACTGCCCATTTATACTCACTCTCTGCTTCCTATTACTCAGCCAGTTTTTGATCCACAAAAGGACCTGTCCTTTTACTCCATGACTTTCAAGCTTTCTAAGGAGCCTTTGATGAGGAACTTTATCAAAAGCTTTCTGGAAGTCAAGGTAAACAACATCTATCGGGTCTCCTTTGTCCACATGTTTGTTCACCCCCTCAAAGAAATGCAACAGGTTAGTGAGGCAAGATCTTCCCTTACAGAACCCATGCTGTGTCTTCCTCAATAACCCGTGTTCATCAATGTGCCTACTCATTCTGTCCTTGATAATGCTTTCTACCAACTTTCCCGGTATTGAAGTCAGACTGACTGGCCTGTAATTTCACAGATCTCCTCTGGAACCCTTTTTAAAGATGGGGGTGACATTTGCTACCTTCCAATCCTCAGGAACGGAGGCAGATTTCAATGAAAGATTACAGATTTTTGTCAAAAGATCCACAATTTCAACTTTTGGTTCTTTCAGAACTCTCGGATGTATCCCATCCGGACCCGGTGACTTATTAGTTTTTAATTTGTCTATCAGTTGTAGGACCTCCTCTTTTGTCACCTCAATCTGACTCAGGTCTTTCAACACCCCTTCCAAAATTAGTGGTTCTGGGGCGGGCAAAAAGTTCTCATCTTCCACAGTGAAGACGGAGGCAAAAAATGCATTCAGCTTCTCAGCCATTTCCCTGTCCTCCTTCAGTAATCCTTTTACCCCATGGTCATCCAAGGGCCCCACTGCCTCCCTGGCTGGTTTCCTACTTCTAATATATTTGAAGAAATTTCTATTGTTTGTCTTTATGTTTTTTGCAATATGCTCCTCATAGTCCCTTTTTGCCTGCCTGATCACAGTTTTGCATTTGATTTGCCACAGCCTGTGTTCCCTTTTACTAATCTCACTTGGACTGGTTTTCCACCGCTTAAAGGAGTCCTTCTTACCTTTTACAGCTTCCATTACTTTGTTTGTTAACCATGCAGGCCTTTTCTTATGCCTGTTTGTGCCTTTCCTAAATTGTGGTATGTATGTTATGTATTTTATCTGAGCTTCTAGGATTATAGTTTTAAATAGTCTCCAAGCTTTCCCAAGGGTTTTGACCGTATTTACCTTTCAAAGTGCTACTTAAAGTTAAAGCTAAAGCTCTAAACAGTGGACTGCTTGCACCCATGCCAACCAACCTGCCATCATCAGCCCTTATCAGGCGCCCTGATGGGCATGCATTCACCTTCTGGAGTGAGGCAGGTAGCCATATGAGACAGGACCTTCCATTAGTATTACCCCAACTGAGGAAATCTTTGTCACAGCCATTCATTTGGGTCCTATTTTTATAGTTTTAGGCATGGAATAAAAATATTCCTATTTACTCTGATCTTTGGTTGTTATTATTTGTTTTTCTCCCTTCTCCTTTTCTGTTAAATTGTTTTTGTTTTTCTTGTGTTTGTGT
This sequence comes from Heteronotia binoei, assembly GCF_032191835.1. NCBI lineage: Eukaryota > Metazoa > Chordata > Lepidosauria > Squamata > Gekkonidae > Heteronotia > Heteronotia binoei. The sequence goes on from NC_083229.1 coordinate 83,086,662, forward strand.
TTCATTTTAGGTTAATTCTCTGATTATTGTTTTTAGCTTATTGTGTTAGCCGCTTAGTGTTTGAGAAGTGGGCAATAGATATTTCAAATAAAATAAATAAAGCTAATCAGTACGCTTATATACCATTCACTTTTCCCATAGTCCTGATTCCCTCACGGTTATATGAATAACTAATCTATAGGTAAGCTTGCATCTAGGTTTTTTTTCACCATGACCATTTGGGTCAATTGATGTTGCCTTTACAGTCTCAGTACCACATTTTTAACAAGATTTGCTGGTACAATATTGCAAGTCATTAACAAAATGGAAAGTAGCTGCTTTACAGTAATGGTGCCAATATTTTTCTCTTACCCTTTCCTTTAGGTTCTAATTGACCACTTTGTAACTAAATGAGATGTGAGCTTTTATTCACAAATTCTAATTTCCTCCAGCCAGACTACTGCTTGAGCTGGATGGCTGATTTCTAACCTTATATACATACATTTCTTGGCAAGAGGGGGCAAATGCAAAATTTATAGCAGTGTTTTCTTTGGAATGCTGCTTTCATAATGAACACAAATTGTTAGCATTTATCATCATGTGATGTAATCATATAAAGGCCTTTTCCATCTTCATCCCCATAAGGTACTGTTTGTTATATTGCATTATCATGATAGATGACAAGATTGCTTCCATGACATTTAGGCTATTACAAAACTCTGAAGGGAATGGTGGTGTATAATGCTAGCCAAAACCTTCTGATACAAATGCATGCATCTAAAAGATACAGTCACAGCTCTAGGAAACAATCAGCATCCTCTAAAAATCTATAGGTATCTGTCATTGACAACATTTGTCTCAGTAAAAACATTATAATTTAGAAAAATGTAACATTTTGTGGGCATCTCTGAATGGGCAATAGAAGGTGTTTAGGCTGTTTATGTGGAATAATAATTATGGGTGAGTGCAGGAGCTAGGAAGACTGCCAGCTTCATTGAGAACAGGATGAGACTGAGGTGAGGCAATGTTGTGACAGCATTGGCAGACACAAGGATTTTCTATTGTGACCGTTCATCTGATGGTTAAGTATGTTCCAAGCTGAATTGTAGACTCAGCTGGAAGGAGCAGGAACACTATTATATTTATATCTCCTCTCAGATATATATTATATATCTCCTCTCAGGATTATTTTTTGTAGCAGGAACTCCTTTACATCTTAGGCCACACACCTGATGTAGCCAATCCTCCTGGAGCTAACAGTAGGCCTTGTACTAAGAGCCCTGTAAATTCTTGGAGGATTGACTACATCAGGGGTATATGGCCTAATACGCAAAGGAGTTCCTGCTACAAAAAAAGTCCTGTCTCCTCTCTCCAAAAGGGATTCAAGGTGGCTTACATCAATGGAGAAGAATGAACTCCATGAAATAAAATAAGACAGTAATAAAATAAAGAGGCCTACATTCAGATTTATACACTATAATAAAACTTCAAACAAAAACTAAAAGTCTTGCCTTTCTCTTCTGAAAATCTCCATGGAAGGAGCTTCCTTAATACTTTTGTTAATTTGCTGCACAGGGTGGACACCATGACAAAAAAAAAAGCCTACCAACAAGCATCATCATTGTCCTGTTCTGATAGGCTTGCCAATCCCCAGGTCCCAGTGGGAGTTTTCCCATTTCCCCAGCCTCCTTCCTGCCCCCAGTTAGCTGGCCAGCGGGAGGAAGCCTCACCCCACAGCCACCATGTGCCTTTCCACCTCCAGAGGCTTGAAAAGGCTTCCTCTAGACAGGCTCGTAGCTACGAGGGCCCCCCCCCCGACTTCTGGGTGAGGCCCCCTGACTGGAGGCCCCAACCAGTTCCCAGGGCCTCTGCCATAGCTCCGGGGGCTGCCGCTGGCCGCACGAGCAATTTGACCGGCTGGGGGCAGAAGCAATCTCAGCCTCCCCCTGGAGTTAAAGGGCCAGCAGATCAGTTGTTTTGTGGACCCTTTAACTTCAGGGGGAGCTGTGGGTTGCTTTTGCTGTGCTCCACTGGCTGTTTTCGTGTCAGAGAAGGAAGGGAAGGTTGTGACCAGAGTAACAGGGAGGGAAAAGAAGGGTCTTCTCTTCCCTCCCTGCTGCTCTCGCAGCATCCCTCCCTTCCTTGCCATTAAAATAGCTGTGCCGGTGGGGCAGAAGCAGCTGCCCACCTCCTTACGCCAGTTAAAGGGCCCGATGGTCAGCTGTTTTGTGGGCCCTTTAACTAGCAGGGGGGCTGGGGCTGCTTCTGCCTCCACCCCACGCTATTTTAATGGCGGGGAAAGAAGGGAGGGTGGTGGCAAGGGGCAGGCAATGAAGAGCTTCCCTTCCCTTCTCTCCCTGCTACTTTCCCCACCACCACCCTCCCTTCTTTCGCAGTCACCACCCTCCCTTCCCCTCCAGAACAGGACAATGATCCAGCCCTGATCGCGGCAGCTTCTCCTTGCCCCTCCCCCTCCCACCCAGCCTCGATCGCAGCAGCTTCTCCTCTCCCCTTCCCCTCCCTCCCAGCCCCTATCGCAGCCACTTCTCCTGCCCCTTCCCCTCCCTCCCAGCCCCAATCACCACTGCTTCTCCTCGCCCTTTCCCCTCCCGCCCAGCCCCGATCGCAGCAGCTTCGCCTCGCCCCTTCCCCTCCCACCCAGCCCCGATCGCAGCCACTTCTCCTGCCCCTTCCCCTCCCTCCCAGCCCCAATTGCTACTGCTTCTCCTCGCCACTTCCCCTCCCTCCCAGCCCCAATTGCAGCGGCTTCTCCTCGCCCCTTCTCCTCCCACCCAGTCCCAATCGCAGCCACTTCTCTTGTCCCTTCCCCTCTCTCCCAGCCCAGATCATCACTGCCTCTCGCCCCTTCCCCTCCCACCCAGCCCCATCGCAGCAGCTTCTCCTTGCCTCTTCCCCTCCCACCCAGCCCTGATCACAGCCACTTGCTTGCCCCTTCCCCTCCCTCCCAGCCCCAATCGCAGCTGCTTCTCCTCACCCCTTCCCCTCTCTCCCAGCCCTGATTGTCACTGCTTCTCCTTGCCTCTGCTGCCTGCCTCTCCCCCCACCTGTTCCCATGAGTAGCCCCATGCCTGCTGCCTATTTGCAGGGCTACTCATGAGTAGGCGGCAGATCCGGTGACTGGGGCAGGACGGAGCTGTGCTCCCTAGCCATGAGGGTTAGGGCCAGCCCTACTTGTCACTAGAGGGAAGGTCATGTGGGGCACTGGGGGGCATCAGTGCCCCCCAAAAAATGTAAATGCCCCCCGAACTTCCAAATCCTGGCTATGGCCCTGCCTCTTAGAATGGTGTGTCTGTGTCTTTAAGGCTGAATAGGGGCGGGGGAGCAGGGGGAGAACAACATGGCTGCTCCTGGTGGCTGTGAAACCAGCCCAGACCCTCCCAAACCCTCCGTTTTCAGAGGTTGTTTTATAGGAAAGGTAAACTTGAACCTTTGGTTGCTCTGTGTTACTTTGAAGAAGTTGGAAGTTAGCAACATGTGAGTAGAGATGCCAGTCCTCTGTTTCAGAGTCATCAGAAACGGGGGGGGGGGGGGCAGGAGGGAAGTGTCTGCTGGGCACTTCATTATTCCTTATGGAGATCGATTCTCATAGGGTATAATGGAGAATTGATCTGGGGGGTATCTGGGCCTCTGCAGGGGCTGTTTTTTGAGGTAGAGGTACCAAATTTGCAGCATAGCATCTGATGACTCTCCTCAAAATTCTCTCCACATTTCAAAAAACCAGGGAGTCCAATTCTGTGAGCCCTGAAAGAAGGTGCCCCTATCCTTCATTATTTCTAATGTAGGGAAGGCATTTTAAAGGTGTGCGGTTCCTTTAAATGTGATGGCCAGAACTCCCTTTGGAGTTCAATTGTGCTTTTCACAACTTGCTTATGGCTCCACCCCCAATGTCACCTGGCTCCACCCCAAAATCTCCTGGCTCCACCCCCAAAGTCCCCAGATATTTCTTGAATTGGACTTGGCAACCCTATGTTCTGATTGTTTCAGCTTTTTCAGCCTTAGCCTCAAGATACCATTTCAGGACAGAGACAAGAACTTAGATAAATTAAGAGGACAGTTGTGTTGATCTGCAATAGAACAGCTAGGTTTGAGTCCAGTAGCACCTTAGGAACCAACAAAATTTTCGAGTACGAGCTTCAAGATTTCCAGGGTATGAGCTTCAATGTTCTCTTCAGCAGATACAAGTAGGAATGGAGATCTCAGAGTCCTTATATACCAATCTGAAGGTGGGAGGGGTATTGCAAAGAAAGGAGTCAGAATGCAGAAGTACAAAGCACATAGTAATCAGCTTGATTAGAGCAGGGGAGGAATTCTTAGAGATAGAAATAGCATCAGTAGTGAGATAAGAATCCTATGTCCCCGTTAAGCTCTGGAGGGTCCACTGTTCTGAATCTGTGAATGGATTCAAGTTCGGCAATCTCACATTGCTATCACTCTTTGAAACTTCTCTGTTTGAGGAATGCCACTCTTAGGTCAGCCATGGAATGTCCTTGAAAATCAACATGTTCTCCCACTGTTTTTCTAGTGTTGTGAATGTTGATGTCATATTTATGTTTTGCACAAAAGAATAAATCTGCCCAGTAATACCTTACTTACTCCATGGTTACTATAGCAGCCATGAACTCCTGTGCTTGACCCAACAAGACAGCCTCAGGATGAATGTTAAAGTTCCCCAGGACAGACATCTTCAGGGTCCTCAGCACTAAATCTGAGGTACCTACTTGTAAAACAGGCAGATGGTAAATCAGTTAGAGCCCTAATCTATTCCTGTAACCCAGTACAAGGTATATACTATCAAAACAATCTACCTCAGAACTTTGTTCATGGAGGGAAAACACACATGGAAAAGTATATCTTCACACACATACCCACAAACACTGACAGGCTGCCGTATGCTGAATCAGTCCATTGGTCCATCAAGGTCAGTATTATCTACTCAGACCAGCAGCAGCTCTCCAGGGCCTATGTTAGAGTTCTTTCACATCACCTTCCACCTGATCCTTAAAGCTGGAAATACCAGTGATTGAACTGGGACCTTCTGCATGCCAAGTGAATGCTCAACCACTAAGGCACAGTCCCTCTGTTTGTTACAAAGCTGATGAAGGAATTTATGCCCTGCTGAGACAGAACATTAAAGGGAGTCATCCAGGTAGATTTCGATCCAAAGCTAGGTCTACGTGTGCCAGAGACTGTCAGTGAACTGTCAGAAGGGCCATTTGGCTGAATAAAACTCTTGGTGACAGCCACAGAAGAAGAGGGCTGTCTGGCTCTCAGAATACTGGCTCATAGCCAGTCACCAAGTCCAGGATGTTATTCTTCAGTCTGAAGTACAGGTTCAGCACCTCCTTCTCCCAGGAGATGAAAAACTTGCAGTCTCACAGCACATGCCCTTCAGAAAGACAGCCCATCAATGACAAAAATAACAGATGCTACTAAGATATAAAAATTGCCTCCTTCCCCTGTAATGTTTAAAGAAGAATGCAGGTCCTGAAACCAAAACACTTTCTCCTTTGCTCTTAATCACTTTTGCTCCGCACAAGAGTGAGCCTCAGAACACCATACAATAAGCACTAGCCACTGAGAACTGCCTATGAGAGCTTTCTGCTGCTTGTGTGATAGCACAACTGAGTAAAATCACCTTTCATACCTCTAATGAGGACTTGGAATGGGATTAACTATGTCATTAGTTCCTAATCAAATATCCACAGACTAGTGGACCATGTTGCAGTGAAAACCAGTTCAGAAGATCAAACTGTAAGTGCATTAATGCATAATTTTTTAAAATAATAACAAGAAGCAATAAAGGTGAAGAAAATGCCAACAGCCACTCAAAATTTTGCTTTTGAGTAAATGCCATGCATGTCTCTATTTCCCCAACACTTCAAGCTGCTTTACCTCATAAAAACACAGACATGGCATTTCATGTTGTTATAAAATAATGGGAGGCCTCATTTGACATCAGAGATGATCTTTTATCCTGTCAGGTAAGGAGCCAAATGCAGGCTAATATTACAAATTTAAGGAGCAAGGATTTAACATTTTATATTTTAAGTCAATCACTGTCAATTAGATTAACATTAATGGTTACCTGAAATATTTCATGAATTTCCCCTACAGTATAAAAGCACCTTGAACATAATTGTTCATCTGAGACTGATCTATGATTGTAGAAAGGGACATCACAACATCAGGATCTAGGTTTTTAACTATCTATACTGGTTAATGAATTTAATTTATTAGACTTATTGGCCACCCTTCCCTGTGAACATGGCTCAGGGTGGCTTACAACAATATATGTACAGTGCATAATTAACACCAACAGTAAAACTAAGTCCAGATAAAATCAGTTCCCATACAAGATGGTGGAAAAAGTTACAGTTCCTGAGCCTCCTCGGGGTATTTCAGGAAGTGGGGGAGAGTGTGAGAGTGTCAGACTGTACACTGTCATGTCACTGTCCTCAGCCAAATGCCTGGTGGAACATTTCTGCCCTACATGCCCTGTGAAAGGTAATAAATCCTGCAGGGCATGCAGCAGAGAATTCCACAAGGTGGGGGCCAAGGTCAAAAAAGCCCTGTCCTTTGAGGACAGCTGAATCTCTTTCAGGACGGGGACCACCAATAAGTTCTTATTCTTTGAATACAACACTCTTCTGGGGACATAATGAGATAAGTGGTCACAAAGGTATGTGGGCCCCTGATCATGAAAGGCCTTAAAGGTCAAGACCAAGACCTTTAACTTGACCCAGGCTCCATTGGAAGCTAGTGCAGTTTGAACAGCACAGGTTGAATATGTGACCTCCGAGGGGTCTCTGTGAGGACACGCATGGCTGCATTCTGGATCAACTGAAGCTTCTGGGTCAGGCACAAGGGTAGGCCTGCACAGAGAGAATTACAGTAGTCTATCCTGGAGGTGACCATTGATTGAATTACTGTGGCTAGATGGGGTGGGACAGGTAGGGAGCCAGTGGCCTAACCTGGCAGAGTTGGAAAAACACCAGCTTGGCAATTTTCACAACCTGGGCCTCCTTAGACAGAGTGGCATCCAGAGTCATGCCCAGAATCCTGAAGGTCAATGCTGGTGTTAAGGGTTGGGGATTGGCATCCCAATCATGGCTCCACCAAACCCAACCACAGGACCTCCATCTTACCCAAATTCATTTTCAGGTGGCTCTGTTTTAGCCACCAAACCACAGCCTCCAGACCTTCAGCTAAATTCATGGGAATGGTGTCCAGTTGGCCACCCATCAACAGAAATAGATGTGTGTCATCCATATATTGATGACTCCAGCCTGAAACTCCATGCCAGCTGGGCAAGAAGGTGCATATAGATGTTAAACAACATCAGGGAGAGGAGTGCTCCTTGAAGAACCCTGCATTCCAGCTGGTACCTTGGAGACACTGTCCCCCCAAGCACCACCCTCTGTCCCCTACCATGGAAGAGTGAGGCAAACCACTGTAAAGCTACCCCACAGATTCCAATGTCGGTGAGGTGGTGAGTCAACAAGTTGTAGTCACCTGTGTCAAACGCTGCTGTCAGGCTGTAACAAATATTTGTTACAGTCCAGTTTGGAGCTGGTATTCTTATTCTGGACAATCAAAACCTTGACTTAACTCAATGTACCTGCCCCCTACAGTTACACATACACACAAGACAAGCCTTTATTGGTATATATAAAAATATAGAATAGAGGGTTGGCCAGGTTACAGATCAGGAGAGCACAAAATCCATATAGAATAAAATTAGGATTACAAAATAAAACAAAGTAGCAACATAGTGAAACCAGATACATAGTAGTACTTATCAGAAAGAGGAACCATAGCTCTATAAAGAAATTTTGCTACTAATTCAGTTTTTTCAGAATCAGAATTATCAAGCAAAAAAAAAGCACCTTAAAATCATCAGACGTCTCTAAAATTTAAGCCAATTTGGGATATGAAAGATCCCAGTGGGACGCCAAATAGAGAGGACACTGGAGAAGAACACGGTTGACAGTCTCAATGCAATCCATTTTACAGGGACAGCACCTACTTGAATAGGGAGTCCCTTGGAACCTGCCAGATAAAATGACTGATGGAAGGGCATTGAATCTGGCCAAGGAAAACCCTCTGTGCAAATTTGGAGCTAGAAGTTGATAGAGGTACACAGCTGGAATATTTGCATTTAGAATAATTCCTACGTTAAGATTCTGTTAGCAAGAAGACTATAAAGAGTTTGTAGCTCTGAGCCCAGTAAACTAGATTTTATTTTTTAAAAAGCCTTGGACTCAGAAAGCAAGGATAAGGATTCTAACAGCACGATCCAGGGGGTGGGGCGGAAAGTCTTTTGGGAGCAAACGAGCTGATACATGGGTGCAGGAAGGGTTTGTGCTGATGTACAACCGGTGCCGCCACAGCGGGTGGGAGTTATGTGGGCGGGGGACCGCCCAAGCGCCACTCCGCCCGAGGGCAACGGCACCTGAGGGCTGTGCCCAAGCATGGGCAGAAGTGAGGCGGAGCGTGGCATTCAGGAGGAGGAGGGGGTGGAGTTGGGGGCGCAGCCAGGCTTAGGCAGCTTTCTGAGCAGTTTGGCTTATGACGCCCCCCCCCCCCCGAGAGGCACAACTTTACACCGGCAAAAATGGTGGTGTGTCCCATAGGCACTCGTTGAAACCCAAAACAAAGGTTGCCTCCATCACTGCAGAAGCTCGCAAACCCCTTAGGGAGCGGCGTGATTGCCTCACCAATCCCCTTACGCCTTGGGCTGATGAGCCCCCTTCCCAGCACCCAATCGCAGTCGCCCTCCTCATAGAAATACTTCCGCTCTGGCCTCACACAACTCAGTTGTTAGGGAGAGGAGTGCGTGGCGGGAAGTTCTGCTGGCGAGTTCCCAGTTGTAAAGACTTAGAGTGAGGAACAGACAGGCACGTTGGTGACGGGTTTTGCACCTCACAGTTGCTTTGACAGTATCTTTGACTTGCGAGGGGGAGAGAGAGGTCTCTCCCCTGGGGCTAACTACTCTTGTTTCCAGGTCTCCACAGGTTCCGGGCTCCCGGAGGCTCTGCATGCGAGAACTGTAGCCCATGGCTGGGTAAGTTCTGACAGGGTAGTAGTGGAAGCGTCCTTCAGGGCCACTCTGGTCAGACCAGTCTCAGTTGTTGCTCTAATGAAGACACTCACAAAGACAGCCAGTTCAACAAAGTTGTATTAGGGTTAGGCAGATATCATAGTCAAGTCACAGTCCAAGAATCATTCACTTACAATCAGTCCAGCCAGGCAAAGGTACAGATACACAGTCCAAATAGAATAGTCAAGTCACAGTCCTTTATCATCAATCCCTTATCAATCCAACAGCATGCCACACTCTATCCGTCTGTTCAACTCCACACAAGATAGACGTTAGGCTACTGTATTTATATCCCCCTTAACCAATCACATTGTTCATTGGTAAATGACATTCACATGATATTCACATGCTTACACTTAAACACCTGTATGCAAGAGTTACACAATCCTTTTACCAGTTCCAATAAGCCTTAAAGCTATAGGATACTGTCATCCTCCCCCATTGGGAAAATTCTTGCAACATACAGTTCATACAGTTTATTTCATTCCTAGTATTAGACAGTTTTCCCTGAGCTTGTTTGCAGTTTGTACTTAAGTAAGAATATCTGCCAGGTTAGTGTTAGTTTCACAGTACTCAAGTTGTATCAGCCCTTCAGCTATACACTGCTTCACATTGGGGAAGTGCACGTCTGTGTGCTTAGATCGCCCCTTCACACCCATTGAAGAAGCCAGCTGAATAGCTGCCTGGTTATCCTCCTTCACCATTATAGGATGGATAATTTGCATACCTAGATCTACCAAAAGTTGTTTATACCAGGTTAACTCCGTGCATACATTGCTGAGTGCTGCCAATTCTGCCTCACATGTTGACAATGCTACATGCTTCTGCTTGATTGACCTCCAAACCACTAGGGTCTCACCTAGAAATATTGCAATGCCTGAAGTGGATTGCCTAGTGGCTGGATCATTCGCAAAGCTAGCATCAGCATAGGCTGTCAGGTTGAGATTTCCCTTTGGAGTTATAAACAAACTCATATTAATGGTTTGCTTCAGGTATCTCAAAATATGCTTTGCAGCTAGCCAATGCTTCTGCTGCGGTTGCACTGTAGCCCTGGCTAACAAATTACTGGCCATGGCAATGTCAGGCCTGGACCAATTAGCCAAATATATGAGGCTTCCTATGAGAGATTGGTATATCTCTTTGTCAAACACAGGACTTTCTAAACTGTCTTTCTCAAATTCTGGAGACATAGGGCTACCCACTCCCTTGCACTGTTCCATATTGTACTGCTTGAGAAGCTGGGTAATTTTTGCCCTTTGAGACACTTTGTAACCTTCGGGTACCTTTTGGATTTCCAGACCAACATACTGTCTTATATCCCCAAGATCTCTCACAGTAAACTTACTGTTCAGCGTCTCTACAACATTATTCATTACATTTTCTGATTTGCAAATTAAAGCCAAATCATCAACAAAAATAAGAATAATACATTGTTGCTCCCCCTTCCCCTTGATGAATATGCAAGGATCAGCAATCCCTTGCTTATATCCAAGCTGTTTCAGGGTTGTGGTTAAATGTTTGCACCACTCGAAACCTGATTTTCTTAAACTGTACAAAGATTTTTTCAATAGCCAGCATTTCCCATTATCACCAGAAATACCTGGTGGCTTTTTAAGGTAAACGTTATGCCTTAGGGGTGCGTGCAAATAAACAGTTTTTATGTCCAAGTGTCTTACATGACAACCTTGCTTAGCTGCTATAGCCCAAGCACACAAGAGTGAACTTGCTTTTAAAGTAGGTGCAAATATTTCATCGTAGTCACAGCTACGTTGATCAAAGCCCTGAGCTACAAGGCGGGCCTTGTGCTGTACCTTGCCATCAGTACTGTTCTTTATTTTATAGACCCAGCGGGATCTGATCAGTCTTTGCCCAGGTGGTAAAGTTGTCTCTTCAAAGACTTGTAGCTGTGTTAAAGAGTCTAACTCTGATTGCATCGCTACTTGCCACTCGGTTTGTTCCTTCTCAGACAGCTGCTGTATTTCCTCATAGCTTGAGGGCTCAACCAATACAGCACATGCAGTCCCTGGAACAAACCAGTCGGGTTGTTTCCGCTCACGGGTTGATCTACGGACAGTTGGCTCAGCAGTCTCCCCTGTTGCAGGCTGCTGTGATGCACCATCTTGCTGCAGACGTGCAGCCGGAGACTCTGAGGTTAACATTGTCTCCTGTTTTTCCTCCTTTACTGAGCCACTTGGTGGGAAGGGCAGGATATAAATCATAAAATAAATAAATAAATACTCCCCCCGTCACTAGGCAACGCACTCCTCCTTCTGACCTTGGGGGTTTGCTGCTCTGGACTTTCAGAAGTTGGCAGAAACAAAGACGTGGGGCTAGAAATCTGTTCCCATCCCACGGACTTTTCCAGAAAGCTTGCAGAACAACTGGAAGTGATTTGTTTCTCTCCAGCCAAACCAAAACGATAGGCTTTGTGGTTACTTTGGTAACCTAGAAATATCATTTTTTTAGCCTTGTCTCACCCTTTTCTCCTCATCTGACTCGGTATATGTACATAGGCAGGGATTCCAAAAATTTGACATGGTTAAGTGATGGTTTTCTGCCATACCATACACTTGCTGGAATCTGTCCTGTAGCTGAGGACCAAATTAAGTTTAGATTGTGCGATGCACACATAAAACTCTCACCCCAGTAGTGCATGGGTAGATTACTGTCTTTTAATATGCAGAATGCCATGTTTTCCAACGTTTGATTCTGGCGTTCACAAAACGCGTTGTGTTGAGGACGATAAGGAGCTGTCAGCCTCTGCTCTATTCCATGCCTTCGGAATAGAGTCTCCACTCTTGCTTTTACAAACTCTCCTCGTCTATCAGATATCATGCACTTTGGCAATTTTCCTGTTTTCCTTTTCACAAACCGGAGCCAATTGGATACAGTCTGGTAGGTATCTGCCTTTGATCTGAGAAGAAAACAGAAACCGTACCTGCTATGATGGTCCTCTATACATGAACGGTATTTAGCCCCTCCGAGGCTTTTGGGAAATGGCCCGATCAGATCAAGAAATACTACATCTAGTATTTCCTTAGTTTGGAAATTGCCAGGAGTTTTCACTGCGGTGGATTTAGACTTCACAACCTTACAGACCTCACAGTCAATGTAGCATTTGCATGGCTTTAGCTTTATACCTGCTGACAGCAAAGTTTTCTTTACAGCCTGAAAATTTGCATGTCCAAGCCGTCTATGCCACATGTGGATGCATTCATCATGGGGTGGTGGATTTGCACTCACTGCCTGTACACTCTTCTCCATTCCCAGGAGATACAGGTCTACTTGCCGTTTCACTTTTACAGACAGTCCTATTGCACTTATGCTGCATTCGGTCACTGTAAAAGAAACTTGAAAACCTTTTTTAGTCAAAGATGACACAGAGAGTAGGTTGTAATTTAGGTTTGGTACATATAGCATATTCAGTGCCTTTCCAAGACTTGCCATATTTACAATTCCTTTCCCGGCTACTTCTGCACAAACACCATCAGCCAGTGACACACACTGGTCCTTCTCAGGAATAAATGTCTCAAACATTTGCTTGTCCTTGGCAATATGAATAGTCGCTCCACTATCTATCAGGAACTGGTGAGCACTACGGGAAGAATGTTCATTAATTATTATATTCCCATACCCACCTCCTGGGTAAGAGGTAGACTTCTTGCCTTTTTTCATATTGCACTGTTTCTTTAAGTGCTTAGTGCTGCCACACGTGTAGCACTTTCTCACTGCATACGCCCTTGCAGTGTCATGCTCATGCTTGGCCCCTTTAAGGCTCTCCAGGGCATTGTTACTTGCAGAATGGGCGGGAGTCTCCCGGATTTGGGCATTTTCCCTCCTCCTCATGGCCTCATTCAGCAAACGGTGGATCACGTTAGGCAGTTAATTCAGCTTTAGGCACGACATCCAAGTTCGCAACAAACTGATCATAACTGGCATCTAACGAACACAAAACAATGTAGGCTTGCTGTAAGGGAGAAAATATTACCTCCTTCTCCTGGAGCTCAGCTATAGTTCATTTCATGAATTCCAAGTGAGTTTGCATATCTCCACTTGGCTCCAGACGGGCTCTTCATAGCTTTTTCATTAGGTAAATCTGGGAGCCAACACTTTCCCGCACATAAATTGCTTTTAAAGCATCCCAGCAACCTTTGGCACTGTTGGCACCTTTAATGTGGACAAGTTGGGAATCTTCCAAGGTAAGCCCTATTAGGGAAAAAGCTTTATCATCGTCTCTGCAGAGTTTGATAATCAGCTCAGTGTCATCCAAAGCATGAAGAGCTGTTACATCAGGCGGGTTAGCCACTAACTCCCACAGGCCTTGGAATTTTAACAACATGGTGACTTTCTCAGCCCACGTACCATAATTGCCTCCATTTAGCCTGGTTATAAGAAAACCCGAGGCTTGAACACTGGACTCCATCGTATGGACCTAGACAAAGATAAACTGCCACACCCACAGCTGGTGCTGCCTTACTAACGAGTAAGCTTCCTTCACAGAACACTGAAGCACTGGAATAGCCAGGTATTATACCCAGGCAGGACACTCTGGGCCCATAACCGATGACAGAGTAGTAGTGGAAGCGTCCTTCAGGGCCATTCATGGTCTGATGGCAACCATGTTAGACCCGCGCCTTAAGGGCACAGTCGCCAAGTGGGCCAATGAGCTTGATGAGCTCTCCCAGAAGGTTGAGCATTCCAGAGTCAGGGCAGACCCAGTGCCGGTAGTTGAGGAGGAGGGGGGTGGAAGCAGCTCATCTGCCACTTCCACTTCTGTTGTTCATCCCCAACCTCCCCAGCTAGGCAGTGTTTCCCACCAGACTCACACCACAAAGAGTGCTGAGATGACATTCATCGGGCGGGTCGTTAACCCCTCTAGGAGCAGTAGGGCACTGAGAGCAAAGACGGGTGCTGCGATTGTGAGGGATTATCTTTTGGAGCCCCTCAAGCCACAGGAAGCATCTCCTTTGGACTACTGGGTCATGAAGGAGGAGGTCTGGCCAGCCCTCTTCTCCGTGGCCAAGGCATTCCTCTCATGCCCACCGACAAGCGTGCAGAGCAAGCGCATCTTTTCACATATGGGCGACATTGACTGCCCACATCACAATCGCCTGCAACCCTGGACAGTTGAGTAGTTGGTCTTCCTGAAGGTCAACTTCCCTCTGTTCGGCTGCCCGAACGTAGACTTTGAGAGTGAATGAAGTGAGCTCCTACTTGTGCCTGCATCCTCTCTTGGCCCATGCTTGGAAGGTGGTTGTAAAACGCTCCTCCACTAAAAATAGACTAGAGTCCAAAGACAGCTCAAAAACTCACTCACAAATTGATTGGCAGTGCATTCCCCCCCACCCCTCATCCCTCCCCAAACCAAAAGTGAATGCTGGTTTAAAAACTGCAAAGCGATCCAAATTTCCCCAGTCCCCCATCCACACATGCCTAATAATACTGAAAGGGCCATTGCAGCCCCCAACTGTAACTGACAGCACTCACAGGCCCAGCCCGGATAACCCAGGTTTTTTTTCAAGGGAAGGAGGAAGAAAGAGGGAGGTGCCAGTGATGATGACAGGCAGCCAGCAGCCATACCAATGCTGAGGTCCCTCTAATGAGAAAGTGATGCTGGTGTGTTGCTGAGCTGAGAGAGAAGGAATGGTTGCCTTCCTCTCACACTATCTGAGACCCTCCCAGTGATCTTCCTCATTTGGGGTGCAATTCTGGCTCGCCTCCTTGTGGTGCACCCTGGGTAACGCAAAAGAGCCTGGACCAGTCAATCATCCATCACTCAAGGTAAGTTAAAATGCTTCTTGCTTTGTGTCAGATACAGAATGATGTGGAGCTAGGTGTGGTGGTCCTTGTTTGAGAATTGTGCTGTTTGGGGCAGGGCTGGGGAGCTGGCATCTGTAGATTGTGTGTTCTGTGGCAGGGAAGCTGGAACCCGGGTGAGAGACCCAGAGCCAGCATGGTTGTTGTGCTTGGCCAGCTCTCCTCGTGTTGTATGGGGCAGGGCTGGAGAGCTGGCATCTTTAGATTGTGTGTTCTGTGGCAGGGAAGCTGGCACCTGGGTGAGAGACCCAGAGCCAGCATGCTTGTTGTGCTTGGCCAGCTCTCCCTGTGTTGTTTGGGGCAGGGCTGGAGAGTTGGCATCTGTAGATTGTGTGTTCTGTGGCATGGAAGATGGCACCTGGGTGAGAGACCCAGAGCCAGCATGCTTGTTGTGCTTGGCCAGCTCTCCCCATGTTGTTTGGGAGAGGGCTGGAGAGCTGGCATCTGCAGATTGTGTGTTCTGGGCAGGGAAGATGGCACCTGGGTGAGAGACCCAGAGTCAGCATGCTTGTTGTGTTTGGCCAGCTCCCCCCCCCTTGTTGTTTGGAGCAGGGCTGGAGAGCTGGCATCTGGGTTTGCTGCAGCCAGGTCTGCAGAGCAGACCTTGAGCAGATTGTGTTTTGTGTGGCAGTGACATTGGCAACTGGGTTTATATTGGTTCCAGGCCAGCAGGGTTCATAGAGTAGATAGAGGGATGTAGTGCATTTGGGTCCTATAGAGATTCTCTGGTGTGAAGTTAGGTTTGGCTTTGGGTGCCCCAGGAATTGGACCCCCTGGTCCAATTTTTTTTTTTTTGGCCTTGTGGGTTTTGTGTGAGACAGTGCCCTGAAGCTGCACAGCAGTTTGGGGGGCTCTCCTCAAAACCTCCTGCTCCCCACGACAAAACCTCTCACGACAATTACAGTGAGGAAGTGGCTGTAATTGTTTTTTTCTCACCATTGGGAGCAGTGTTCCTTTCGGGGTGCCCACCCTCTTTGGGTGCCCCTGGAATGGGACCCCCTGGCCCAATCTGTTTGGAACTTTGGGGATTTGTAGGGGAGAGTCCCCTGCAGGTTCCCTGCAAATTTGGGGGCTCTCCCTCAAGCCCCCTCCCCTGCAGGCAGCTTCAAATGTACCCTATTTGCCATTGATTTCAATGGCCCATAGGATATAATTGGGCCTTATATTCGGAAATAGCCGCGCATCTACCGTATATGCAGCTATTCCGACTACGGATTTCAGAAATATACGGGATTCCGTATTTTTTCCCCCGTATACTTCTGAATCCGTGTACTACCAAATTTTAATTTTTTTGCAAATCCCTAATAGGTAGCCCCATGATCTTTCGCAAAAAGGTAGAGTGGACACGTTCAACTGAACTGTCAATTGCGTCAATCCGGGGAGTGGGGGGGGGGGTACCCCATACAATAATTGTGCTTGAGTTTAGCATTAAAGGCCTCAAGTGCTACTGGCGCATAATGATTACCTCTGTCAGAGAAATAAAAGCAAGATATTGCCACAGCACTAACTTTAACTACATTAATAGCCATTAATAATCAGGTAATGTGGGATTGAAAATAGATGCCCAGGTATTTGAAGTGCTTAGCCTGTTCAAGTTTGTTATCACTAATAATCCACTTATATGATTTTCAGGAAAAAGGAAAGACCAGTACCATCGATTTTTCATAGTTCAGCTCCAGTCAGTCACACAATTTTCGTGACAACAGTTCAGTAAGCATTTAATCCAACACAAGAGGTAGACAAAAGAACCATATCATCTTTATATAATAAAAAGGGAATGTGAGCAGAACCAAGTCTAGGGCTGTGGCCATCAATTAAAGACAAGAAGGGGGCAAGATCATTTTTTAAAAGATTAAACAAATGGGGGGGGGGGGCTACCAGCAGTTACATGAATGTGAGGTATATATGGTGACTTGCTTTCTTACAAGGAAAGTCCATGCAATTAACTGTGATGGGAAAATTACAAATTTTCACTGGGTTCAAAGAAGGGGTCCAAATTGCTACTAACTGGAATAGAAACTCTTTATTGATTGACCATGATCAAGGAATGCCATCTATTTCTAAGAAAGTTTGAGATGTTGACACTGTTATATTTTTCATCAGGGCTTTTCTTGTAGGAGGAACTCTTTTGCCTATTAGGCCATACACCCCTGAAGTAACCAATCCCCCAAGAGTTTACAGGGCTCCTAGTACAGGGCCTACTGTAAGCTCCAGGAGGAATGGCTACATTAGGGGTGTGGCCTAATATGCAAAGGAGTTCCTGCTACAAAAAAAGCCCTGCTTTTCATCTTTGGTACTTATAGCAAGTTTTACATCACAAGAAGGCAATAACATATAACCAGTCAATGCATACCTACTCGTCACTGCACTAACTCTAAATGATTAGAAAAGCAATCTATACTTCCTTCTTAACACGCTTTTAAGAACTACTGCCTTATCTATTGTATGCTACAAGTCCAACTTTAATTGCTGAATGCTATAGTTTAGAAAACAGGATATGTATTAAAGATTAGTTTGTCCTATTAGGTGAGGAATGCAGATTTTTGAGACTTCAGCTAAAAGCACAGATAACAGTGCTGTCTCATCACTGTGTCAAACATTCTCCTCAGTTCTTTACTTGGGGCGTTTTTGCACTCACCTTAATCGGCAGCGACGTCCCTCTTCACCACGCAGGATCTGCGCGGATTTCACACCAATTGCTGCAGAGCACCCAGAAGAGCCGCAAAGTCCCGCGGCTTTTGCGGCACAAATGGAAACTGGTTTTTGGCGGTTTCCATTTGCGCCGCAAAAGCCGCAGGACTTTGCGGCTCTTCCGGGTGCTCCGCAGCAATTGGTGCGAAATCCGCGCAGATCCTGCGCGGTGAAGAGGGACGTCGCTGCCGATTAAGGTCAGTGCGAAAACGCCCTTGGTCTTCACAAATATGACTACGCTATGGCTCATTCACATTTCACCTTTTCCCCCCTTCAACAGCTACCACTACTGAACAGCAACTGTGAAGCATGTGACTATACAAAGCTGCCTGATACAAAGATAACTGGTCCATGATCTCCAGTACTGTTTTGACTAACTGGTATTCTACACAGTTCTTAAGCACAGGTTGTTTCTATCCTTGCTGCCTCAGATCTTTTCAGATAGAGATCATAGAATCATAGAGTTGGAAGGGACCTCCAGGGTCATCTAGCCCAACCCCCTGCACAATGCAGGAAATTCACAAATACTCCCCGTAAATTCACAGGATCTTCATCGCTGTCAGATGGTCTTGTAGTCTCTGTTTAAAAACCTCCAAGGAAGGAGAGCCCACCATCTCCTGAGGAAGCCTGCTCCACTGAGGAGCCGCTCTAACGGTTAGGAAGTTCTTCCTAACGTTGAACTGGAAACTCTTTTGATTTAATTTCAACCCATTGGTTCTGGTCCTATCTTCTGGGGCCACAGGAAAACAATTCCACACCATCCTCTATAAGACAGCCCTTCAATTACTTGAAGATGGTGATCATATCACCTCTCAGCCGCCTCCTCTCCAGGCTAAACATGCCCAGCTCTTTCAACTTTTCTTCATAGGACCTGGTCTCCAGTCCCCTCACCATCTTGGTTCCCCTCCTCTGGACATATTTCAACTTGTCTATATCCTTCTTAAATTGTGGTGCCCAAAACTGAACACAATACTCTAGGTGAGGTTTAATCAGAGCAGAGTAAAGCCATACCCTCACTTAATGTTATCTGGCCACTATACTTCTGTTGATACAGCCCAAAATTGCATTTGCCTTTTTAGCCACCACCTCATACTGCTGACTCATGTTCAGTGTATGGTCCAGTAAGACCCCTAGATCCTTTTTGCACAAACTACTGCCAAGATAAGTCTCCCTATCCTATAATGATGCATTGGATTTTTCCTACCTAAATGCAGAACTTTACATTTATCCCAGTTAAAATTCATTGTATTGGTTTTAGGCCAGTTTTCCAGCCTATTAAGATCATCCTGTATCCAGTCTTTGTCTTCTACTGTATTCACAACCCCTCCGAGTTTAGTACCTCCTGCAAATTTAATAAGCATTCTGTCTATTCCTTCATCCAGATCATTTATGAAGATGTTGAAACAAAACAGGTCCCAGAACAGATCCTTGAGGCACTCCTCTCCAAGAGGATGAGGAACCATTCACAAGCACTTTTTGGGTGTGATCCGTCAACCAGTTACAGATCCACCTAACGGTAACAGGATCCAAACCACAGGGATAGAATCTATATCCTTCTGTATACAACAAGAACTGACCAGTGACATTGCAAAGGTGCAGTATCTTAAGTCAGTAATGCATTCCTAAACTGAGTTACAGACTTTAATAAAATTAGGAGAATGTAATTCTGTTTGCCATTGTAGGACAGTGATACCATCATAACATGATGACTGTGACGGAACCGGCCGATTCTGCCTTCAGACCCGGTCCCGTCAACTCCCTATTGAGTCTCCAACTCCTGGAGGGAGCTATTTCTCCTCCGGCCACTTGGGCTCGCTGCCACCACCTGCTCAGTCTAGGGGTTCAGATTGAGAGGAACAGGACTCCCAATCCCCCTCTCCAGCTATGAGGCCAGGCCTCAAGGTCCTTTGCCACCCTGTACTTGGGTATCACAGAGACCACAGCACTTCTTCGGGGAACCCCTGGAGGATTGGCACCTTATCCAACTGCATGCCTTCCCCCTTCCCCGGGGCCCCCTTCATAAAGCAGCGTGGTCTAAGCGGTCAGGATCTATGTGGTACAGAGTTTGACTGCCAGCATTCAAAACAGAAAAAAATGTTTAATAAGAAGAGAAAGAAAATAAAAAAAACAAAAACAGTTACATGTAAAAGTTTAGCACAGCACCTGAATAGCAACCAGAGGACAAATAAAGGTGGATTTAAACGCATCTGCTCATCCCTGGTGTAAACTGGCCCTACCTTGTGAATGACTGCCTTGGGGCCACCCCCACAGGCAGGAGCCCAGGCTACCAACCTTTCTCCTTCAGCGCCAGCTGAAAAACTCCCCTTTTCCTGCCTAACTCAACTAAATAAAACAAAAGAACTTCCTGCCCCTCTAGGAGGCTTTCCCCCTAGAGTTGCTGGTTTAACTCCAGAAGGGGGGAGGCAATGAGGGGAAGGCTAAAGAACTTCCTGCCCCTCTAGGAGGCTTTCCCCCTAGAGGCACTGGTTTAACTCTGGAAAGGAAGAGGGGATGGAGGGAGGCTAGGCCAAAGCCTACTTTAGTAGTTTAATGTTCCCTTCCAACGAAGCACCAACATTAACTAAGATGGCGTTAGCGGTCCCAACCCTCCCGCCCTGGCGGGGGACCCCAGGATTTCCCCCCTCTTCCCCCGCTCCCCCCAAAAATGGAAGCGGGGGGAGAGGGGGGAAATGGCGAGCCGCCCCGTCCCGCAGCGTGCGAGGCCGCCGCGCCGCGCCGCTGCCGCCCCCTTCCCGCCCAGTGAGGTCGCAGGCGGCGGGCCCGCCAGCGCCCAGCAGCAGGAGGAGGCGGCGGTGGCAGAGGAGCTGTCGGCCGAGGGCCTCGCTGGCTGGCGGCGTTGGCAGCACAGCCCCGCCAGCACAGCCCCGCCAGCACCAGCGCGGCAGCGCCGGAGGCAGCACCTCGGCAGCGCCGGAAGCAGCACCTCGGCCTCCGGCATTGGCAGCACAGCACAGCCCCGCCAGCACCAGCGCGGCAGCGCTGGAGGCCGAGGAGGAGGCTCCGAGCCCCCGGCCCCGCTCTCCATGCCCGCGCCACCGCCCTGCTTCACCCAGGCTTCCAGCCTCAGGCAGGGCCGAGGGGCGGGGAGAACGAGCGGGAGGAGGAGGAAGGGACAGCTTCCTCCTCAGGCTGCGGCGCGGGAACCTGCGGCTGTGGCGCTTGTCACAGCCTTGATCTTGGCTCCACCCCTAACATCTCCTGGCTCCACCCCCAAAGTCTCCTGGCTCCACCCCCAAAGTTCCCAGGTATTTCTTCAATTGGACTTGGCAACCCTAGATGGCGTTCCTCCACAATGACTAAGTACACTAAGATAATGTTGCACCACAGTTTAGCACTATTTTCTGGCACAATGGCTCATATTGGGTTGGGTCCAAACATCTTCCAAGGAGTCTTCCTCTAGCCCAGGGGTGGCCAACCTTGCTTAATGTAAGAGCCACATAGAATAAACATCAGATGCTTGAGAGCTGCAAGACAAGAATGTCAGATATTCAAGAGCTGCAAGAAGAGAAGGAAGGAAGGAAAGAAGGGAGGGAGGGAGACAAGCAAATAGATGGGGAGCGAGAGGTGGAAAGGAAGCAACTTTAACTTTAAATGCATTCTCCATGCTGCTGGCTGGCTTAGCTTGGAGAAGTGATTTAAAGAGAGAAATGCCTTCTCCAAGCCAACTGATGGGGCAGTGGGGGGCTTCGAGAACCAGACAATATATTTGAAAGAGCCACATGTGGCTCCTGAGTCACAGTTTGGCCACCCTTACTCTAGCCTAAGGAGCTGTCCTCCAACTGTTCTCCCAAGAGAAGAACCACTTGTTAAAAGAAGTCTCCTTAGGCTGGAAAAGGGCTTTAAATTTCCTTCAATGGAGAGAGAGGGTATGGGTAGGATCTACCCCATTATTTATTACACTAAACAATAAGCAAAATGAAATTAAGGATAGAGTTGATTTTCTCTGATGTTTGTGTTCTTCCGTATTCTGAGAGGTGCTGAAACAGGAGTCACATGCTTTTAAATATATGCATTTTGACCACTGCCCTAGTTTCTTAACATTAAACACAGCTGTTTTGGGAATCTCCTATACAAACGGGGAAACACTTGGTTTTAATCTGAAAGATTTATAACAGAGCCATGAACACATCCTCTTCCAGATTTTGAACAATGAAGACTGGTGACATTCTGAGTAGACTCTTCTAAATCCATTTAAGTCCATGGGCTTGGAAGGGTATAATTATGCTTAGTAAATTTCTTGCCATTTAAAATGGATCATTCAGAACTTATTTCTTCAAGGTGCTTTTATGATACAGGGTGTGTTACCTTAGCATTCAAAAAAGTGCCTTGGTGTTTAGAAACACTAATATACATCAGCTTGCCAAACACCCTCGCATACTTTCACCACTAAAAATTAAGCCTAATCTATTTTGAGGATTATGTAAACCCCATCAGAATTTTCAGTATTTCCAGGAATTAGATCTATTTTGAAGAAACAATATTTCCATTCTATTTCTCTGTAACTTCATTTGCTGATGTGCCATTCTTTATTTGTTAATTCAAATAAGGTAAGGTAAGGTAAATTTATTTTTGTATCCCGCCCTCCCCCGCCAAAGGCAGGCTCAGGGCAGCTCACAGACATGGGACAACCATGATTTCAATAAAATACAATCGAGACAAAAGCAGATTAAAATACAATTAAGTTACCGTTATAGATTAAATTAAAATAGATAAAACAGCTGTTATAAGTTAAAAGTTAATAGTTAAGGTGCTACAGTTCACGGTCATGTATAAGATGGCTAGGTGTCTACAAGTCAATTTAGCCGGGTTCTATCTTGAAAGCAAGCTGAAAGAGGATGGTTTTGCAAGCCCTGCGGAACTGATTCAAGGGGGGTTTTTTGTTTTTGTTTGTAGTGCTAAGTATTTCATTTTATTTCATTTATTGGATTTGTATTCCACCCTTCCCACAAACTCCACAGAAAAAAAATCTATTTCCTTATCTTTGATATGTTTACAGAGACCAGGGCTTTTATGTAGAAAAAGCCCAGCAGGAACTCACTTGCATATTAGGCCACAGCCCCTAACACTAAGCCAGCTGGAACTGTGTTCCTGTGTATTCCTGCTCAAAAAAAGCCCTGACAGAGACATTGTTATGTAGGTCAATTTGGCTTATTTCTGTGGACATAGATTTCAGGGGGGGAATGGTGATTTACTTAGCAACAATCCACTTTAGCGCTTTTTACAAGAATCCAGCAGAATCTGCCACTTAGACACAAAGGGAGCAATCCTAAGTGAATCTACGCAGAAGCAAGTGCCATCTTATTCACTTTGGCAGTCATCTGGAAAAAAACACTGGAAAAAATTAAACCCTGATCTCACCTAGAGAGCAAGAAATGTCAAATGATACTGTAAGGAAGAGAGAAAACTATTGCGATTAAGAAGCCATGCTGGAGCAAAAACTCTGCACAGAAAAGCTATGAGGTAAAGCACCTCCCTGACCACCCCCCCAAAGGGTCAATGTGAATGCTAATGAGCATGTTCTATCCTTCAGGTGTTGTTAATTGGTCGATGTTGTGTATATGAACTAATGTGTATGTTACAGGAGTGTTCCTGCCTGGCTCATTGGAGCCTTGAGGACTGAGCTTGGGGACTCAAGAACAATGCGCAGTAGGATCCAAATCCCTGCTACCCTGCTCCAGTCATGAGCCCTCTGCTGGTTTGAATGATCCAATGGTGTCCAGGCATGGGAACCTTGAACTGTATATAGTTGGCCCCATTGGCCCAGTAAAGCAGTCTTCTAATTCAACTGTTACCATGCTGTAACTAATAAAGAGAGCTATGATCACTACAACTTTGTCTCCTCCTTGCATTGAACCCACTATATTATAGTCTCTCTGCCCACTCAGTTCTTATCATCTGCAAGTCCAGAACTAGAAATGGGGTGATTAGCTTCTCACTGGAATCCGAGGCCCATAGGATGGGTGGAGAAGAATCAGAGGTGATGAAGTAATTTTCTAGAGGGTTCCAGCAAGAATGTGTCCTGCTTTGGTGTCATTGTCACCTGATGCTGCTTGGCCAAAAAGTTATAATTTAGCTAAAAGTCTGAAAAAGGAAGCTAGCTTGGATTCTGATGGACTGAAGGCCTGGACTATGACATGCTTATATTGCAATAAACAACAATGTAAAGAATGCATAAGCTAAAGCCCTTTGACTCTTGGATTTAAGGTTTGTACCATCTAACAGGTCTTAAAAATGTGTTAGTTAAGCTAGGGTTTTTTTTCCTGCTGTGTGATTTTAGAGTGTTGTGTTGCTTGTATATTAAACCTTTTGGTTTTCACAGAAATTAAATAAAATTTCATTTAATTTTAAAATAAATGAGAATTTGGTTACTTGTGTACAACAGCCACAGGGTTATTTGACGAAAGCCATAAAGAGGTCAGCAGTAAAAGTACATATAATGTTCATTTAAGGACAAAAGACTATCTGTAGATAGGTTTTGAACCCTACCTGAATTTATATTTTGGTACCAGTTAGTGCAGAAATGCTTGTATTTTTCTATTTTTATACTTTTGATTTTTTTCCGCCAAGCTTTTGATTTTTTTTTTTTGAAAAATCCATTTAAATGTCTGATTTATAATCCGGTGACTATAAACCTGTGTTTTTATCCCTCTATGTATTTGTTTTACATTTGGTCATACCTACCAGTTTGGACTACTCTGTTAATATTGAACTTCTTTTGTTCCGCAACAAAATGGCTGTTATAGTATAGATTGTATCACTCACAAAATGACTACCAGGGAGTAAGAGCGCAATCTCAAAGCATAGTGAGGTTTCACAAGATGTTACCAGGTTTCAGTTCAATCATCTTCTTGTCATGCTTAACATAAAATGTTCTGTTTGACATAAGAACCAGATAAAAGGGGATCTAGATCCCTATACCTTAATAGAACCAGAACACTAAAGTCTTTCTTTAAAATGTATTTTGGTACCAGTTAGTACAGAAATGCTTGTATTTTTCCATTCTTATACTTCTGATTTTTTTCTCCAAGCTTTTGATTTTTTTAAAAAAAAAATCCATTTAAATGTCTGATTTATAATCCTGTCACTATAAACCTGTGTTTTATCCTGAATCAATGACCGAATCTTAAAGTGGAAGAAATACAAGTAATTGTTTTAAGAATCCAGAAAGATTACTATTTTTTCAAATTGAAGTAACTCCTTGTTCAACAAATGCAGTGTTATTCTGAATCTCTTGTACAAGTAAATTTAATACACGCTCTTAATATATTCTGAGATGCTTATAGTTTCCAGTGTTATACTAAGAAGGTGGGTACTATTAATAAACTTAGATAAGCTAACGTTCCTTTTAAATGTTAAATGCCTGGGTAAGGCTGCCAGATCCAGGTTGGGAAATTCCTAGAGATCTGGGGGCAGAACCTGGGGAGGGCAGGTTTGAGGAATAGAGGAAATTCAGCAGATATGTGATGCCATAGAGGCCACCCTCCAGGGCTGCCATTTCCTCCAGAGAATCTGATCTCTGCAGTCTAGAGATCAGGTGTAATTCCAAGAGAACTCCAGCCCCCACCTGCAGATTTAGCAATGAAAGAAAGAATCTCACACCACCCTCCAATTCCATCCTTCTCCCTCTAGTGGCTCCCTCCCCTCTTGCACTCTCTTTCCCAGCTCTAGGTCTCTGGGGGCATTATGCCAATAAAGGTTTTTGGAATTGGTAATTAGGGGACCTCTGTGGTGGAAGAGAAAAGATTGCAAGTCTGCCTATTTCCCTCTCCGCCGCTTCACACACAACAGAAACAGTTGCCTACCTATGGGTCAGCGCTCAGAGGCTGACCGAGGTCCTGAAGTTAAGCACACTTACTTGAAAGTAAGCCTGCATTAAGTTCCAATGAAATATTATTATAACAATCTTATGAAAGAACTGCATGTGGTTCCCGAGCCGCAGTTTGGGCACCCTTGTTCCATAGTCATATAGATGTGATTTAATGCCACTTATTTTTTTAAAAAAATCATCATATCAGATGCTTTGGGGTGATTCTACAGTTCAGTTACTTTAACTTCACTAATTATTCACTAATAGTATTTTGCTAATTCAAATTTCTACTTCGCTTTAACAAACATGCTTTTAAAATCTATGTTCTTCCCTCACATATTAACTGTTGCATGGGAGTTCTTTAAGGGTCACATTCTATATGTAAATGCATCTATCCCACTCACTGAACAGAAAGAGACACTATATATACAACAACCTCTTGAGTACAGCATAGCAAACATTATTCTCTTTCATGTGCAGTTGTTTAAAATTCCTGTGACCTACCTTGAGCCTTGGACTTCAGAAGGTTACAAGCAGAAATACTTAAACAAATTGTTAATACATTTCTTCCCATTGTAGATATCTTTTCAATAATGCTGAAATATACTTTTTAATATTTTAAATTTAATATTTTGCCAAAATATTAAATACTAATTTAATACCTAGGGTTCATTGAAAGTACTAAAAGTGTTTAATGTGTATTGAAAGTACTGGCAATTTGCTTTGTGCTTCAGTGAGAAAGGCAATCTATAAATGAAGTTTAAAAAATCAATAATTTTAATTCCATCTTTCCCCAAAGAACAGCCATATATGGTTCACTTCCATGTTTCAATCATATGAAGTAGGTTAGTCCGAGTTATTTGTGCATTGTCACCCTCTGAGTTTCACTGCTAAGTGGCAACTTGAATTTGGCTCTCCTCAGTTCTCATCCAAAACTCTTAAGTACTACATCACACTACCATGCAAGGCTTTCATTCTGCTGGGTTCAATGAAAATATGTACAGAAGACTCAGTCCCAATAAGAAATCATGATGGAAAAATACATCTCATCCTATCTCTTCAAGGTACAATAACCAGATATATGAACTCCAAACTACTTCCATCTCCTCTGTCCTAATGATGTTGCATCCCACAAAGAAAGTAAAAAAATTTTCCTTACCAAATGATTTCAAAATGAGCCCCTGCTTGTAAGGAATGTGCAGAAATGCAGTTGAAACATTACATGCTCAAACATCACCATAGCAACATTCACAAACAGGAGAGAGACATGGAGTCAGGGCAGAAATCTCAAACTGTGAGAGGATTTGCACAGATCCTGATTTGTAGTGAAAGTCAAAACCCAAGTAACCATACTTGGCAGGTTAGCTCTTGAACTCTTTCAACATTCTGTTCTCTTGGAGTGGCAACAACAGGCTGAAGTTCTGGGTGGTATTTTTAAAGAGATATAGAAAACTAATCCACATATTATTAGCAAAACAGCATGCCAGCATCTTTCTCTTTCATGCTGGAGTATCACCTTGGCATTTCATCTAGGCACTGTTGCCCTTTGCATTTCTTTTTGCTTTCAGTGGAGATAATTTGCACTTCAAGGTCTACTGGTTTCTTTTTCTTGATCAGATCTGAAAAATAAGTTATATCATAACAAGTCATAAATGTGTCATATATACCTCTAAAACGTGGTCCTACTTTAATGCTTTTCCTGCTGTCAAATCATGGTCATTGCAATATGGTAACTAACTAAGCTATAATAAAATTATACGGCATCATCTATTGGCTGTACATTGTTATTATACACTCACATTATTTCCCTATTATGAATAGTACTCTCTCTCTTAGCCCCATCTAATTGACTTCACTTTGATGAATTTCAGTTGTTGTAGCTAGAGGACAAAAACGGAGTGCTTAGAGAAGTGCAGCTGATGACCCTGAAGTGGGGGGGAGGGTCTCCAAACAGGGGGACCCCCTGCCCCTACCTGGGAATTGGCAACCCTATAATAGTGGCCTGTAGCTTTGATCATATTTCATCAACAACTCTTAGTTCATTTCCAAGCACAATTTAACAAACTCTCAAATTGGCTAGAACTGAGGTACCTCCTGTCCATGCCTTGAAATCTTCAACCGGGGCCTTGTTCTGGGTGCCATCCCATTCAGAACTAACATGGATGTGACCATACTTTTCTTTGATGATGCCCAAGCTTTGTAATACTCTCCCAAAACAAATTCATCAAGTACATGCACCTTTGTTTTATTTTAGAGACCTATTAAAATGTGTTAATTCAACCATGCTTTTTAAAGGTGTTTTTTTAATTTGTTTCTTCCTGGCTGCAAAGTTACTATAGTAGTTGGTTACAGATTGTCTTGAATCTTGCTCTTGGATACCTAGATTAGATAGAAAGGTAAGGTATCAGTGGTATAATAAATATAATTAATTTTCAGATCTTACCCACCCCACCTGATTTGATTTTATATGTACAAAGTCTATAAATTTACATCAATTGAAGGAGTAATTTTATTTACATTTAAAAATTCCACTGTAGACATGTGATGTCCTAATCTTTATGCAAATGCATTTCAGCTTTATGCACAAGGATATTGTAGACATATTTTAAATTTTTCTTCAAAAAAAGAAAAAGAAAGAAACTGTTTTCAATCAAAACGAAATGGTTCTCTGGCAAAATCCCTTCTGACCAAAGATAAAAAAATTATTCTAATTATTGATTGTATTTTACAAGTATTCATTTTGTTCAATCAGAATAGATTACAAGAGCAAACTTTTCCACCACATCCAAAACTCAGCAAAATGACAGGTTGTCTGATCTGCTATCCCTAAGTCACATTTCGCTTTATTTTAGTTGTCTCCTGCTCTAGTGTTAACAATTGCCCATTTCCCATACTTATGCATTTCTTTTTATCAGGACCATGACCACAGTTTAATTAAATAATTGTAAAAACAAAAAATTTTGGTGCCACATATGAAAGTACCATGTCTCTCTGTGTAGCCATAGTTGTATAAAGTTAAAAAGACCAACTCCTCCCTTCCTTCCTGAAGAAGTTATTGTAGTACTAACAGAGAATGATGAGTGAACTCAGCTCTTTTTCATAAATGTGGTTGCCAACAGGTTGAGCTTGGAGAAAAACATCCCATTCCCTTAAAAAGATGTTTTTTATGTTGAAATGGGAACCTGAATCTTTTCATAACATGGAGGTAAATAACCTCAAAACCTCATTAAGCCTCGGGGGGGGGGGGGGGGATGGATTTCTTTAGGCCTGTTGGTTATTCAACCTGGAAGAGTCTAGAACCCAAAGCTCCCTAAGTAAAAATGAAGCTCTAGGATAACTATGCCTTGAATAAGGGCGGGCAAGCTAGTATTAGAAGGCTGTCCTTCTAATCTTCCCCTCACAAGAAATCATGGCTATCCATGAATACCTTTAGGGGGATTCTGACCATCCGCAAAAATTTAAAGACTTATCAGAAGTAAGATAAGTCCTTACAGTGGTTTTCTTGGCAGGATGCTGAAAGTGATCCTGAAATAAAATTTGTGAGCATAATCTTTTTGAACCTCCTTTTGTAATAAATATCATGGGAGTTGGGTGGAAACTGCAATGGGAATATATGTCCTAGTCCTCCATTTATACAGGGATTCAGTAAAAACTTGTCAGGATAAATCAGTAAAATTTACAACACTCCATCAGTTCATTTTAAAAGGATGATTTCTGATTTTGGTTTTATATAATATAGGCATTGTATTCAAATTCAGTTCAGCAGAAGAAAATTAATTTCATTATTACAATTATAAAAATTAATTTCATCCTGCAATATCCTAAATTTTGTTTAATTAATTCAGACATATGTGGCGGGCGGCTGCTCAGGTGTGGGCGGATCTACAGCGCCACTCATTGGCTTCCAAAGGGGAGATGGCACGCTTTGCCGGGTGAGGGGAGAGGGGCCCGACGAGCAAGAGAGGATCCCTCGCCATGGTGATTCTGCCCAGGCGCACATCATTGGCCCGCTGCCCATGACCAGGCGAGGGGGCAGAAAGCCCGCACCTGAGAGGCCGTCAATCCCCCCACTCCCTCCCACTGTCAGAGACTCTGCCAATGGCAGGCTGGAGGCCAGGGACATGCACGGATAAGCAGAAGTGCCAAGTGCAGGAGTTCCCTGTCCTAGGAAGCAGCTGGAATGTGTGTCTGGGAGCATACAGATCAAGTCCAAAAGACACCACCACCCGGTTCCCCCCCCCCCCGATGTTGCCCTGCTGCTACCCCCCACTATATGCAGGGAACACCTCCCTTGGGGGCCGCAGAACTCAGAGTGTGAGCTGCTGAGCGTACATCCACTTCAGCAAACCCCCCAAGTGCCCAGCGCACAACAGCCCTGTGCGGTCGGGTAGGCCATCAGCCCAGGCAGGCTGAGGGGCGGCACCCCCCCTCCCCTGTCCAGCCACGTGAGGGGCGGCGTGGCAGCTCATAGCCCATTCCCCTTCCCCAAGAACCAAGTCTGCCCACCCTCCCAGGCACTCCCTCAGAGAGGCCACTGACAGAGGGGGGGGGGTCGCCCCGGGAACATGCAGGATATGCCAAGCAGGAGAGACTCATAAGACACTCAGTATGAACATATATTCATACATTTCAGTATGAGTTAAACATTTCAGATTAGGCTAAGACAAATGAAATATTGAAACAGTGACTGCCCCACTCTCAAAATGATGTCATGGAGTTTACCTCTTGGGGTTCTTCTCCCCACATAGCAGGAGACAGTGACCTCTGCCCCAAGCAAGCGGCAAAGGACTGAGGAACTGCATTACTGCATTACTTTACTATGCTGCATTCCTGAACCAAGAAGGAAAATGCAATAATATAGGATTCATGCAAATACCATGGCATATGGTTGCTGTGCAAATGTTACGTATGGTCCCTCACTAGGGTTGCCAGCTCCAACTCAATAAATATCTGGTGGAGTCAGGAGACTTTGGGGGTGGAACTGGAGCAAGAGTGTGACAAACAAAACTGAACTCCCAATGGAGTTCTGGCTATCACATTTTAAATGCCTTCCCTCCATTTGGAATAATGAAGGGAAGGGGCACCTTCCTATGGGGTTCATAGAATTAGACCCCCTGGTCCAATCTTTTTGAAAGATAGGAACTTTTTTGAGGGAAAGCAGCAGATGCTATGCTGAAAATTTGGTGCCTCTACCTCAAAAAACAGCCTCCCCAGAGCCCCAAATACTCACAGATCAATTTTTCATTATACCCTATGGGAATCGGTCTCCAAAAGGGAATAATAGAGTGCCCAGCAGACGTTTCCCACCTTTCAACTCCCACCTTGTGATGACCCTGCACCTCTAATATACTCTGGCTGTAATCACACATGCACAATAATGCACTTTCAATATACTTTCCAACTGAGCAAAGAAGGGAAAGCAAGAGAGTCCTTCTGTTTATTTTACAGTTCCCTCAGAAGTTGTTTGCACAGTAAAATAAAGAGTAAAAAGAAAATGAGAACTTTTGGTTTCCCTGTGTTAGTTTGAAGAACTTGGTTGAATATAGAGCAGATGGCTACTTTCAACAGTTCCTGTGAGTAAATTGCCCTAGTGAAACCACAAAAGTGTGTGCTTCCAAACTGTGTTTATTTTGGCTGTTTTGTGTGTGTGTGTTCACTTTCATTTAATGGATGTGGAGTTGCTAGGGGAACAAGGAAATGAAGACTGTATTCAAGAACAAGGTACAAGGTAGAGAGTTTAGCTCTTGGATCCCTGTGCATTTCGCTATAAGCTTAGTCAGGGGATATTCTACAGAGATTTCTCCACTCCCATCTTAAACAGAGAAGTGACTTCACCTCATCTTTCCTGCCCACTGGTGTGGCCATCATTTTCCTTTCAAAATAACATAGCAAACATTTATCATAAGCCTAACAAGCGGTGAGTGAACTCCAAAGCTGTGAATTCAAAGTTTTAATGCTTTCAGAGTTTATTTGCTGTGGTACAGCTTGGAAAAAGCATTTAAAGGGACCTCTTTCCCTTCCATGGGAAACAATGGAGGATGGGGCTCCTTCTAGGCCCATAAAATTGGACCCCCTGTTCTAATCTTTTTTAAACCTGGTGTTTTTTTGAGAGGCACCAGCAGTTATGCTGCAAATTTGGTGCTTCTACCTCAAAAAACAGCCCCCTCCCTGAACCCCAGATGCCCCTGGCTTGATTTTCCATTATAACCTATGGGGACCATTGACTATAATGGTGCCCATAGAGTATAATGGAGCCAAAAAAAAAATTCAGCAATCCCAAATGTTTCCTGAATCACAATACCACACCAATATTGAAATTGGGGGATATTGGGAATGCCAACTTTTTTGGGGGTGGGGAGGGGGGTTCAATATACCTGACCTGGAAAATACTGATTTGTGTGTGTGTGTGCACACCCCTACTCGTGTCCCATATTCCTGGTGTGCATTGGTTGGCTGAACCCTCTTGTCCACCAGCTCCATAAAACTGGAAGGCAAGAGGAGAGTCAGCCAAGAGGTGCCCAGTTCTTTAGACTACAAGGCATTTTGTCTAGATGGGTTTTCTGCATACTTGGTAGGGGGAAGAGACTTGAGAGGAATTAGTGCAAGGCAGCAGCGGTGTCCTGAACAGACTTTCACAGCTTAAAGGACTGGGATGTGTGTTTGATGTGCACCTCTGAACAAACCACACAAATTTTTTCATGGATGTACCCCTATATAAATTATTAGTGTATTCCTTGCAAATATAATTTGATATTACACAAGAATAAGTTCATAAATAGGCTCTGTATCCATACTATTTTAGTGAAGAGAAAAGGTCTAGTTCTAGAGCACAGTAGTGAGTGTGATAATAAGGTTTTGAACACAGACAGAAAAGGATACCTGATAAGCTGGGGGCCAAATTAGAAGAAGAAGAAGAAGAAGAAGAAGAAGAAGAAGAAGAAGAAGAAGAAGAAGAAGAAGAAGAAGAAGAAGAAGAAGAAGAAGAAGAAGAAGAAGAAGAAGAAGAAGAAGATATTGGATTTATATCCCGCCCTCCACTCCGAAGAGTCTCAGAGCGGCTCACAGTCTCCTTTACCTTCCTCCCCCACAACAGACACCCTGTGAGGTGGGTGGGGCTGGAGAGGGCTCTCACAGCAGCTGCCCTTTCAAGGACAACCTCTGCCAGAGCTATGGCTGACCCAAGGCCATGCTAGCAGGTGTAAGTGGAGGAGTGGGGAATCAAACTCGGTTCTCCCAGATAAGAGTCCGCACACTTAACCACTACACCAAACTGGCTCTCTCACCAAACTGCCGAGATCTTCTTATAGACATATCTGCCCCAGTAATATATAAAATGATGTTTTGGGGTGTGAATTTAAAGAGCAAAAGGGCAGATGGGTAGAGACACACAAGCCACCCATACAGCTAACTTCCCTTCAGTCTAAAGTTGATTGTTTTTGTTTTTGCCTAAAGTTGCCTTTGAGCTAACAGCTATGCTATGCTGGAATTTGCAGTCTTTGCCATATATTAAATCAAAGAATATCAGAGGAATAGAAATGTCTGTCAGAGCTATAACAATAAAAACATTATTTTCAAATAATAGTTTCTGCTAAATGATATAAGCATTTCATGAATATTTTAGCATTCAGTTGAGGCTCAAGAGGGCTTATCACATGAAACCTTTGAAGGACAACATAAGAAATCCATTACAAACCTAATTAAAGTGCATTTTACTTAACAGAAAGAGTGGACAATAGAACACGTGTACCAAATACTCATAAATATATTTCAAAATTAGGATGCAAACTTCTAGTCCTTATAAAAATCAAAATGTAATTTAATTGAAGTGGACACAAAATCAACATTATTTGACAAACTTAGCAACGTTAGCATCTGCTGAGAAGTAGTTTGTAGAAAGGTGGCAGATTTTGTGCCATAGCACTGTTCAAATAAATAAGAATGCATGGGTTTTATCCTGAATCTCAACATTTTGATTCTGAACAATGGGCACTGTAAACCCTCTGGTCCTGCTTGCCAACAGCTGCTGATATCAACATCACATCAGAATAACTTAGTCTTAATCCCATGGGCTCCCAGCAGCAAATTAGGAAGCATAACAGTGCCAGCAAAAAAAAGAGATAATAAACCAACACAAGAAGGCATTTCCACAGCATCCATAACATCAGCATCATCACCCATCAATCATAGTATTATGTATTGATGACACTTGCCATTAGCCACATCTGGAAGATACCAGTCACTACACAGCAATGGCAGCATGAACTGATGACATCACCAGTACACACACACACAGGCCACCATGGCCACAGTGCTATCTCCCTTCCATTACAAAACTCAATTGTACAGTAGAGGAGGCAGCAGCAAACATGTAAGAGGCATAAATTCCATATCTCACTAGCAGTCCATTAAGCAACAATCAACAACCAATTTTTTCCAGGACAGATAAAGAACTGACATTTTTACCAACTGAATGGCCCAGTAAAAAGGGATCTTGCATGGGATCTTGTTGAGGAGCAGGAAGAAGAGTTGGTTTTTATACCCTGCTTTGCTTTTCTCTACCTTAAGGAGTCTCAAATCCCTTTCTCTTCTTTTTCCTACAACAGGCACCTTGTGAGGCAGGTGGGACTGAGAGAGTTCTTAGAGAACTGTGACTTCATGTGGAGGAGTGGGGAATCATAGCCAGTTCTCCAGATCAGAGTCTGCTGCTCTTAGCCACTACACCATACTGTTATGAGAAGGGTTTAAGTCTGGTAACACCTGCTGGTAAATGGTAAATAGAATAAGGAGATTTGAGGTCTGACAGTGATATGGCTGAAGCCACTATTACATGGTAAAGCTTATTTTGGAAGTATTCTGTCAGCAGTTGTGATATGTTAAGGTTCACCTTATCACTCTTATTAGCACTTCAGTGACATGGATCAAGCTTTTCCTATTCACTTTGTTATTGCTAGTGATGTGCATTGCATCAGGAGCAGCAAACATCCTTACATCTTTTCCAGGTGGAAGGGTGACTGGGTGCTGGTGGAGAGCCAAAAGAGCCACAATAATAAAAATGATAATAGCATTTACACCAGATAGTTCTTGTACCTAACTGGTCATAAGCACTGAGAAGAGAGTGATTGAAAGTGTGCTTTTCCAGCCCTCATTAGCCCATTCCTAAGCTTCCGCAGGGCCTCAGATATCCGCATCTAGTGGTAGAGAATGCAGACATTGCAGCCATTCCTTTAACTACAAAACCTATTCTTTGCCCTGGGTTTCATTTCATTTGCCCCTACCCTGAAAGGCAGCCAGTCATCAATTAATCCTTTTTCCTGCCATTGTCTCCCCATCTCCTCCTCCTCCTCCTTCTACTACTACAAGGAGGTGATTGTGTGTTCAACAAGGGGAAAATAGAAAGTCCATTTAATAATGGGGGAAACAGATTATCTAGAATTTTTGTCCAGACGGCACGTAGGACATCCACTCTCCAGGAATTTTTCTCAAAATAGATCAGCAATCTGTCATCTGAAAATTTCAGAGCACAAAATACAGTGTCTCCTTTTCAGTAAACCTATTCAAACAGAGTTAAAAGAGTGTGACATTATAATACAAATATATTTATTCACCTCCTTGGGATTCATGCAGTAGAAGCTGCTCCACCCTCTTCGATAACTTGAACAAAACTTCCTCACCTCAGTGTTGCTGCTGTTTCCAGGCAAGTTGAATCCCCAGCTGATGATCCAGCTTTGCAGCACTCCTTCTGCAAAAGGGCATTTATTTCAGGGACTTTTTTAAAAAAAATTCAGATCTGACCTTCTCTATGTGTTCTGCACTTGTTTTGAAAAAGGATTGTGCAGCCATGTCATCATGTTCTTCATCAGCTACAGAACTTACTTTTTTTGTGCATGTACGTTAGCATTATAACACTGTGTGGTAACATCCATTAGAGTGTGTTATTCAATAATTATGAAGCACACTAAATGTGTTGTCTTGTATTTCATCAGTGAAGGAACCTCCTTTTTTGCACAGGTGCAGTAATGTTATAATATAACATTGTAAGAAGGGTTGGATGTATCATGGGGAACAGTGTGGTTGTCACCATTTCAAAGGTTCCCTTAATCACCAACTAAGAAAACAGCCAACGAAGATTCCCATAATGGAAATAATATTCTGTTCATGATTATCAAACACCAATTCATAACAGCATTATTCAATAATTTGAAGCATGCTAAATGGAAACACTGCACATGTTGAGTTGCCATGATTATCAGATCAATTACATAATCCCATTATTTCCAAATGTTTAAAATACTGAATTGTCATCAAAAACACACCAGGAGCTTTAGGAGAAGAGGAGGGGGAGAATGAAGAAATAATATAAGTGCAAGGCAACAAAACCTACCCTGAAAAAACAAAACAAAAATGAAAGGATGGGTGATTGCAGAGAGAGCTGCATTAAACTTAATGAATGGGTGATTGCACAGAGAAAGCTACAATAAAACCTTAATGCTAATTTTGTCCCTGCGTTATAACACTGCAGTTTTATTAAGTTTTTTTAAAATCAGCATTGTAATATCATCAAAACTATGCTTTAAAAATCAGTCTGTTGTTTGAGGGACTTTGGGGGCAGGGTTTACATGCAACACTGACACCACAAAGGTCAATGGGAAACAAAATTGGATTTTGAGAATTCTGCTCTTGAAAAGTGCAAGTTAATACCCAAAGGGGGTGAAATCTCAAGAAAATGCTAGGTAACAGGGCAATAAATTTGGAGCTACTCCTTGAGCAGTCCAAAATTATGTGGAAAGTTTTACAAACATCAATGATTTAAGAACACCAGTGTGGCAGTTTTGCACATATGTGGAAATGGTCCAAGAGGAAGCATGATAAAGCGCTTATTTAATCCCTTTAAGCCATGCCTCCTTTTGAATAATTTTACTTTAGCAATTATGAGCAGGAGGAGCCAGGGTGCAAAATCAAGGTTGGAGAACATGCTGTGATATTTGTACAGATGTTGGAGCAATGTTTGTACTGTTTTAATGAGGTCTTGTTTTTACTGAAGTAACCCAGATAGGGCTTTAATCAGGGAAATGCCTTGAGGTGAGATGTGAACTACATTCACTCAGCAATTATCACATGAAATCTCAAAGAAAGAACATATTAAATACAGCTGGAACAGTCATAATGTGAAGTGCAAGATTTTTTGAAAAAATCATTATATTTCAAAGTACCTTAAGAACTAAGCTTCTGTAACACCCAAGGGCAGTCTGTAAATACCGATGCAGAGGAAATGGATGACCTTCTTTCTGAAGATCTTAATTGCTTGTAAATATTTGAACCTGCAGCCTTGAATTTACAGCATACAAAGTACAAGAGGAGCAAAGAGCACTATCAAGCTAGAGACAGTTAAGTACATGTCCACATATAAGAAGATAATGTATTGAGCTGACGTAGTCAAGGTTATCCCATTATGTTTAACTCCGCACTGTACATTCATACAGATGCACAAAAATGGCAATGCAGTAACAATGTGACAAATCCCCCCATATGCACATGTATACCAAGGATACCTCTAGGATAACATATATTCATTGAAATCTGTGTGTTCTTGCTGCACCGGGAGCAAAAATGAATGAGGAGGTTGTATTCAGGGCCATGCATTCATGTTTCATGTTTTTTGTATTTGTTTTGGACTAGTGCAACTACCTGTAATCTTTTCTCTTAATTTTGAAACCTGAATGCAGCAAAATGAATTATCTACTGGAGGAAAATGAACCCAGAAGTATATATAGACCGTTTTCGCACACAGCTTACCTCGTAGTCACAATCCTGTTCCCTTCGCAGCGTCTGTCGGATTTCCCACCATCTGCACCGGAGTTACAGGAAGTGCCGCAGCTTTTGCGTAGCAAATGCAAACTGGGTTTTAGCAGTTTACGTTTGCTACAAAAAAGCTGCGGCACTTCCTGTAACTTTGGCGCAGATGGTGGGAAATCCGACCAGATGCTGCGGAGGGAACAGGATTGTGACTGCGAGGTGAGCTGTGTGCGAAAACGGTTATAGTTTTTCCTCACAATGCTACTCAGTTTGGCTTTTTCCCTTGTGCCCCACTGCAAATTAATCCGCCACACTGTTAATACAGAGGCTGCCATGTTCTTCTACTGCTCTCAGCCAAATTGGGTGTCCTGCCTGTCTTTGATCAACTGCTGTTGTTTGTATTATCACAATATAAATGGGACCATGGA
Source organism: Heteronotia binoei (assembly GCF_032191835.1). Lineage (NCBI taxonomy): Eukaryota > Metazoa > Chordata > Lepidosauria > Squamata > Gekkonidae > Heteronotia > Heteronotia binoei. Next base: position 83,124,319 of record NC_083229.1, read on the forward strand.
GGGAAGACTAAGCCACAACAGAAAGAAAAAACTCTACGTGTAAAATGCAATTTTAACTTGTTGTGAATAATAAGTATCAAAATACAAAACGAATAATATCAGTACATATGACCAAGTTAAAACCTCATATGTTACTCAATGCTCCTACTGTCCTTATGTGGCTGAAAGCCACTAAATAAGGTCCAGTGTTAAAAGTATTTCACGCTTCTGCTTTTAGCACTTCCTGAATAACATACAAAGAAGCAAGTCATGCATTTTCCTTTCCCTTAGCACCAGAAAGCTATATGGACACCAGACACAAAGACAGTTCACAGAGTTGTCTGACATCTCTTTGAATGTTATTAAACACCAAAGGCAGATGTACAAATCACAGATCCATCCACTTTTCTTATTTCATCATAGCTTCTAAAGTGTAATCCTAAAAAGAGTTATACTTTTCTAAACCCAATGACTTCCTGGATTTAGAGATCAACTGTCTCCGACACTGCCAAGGCTACAGCCCACACTGCCTATTTTGTTGTACATGAAGGACAATGCAGTATCTTTGCAGGAAGTATAGTAGATGGATAGGTCATATATTTCATCTGCTTTACTTTGTCTGTTCTACTGATAACCCATTTGTGGTGAGATCAGCCTTGCAAGCACCTGCTTCCATGCCATGGGTATGAGGAAATTACTCAGATAACCTGTGGACTCCTGCCTCTAGACCTCCAACAAAGCTCCTCTTCTTCCATTCTCCCACTTCTCTCTCAGGGTAATGCTGTCACCACCAAAGCAATTTTAAGAGGCCTGAATTAGCCCTAGAGTTTGCACTTGAACTCCTCTCTCTTATAAGTCACCTAAAGCCTGCAGAACTAATTTAGAATCTCTGTCTCTCCTTCAGGACTTTAGGCTTTATCAAGAGGCAGAATCACTCAAAGTGGAACAGCCAAAGCTGAGATCAGACAAAGTTGCATCCACCCCATTCAGGAATCAGCAGAAGAGAATGGACTGCTCTAATGGTGATGAAATCAGACGAATCCTTGAAATGTAGCTGCTGGACAGAGCAGTAATGGAAGGCGACAGTGACAGAGGATGATCTCGGATCATCTCATACATGAAAACTCTGGGTGTTTTCGCACTTACGTTTTACTGGCGCGACGACCCTCCTCACGCCGGCGGATCTGCAGTGATTTCACACTAGAAGCGCCGGCGCAGCCCAAAGAGCCGGCTACTTCCGTCGCTAAGCCAGCGCAAACGTTTTCCAGCTTCTTGGCGGTTTCCGTTTGCGCTGGCTTAGCGACGGAAGTAGCCGGCGCAATGGGCTGCGCCGGCGCTTCTAGTGCGAAATCACTGCAGATCCGCCGGCGTGAGGAGGGTCGTCACGCCAGTAAAAGGTAAATGCGAAAACACCCTCTGTGATGAGACAATTCTAAACAAAAGACGATATAATGCTGGAAAACAGGATGGCACTCAATTAGCTGCTGGGGAAGAGAAAAAGGACAAGTATGAATTCGTAATTGTCACAACTTCCCTCTTAATGTGTGTAATGCTACCACCAAGAATTTAATTCCAAACACTTTATTTAACATTCCCAACTGAATTGTGCCTAAGCTCTAAGGCTTCGTCATTGGACTATGTGGCCCTAAGGATGAAACTCTTATAATTTAATATCATAGGACTCAAGGTTAATATAAAACAAAAAACTTTGTTTGTTCATATTGGTTTCAAGATGTTTATAGTTTAATTCTTCTGTGAAAAAAAATAACTTCTGACTAAAGTGTCACTCTTTCACTTCACTTCACACCTCACTCTCAAATTCTCCTTTCTCTTCCTAACTCAACTTTCTGACAGCTTCTGTCTCTCACACTCCTATAATACTCTGAGTCTTAGGTTTTGGCTCTCTATCTAACCCTTCATATGTCCTCTAGATTCTTCCCTAGAATTTTAATGCCATCCACAGCACTAGTATGGGATTCTAGTCAGAAGACTGCTTCTCAGACTCAGTAGACTGCTGACTGACCACAACTGACAGTTAACTGCTGACTGTCTCTCTCTCTGGCAGTTTTCCCACTGAGCTTACCTCGGAGCGACGTCCCTCTTCACCGCGCAGCGTCTGCGCGGATTTCCCACCAACTGCTCCGAGGCTGCCCCGAGGAACCAGGAAGTTCCCGACCTTTTGTGTCGCAAATGGAAACCGCTAAAAACCAGTTTACGTTAGCGACGCAAAAGCCGCGACTCTACTTGGTTACTCGGAGCAGCCTCGGAGCAGTTGGTGGGAAATCCGTGCAGATGCTGCGCGGAGAAGAGGGACGTCGCTCCGAGGTAAGCTCAGTGGGAAAACGGCCTCTCTCTCTCTCTCTCTCCACCACGCCCCTACTTCTTAGCTCTGTTCACACTATCTCAGTCACCAACCAATCACCTTACTCATTTCCCCTCTTTCATTTTTACACATTTCCCCTTTCTCTACTGCAACTTACCAACAATTAAAGGAACACACATATATAAATTCAAACCATTACAGTAACAATGCAACTGAACTAAAGCAAAATGTGAATGAATGCAAAATGAAAGTCCAAAAATGGTCAACACATGTAATAGGAACATAGAATGTGAGTAGTATGAATTAAGGTAAATACAAAATTGTAAAATGAGAAATGCAATCCTGAGAGTGAGTAAACTAAAATGGACTGGACTGACATTTTCAGTCAGAAAATTGATAAATGTTTTACTCCGGAAATGACAAAGAAAGAAAGAAAGAAATGGAGTTGCTTTAATATTGAGCCAACAGGTAGCAAAAGCAAATAGGGGCTATAACATAAAGTATGACTAAATAATATCATGCAAAGCCTATCAACATAACCATCATTCAAATTTGCACCTCCACTACAGATGCTAGAAATGAAGGAATTGGAAGCTTTTGTACAAAAGTCCAAAAGAAATGACCACCTATCTAAACAAGAGGTTCTGATAATCATAGGTGACTGGAATGCAAAAACAGGAAACAAAGAATCAAACACTGTTGGAAAATTTGGGAAGGAGCATGAAATGAAGCAGGAGAGCAATTCATATAATTCTGTAAAGACAATTGTTCGTTGTGAACACATTTCAAGCAACTGGACTGACAATTGTACATTTGAACATCACCAGATGGCCAATTAAAAAATCAAATAAATTACATAATTGGAAGCAGAAGATGGAGAAACTCCATTCTCTCTGCTAAAACAACACAAAGAGCTGATTGTGGAATTGTTAGTATTGAAAATTAGAATAAAGCTGAAGAAATACACCAAAATATGTGCTGAAATATAATCTAAACAACATTCTGAAAAATTTAAAGACCACATAAAGACCAGATTTTCATTACTAAGTTTAAGTCAATGTGATCCAGAAGAACTAGGTATATTATCAAGGAACAATGCAGAAAGACTATTCCCGAAGCTAAAAGAAATGAAACATCTCAGATGATGATTGATAAAAAAACTCAAAATTGCTAAAGACAGACAAGAAAAAAGAAGACCATAGATTTATACCTTGCCCTTCTCTCTAAATCAAAGTCTCAGAGTGGCTTACACTCTCCTTTATCTTCTTCCCCCACAACAGACACCCTGTGAGGTGGGTGGGGCTGAGAGAGCTCTCACAGCAGCTGCCCTTCAAGGACAATCTCTGTGAGAGCTACAGCTGACCCAAAACCATTCCAGCAGCTGACCCAAAACCATTCCAGAAGGAGTGGGGAATCAAATCCGGTTCTCCCAGATAAGAGCACACACACTTAACCACTATACCAAACTGGCTCTCAGACAAGAAACAAAAGTAAAAAGTGACAGAAATAGAATCAGAAGTCTAAAGGCAACATTCCACCAACCAGCATGTAAATACAAAAGAAATAGAAGAGAAAAATCAAGCAAGAAGAAAAGAGATCTCTTCCCCAAGATCTAAGAAATCAAAGGGAAATTCATACCATGGCTAGTGATGCTAGATCTACACAGAAATACATTAACTGTACAGGACAAAAGAAAGAAAAGATGGGAACAATACACTGAAGAACTGCACAGAAGAGATGAAGAAAGATCTTTCTAAAAAGAACCAGCAATTTTAGAAAATGAAGAGAAAGCTGCACTCAAAGCATTTGGGAGAAACAAATCACCAGGAGTAGATGGGATATCAATACAATGCATTCAAGTCACGAATTATGGATCTATTTCATTGTACTTTATTTAGTACTTACTTGGACTACTTAATACTTACTTGAGGTAGTAGTATAAAAAGTTGAAAAAACAAAAACATGATGATTAAAGAATGAAAAAGCAAGAGTTCTTGCAAGGTCCAGTTGAAAATCAATTTGGGATTCATATAAAGGATCTAGAGATGATCCATAAACTCTCTTTTCTTCTTATTTCTCATTGTTCCCTACTGTGTCCCATCTTGAGTGGGCTAGAATCCTAGAAGAGTCTTGTAATCCTTTTGCAGCTCCTGGAAGATTTGTGGACTTTAAAAAGCTATGAATTCGTGAATTCTATTTTTCTTACTGACAGACTGTTGTAGCTATAATGTCAGTATTTTGTGAAAGAAAATAATTTTCAAGCAGAAATATTGTTGTATTGTTTTCTGACACAACCAAAGGGTTTCCTGTAGCCTTAGAAATTTAATGTGTGTTTAGTAATGAACCTAAGGCTATTACTGATCCTAAACAGCTTAAATTACAAATTAAAAAACAGAAGCATTCAGACTACTGATTGGAGTTTTGGCAAGGGATTTCAATAGATGCAATACTAGAGGTACTGCAAAACTCATAACAGTGAAGATAAAACCCAACAGATAAATTACTCCTATTAAAATGAAAAGAAAAGCTACAAAGAGAAATTAAGGTTATAAAATGTAACAAACAGAGAGAAAATGTAACTCTATAATAAAGGTGGTGACAACCCCCCCACCCAAATCAATCTACTATTTCATTGGAGTTGCAGGGATTTTAAAGCAAAATGTTACCTATAAAAAAAACAAGGAGAAAATCACTCTCACAGACAGGAGACTAAGCAGACTGAGCATGTGAGTTTTATAAGTATAACACATGGTGTAGGGTTCAGAATGCATATTTTAAAATAAAAATGTGAGGTAATTGAGAAAACTATGCATTGCATTGCCCATGTATATCTAGAAACTACACATGAAATCTGGCATCATTCAGTGGCTCCCAAAATATCTCTACCAACCTGCTAAGTTTTTTTTTTCCTTTACAGGACCTGTTTTGAATATCTTACACAAGACAAAGGGGGAAAGCTATCTGTTTTGGAGAGTAAGTGGCTCAGATCAGGAGTGGCCAACAGTAGCTCTCCAGATGTTTTTTGCCTACAACTCCTATCAGCCCCAGCCATTGTCCATGCTGGCTGGGGCTGATGGGAGTTGTAGGCAAAAAACTTCTGGAGAGCTACTGGTGGCCACCCCTGGCTTAGATTTATTTAGATTCAGATTGATTTGATAATGCTACCTACAGCAATTGCTGCTTTGGGGTTCACACAAACCATTTAATATGGCACTGTTTCCATGGCAACTTATGATTGCTTCTGTATGGTATTACTGTCTGTGAGCCAAACATGTTATGATGGACCCCTGGCACTTCCTTACTATCAGACAAGATTTTCAGCCAAAAATTAGTTCCCAACTGTGACTTAGCAGCTCCAAGTACTATGGATTTAGTTATTGTTTTAAAAGACCATTTGTCCCACCCTTCACAAAGATCTAACATGTGCCACCTTGCCCAGATTGCCCGGAGGTATGGGCTAGGTTGTCATCAGAATGCGGATGACACCCAGCTCTATCTACTGATGGACAGCTGATCTGACTGTCCCAGAAAATTTGGACCTGGCGCTGTAAGCCATGGCAGGATGGCTCAGACTAAGTCGACTGAAGCTGAATCCGATGAAGACAGAGGTCCTTTGCCTGAGTCACAATGGTCCTGGCAGGGAAATCCCCCTACCGGCTTTTGATAGTGCACCACTTACAATGGCACCCAGAGTCAGAAGCTTGGGGGTGCTACTGGAGCCTTCTTTGACAATGGAGGCCCAGATAGCAGCCACTGACAAATCTGCCTTCTATCATCTCAGGTGGGTAGGACAGTTGGTTCCCTTCCTCAAGTGCGGCAACCTGGCAACTGCAATCCATGCTACTGTCACCTCAAGATTGGACTACTGTAATGCCCTTTACATGGGGCTGCCCCTGTCCTGAATATGGAAACTACAGCAGGTGCAGAATACAGCAGCAAGTCTGTTATTGGGGCTCCCCATGCGGGAGCACAGTCATATGATTTACATGTACTGTGAGCTGCCCTGAGCCTGAGAGAGAGGGAAGAGAAATGTGTGGTCTGGCAGGGGCCCTCCTGATCTCCCTCCCTGGGAGAGGGAATCCCCACAGACCCCTCTATATATGCTGGCAGCAAGAGGTCCATGAACAGCTTCTCATCACATTCCAGTTTAAAGCCCAGGGGGAGGTGGAAAGGCAACCAAGCAACCCGACTGGGGCCCTCCCAGACCTGTCTCTCTGGCAAAGGGCTTCCTCCACATGGAGGTGGTAGTGAAAGATCAAGGAAAAGCTGGTTGTATTCAACCATAACAAAAGGAAAAGGGTTGCGTAATCTGGGAGGTAATTATTGAATGCTATAAAGCTGAGTTTTAAGCTTGCCTTCACAGTGGTATTTTGATATCATAATGACATGGAAGCACTGATTCCTGAGGTCATTGTCAACAGCCAAATTCTAGAGCAATTTTTGTATTAGCTTTTCTATAAGCTTGAAGTTATTTTGGAAGGTCTCTAAGGTTTCTATTTACATTTGCTAATTCACGAGATTATATCCACTGAACTATAAGGCCGTTTTCGCACTTAGCGTTTGCTCCCCTTTTTCCGCGGCGCAATTATGTCCAGAGCATTTTTCTCGTTTTCCCACTAGTGACTCTTTGCGGCGTCGCCTTCCCTGAAGCCCCGGCTCAAATCGTTTTCCCACTGGCATCGGCTTGAGTCCGATGCCCTGTCAATCATTTTTTTTTTAAGCGCAAGTCTGGTCGCGTAATGACGTACTAACGTACTAACGTAACATCGAGCTGCTGCCTCCCCTTCATTTCTTGGACAAACCGCATCACGTGTGCTGCTGCTGCTTATGGATTGGCTGCAGCTGTAGAATCCTCCACAGCCCTTTATGTATTAACGGAAGCATTCACAGTGGAGAATCCTAGCACTAGATTCCCCCCCCCCCAAATTCTGAAGCACTAGATCCCCCCCCCCCCCCAAATTTCCTCCGCTCTCTTTCCCCTCCCCGGCTGGCGCTTGCAACGGGGACCTGACTGATTCCTGCTGCCAGAGCTCCCCCCCCCCGCTCCATTCTCTCCTTCCCCTTCTGTGGCGCGTGTGAGGAGCTCGGTCGCGTCTACTTTCTAACCGAGCGGAATGTAGCCAGGGAGAAGAATGCAGGACTCCAACTTCCCATTTTATACATGGCGATTTTGTGCAGGTCCAGAAATCCTGGTGGCACAGCTGAGGGAGGCATTCCCTTCTTAAAACACACACACATGGACGCTGTGGCCCGCACCGGCACTACATTCCCCCCCCCCCCAGCAATGGTCGTTTTCGCATTATCGAGATAACGCAACAGCGGAATAACGCAACTAAAGTCAATAATAAAAAAAAATTCTAACGAAACCAATTGAAGTGCCAATTGAGGCTATTCCAGGAGGGTTTTTTTTTTTCTATTTGTTAATTTCGAAATATCGCTATTACGCAAAACTGTGAAGTTTAAAAAAAAAAAATGGCCGTGCCGGCACTTTGGGGAAGCGCCGCGAAATGCTGATGATTGGCCAAGCGGGTGGATGGGGTGGGAGGACGGAAAGGGAGAGGGTGACGCCCCCAAAGCAGTCGATCCGGCGTGGATGGATTTCGCACAGGAAACTCCGCTGAGTGGATCCGGAGTGGATCCGGAGGTTTTCGGAAACTCCGGCAACTTGCTGAAAAACATACTCCGGCGTAAAATCCCTGAAGCGCCGGAGCAAAGCGCAGCGCCGGAGCAACATGTGCGAAATCCAAGAGAAGATCCGGAGGTAAATGGGGCGCTACGCCGGAGCAAACGCTAGTGGGAAAACGGCCTAAGAATCAACCAAACTCGACTGATCAACTAACTGCACTTCTAAGTTTGAGCAAGATCACAGCCAAGACATTGAAAATTGGCTGCAATTCTATGCATGTTTATTTGACAATAAATTCTGTTAATACCTATGTGACTCACTTCTAGTAAATTTGAACAGGAGCAAACTGCATGATTTATAACTTAATCATAAATTATTATTCACCTGAGGTATGCTGTAGAGAACATAGCTACCTGTTTTTCCACTGAGCTTCCTCCTAGCAAATTTATGGAATATCTTAAGAACATAAGAGAAGCCATGTTGGATCAGGCCAATGGCCCATCCAGTCCAACACGGTGTATCACACAGTGGCCAAAAAACCCAGGCGCCAACAAGAGGTCCATCAGTGGGGCCAGGACACTAGAAGCCCTCCCACTGTGCCCCCCAAGTCCCAAGAATACAGAGCATCACTGCCCCAAACAGAGAGTTCTGACAATACATTGTGGCTAATAGCCACTGATGGACCTCTGCTCCATATGTTTATCCAATCCCCTTTTGAAGCTGACTATGCTTGCAACCACCTCCTGTGGCAGTGAATTCCATGTGTTCATCACCCTTTGGATGAAGTCCTTTTATCCATTCTAACCTGACTGCTCAGCAATTTCATTGAATGTCCACAGGTTCTTGTATTGTGAGAAAGGGAGAAACGTACTTTTCTATCTTCTCCGTCCCATGCATAATCTTGTCAATCTCTGTCATGTCACCCCTCCGTCGACATTTCTCCAAGCTAAAAAGCCCCTAGTGGTTTAACCTTTCTTTAACCTTTCTTCTTTAAAACCCATTAATCCAGGGTTGTTGAACCCATTTGTTATATGGGCCGGATCTGACATAAATGTTAGTTAATCATGTTAATCGTGCTGGGAATTATTACGAAGGGAATTGAAAACAAATCAGCCAGTATCATAATGCCCCTGTATAAATCGATGGTGCGGTTTCATTTGGAATACTGTGTACAAGTCTGGTCACCGCACCTCAAAAAGGATATTATAGCATTGGAAAAAGTCCAGAAAAGGGCAACTAGAATGATTAAAGGGTTGGAACACTTTCCCTATGAAGAAAGGTTAAAACGCTTGGGGCTCTTTAGCTTGGAGAAACGTCGACTGCGGGGTGACATGATAGAGGTTTACAAGATAATGCATGGGATTGAGAAAGTAGAGAAAGAAGTACTTTTCTCCCTTTCTCACAATACAAGAACTCGTGGGCATTCAATGAAATTGCTGAGCAGTCAGGTTAAAACGGATAAAAGGAAGTACTTCTTCACCCAAAGGGTGATTAACATGTGGAATTCACTGCCACAGGAGGTGGTGGCGGCTACAGGCATAGACAGCTTCAAGAGGGGGTTAGATAAAAATATGGAGCAGAGGTCCATCAGTGGCTATTAGCCACAGTGTGTGTGTGTGTGTGTATAATTTTGTTTTGTTTTGGCCACTGTGTGACACAGAGCGTTGGATTGGATGGGCCATTGGCCTGATCCAACATGGCTTCTATTATGTTCTTATGTTCTTAGACCTTGTTGGGCCGGGCTGTGTCAGGTTGGGCTGGGCCATGATTGTACCTATTTAAGATTATGTAGCACAGACATAAAGTTTATAAAGGACACAGACAAACACAATTAAATATATATATATATATATTTTAAAAACTTAAAACATGCTTAAAATGTTAGCACTTGTTGGTCTTAAAGGTGCTTTCTTTGTATTTCTTCCATGGGATCCAGGGAACTGAGCAAAGGAAGCTCTGGTTCTTTCTTTCCTTCCCCAGGGGTCGGGGGTGGGAGGAGGAGAAGGAAGAGAGGTTGGCTCAATAGCTCTGCTGTGCGATTGAGAGAGCCTGGAAAAACAAGCTCCTCCCCCCTTCCTTCTCAAGAGAGGAGCCTCAGCCAATGAAGGAAATAGACTATTTACTCTGTAGCTCCTGTGCAATTGAGCAAGACTTGCATAGCAAATTGTTATGCAGAAGGAAGCAAGAGAGAAGGAGAAGGAAGCAGATGACAGCCTGTTGTTCGGGGGCCTGATAGCAGCCCTCCAGGGGCCTGATTCGGCCCCCGGACTGCATGTTTGACACCCTTGCTTTAATCATTCTAGTTGCCCTTTTCTGCACTTTTTCCAATGCTATATCTTTTTTGTGGTGCAGTGACCAAAATTGTGCACAGTATTCCAATGAGGCTGCATCATCAATTTATACAGGGCCATTATGATACTGGCTGATTTGTTTTCAGTTCCCTTCCTAATAATTCACAGCATAGTGTTGACCTTTTTTATTACAGTCACACACTGTCTCAACATTTTCAGTGAGTTATCTACCATGACCCCAAGATAGAGATCTTGGTCAGTCTCCATCAGTTCACACCCCATCAACTTGTATTTATAGTTAAGATATTTGGCCCCAATGTGCATTACTTTGCACTTGGCCACGTTGAACCTCATTTGCCACGTTGATGCGCACTCACCCAGCCTCCACAGATCCCTTTGGAGTGCCTCACGATCCTCTCTGGTTCTCACAACCGTGAACAATTTAGTGTCATCCGCAAACTTAGCCACTTCACTGCTTACCCCCAATTCCAAATCATTAATGAACAAGTTAAAAAGCATCGGACCCAGTGCTGAACCCTGCAGTACCCCACTGTTTACCACTCTCCACTGCGAGAATTGCCCATTTATACTCTGTTTCCTATTTTTGATCCATAAGAGGACTTGTCCTTTTACCCCATGACTCTCAAACTTATTAAGGAGCCTTTGATGAGGAACTTTATCAAAAGCTTTCTGGAAGTCAGGGTAAACAACATCTATTGGGTCCCCTTTGTCCACTTATTTGTTCACCCCCTCAAAGAACTCTAACAGGTTAGTGAGACAAGATCTTCCCTTACAGAACCTATGCTGAATCTTCCTCAATAACTTTGGTTCATCAATGTGCCCACTAATTCTCTCTTTAATAATTGTTTCCACCAACTTTCCTGGTATTAGAGTCAGAGTGACTGGCTTGCAATTCCCAGATCTTCTCTGGAACCCTTTTTAAAGATGGGGGTGATATTTGCTACCTTCTGGACCTCAGGAACAGAAGCAAATTTCAATGAAAGATTATTTTTGTCAGGAGATCCACAAGTTCACCTTTGAGTTCTTTCAGAACTCTTGGATGTATGCCATCTGGGCCTGGTGACTTATCAGTTTTTAAACTGTCTATCAGTTGTAGGACCTCCTCTCTTGTCACTCAATCTGACTCAGGTCTTTCAATGTCCCTCCTGAAATCAGCAGTTCTGGAGTGGGCAGACACTTCTCATCTTCCATAGTGAAGACAGAGGCAAAAAAATGTATTCAGCTTCTCAGCCATTTCCCTATTGTCCTTCAGTAAACCTTTTATCCCTTGGTCATCCAAGGGCCCCACTGCCTCTCTGGCTGGTTTCCTGCTTCTAATGTATTTGAATAAATTTTTATTGTTGGCCTTTATGGTTTTTGCAATATGCTCCTCATAGTTCCTTTTTGCCTGCCTGATCACAGTTGAGAGACATTGTTACTAGTCCAAAGTTACCTATTCATGTCTGAGCAAGGATTTGCAGATGGGTCTCAAACTGAAGCCCACCACCCAATCTAGATAACATACTAGTTCTCTTTTGGGGAATATATTTTTAGGTTATCAAGCAAGAGATAATTCAGAAGTTTTTATTCTTGACAAATACCATCCCACAGAATACAGAGATCAATGCTGTCACTTCAGAAGTTATCTGCAAGTAAGAAACATTTTTTACAAATAATTTATAGGCATTTCAAGCCAAGTTAGAGAGAAAAATTACTGTTTGTAGACAGTACATCAGTGCTTCAAGCTGTTAACTGTCATCTCTGTAATGTTCAGCTGCTCTCTTCCCTCATCCACCCCATGTTTTGTGAAATTTCAGACAAGAGGCATAGACCATGAGCAGTCCAGAGCCTCTTAAATATCCGTATGTTTGTAAGAAAGAACTGGAATACCAATTGTGGTGTCTTTTTAAAAATGTTTAATTGTGATCTAACTAACAGTGTGTTAGGCAATGGGAGAAGCACTTCATATTACATTTCCCTCAGCAACCTTCTGGATTGGTCTAGAAACAGCTCTCATGTTTTCTGGAAGTGACCTGGAGAAGATTCTGCAAATGTTCACACAGTTTTTAAATGCTGTCATCTGGAGATGTTCCTTATTTGATTCTGGTAACTTTCCAACCGATTAGCTCTTTCTCCATACACTTTCTGTGTCATATCATGTTCAAGCAATTATACAAACTAAACCAAGTACAGTGTCAGAAATCAAGCCAACAGTCTTAGCATTACAACAAACTCTAGATTGCTTAAATAATTCAAATAGTTTGATCCTAATCAGATTTATGCAAATGTAAACCCTATTGCTCTTAGTGAGATACGGGGGGGGGGGGGGGGGGTTTGTAAGAGAGCATATAATTGCTGCTTTTCTAAGCAGAGTTACACCCTTGAAGTCAATTCTAATGATTGCCCTGTTAAATTCCCAAAGCCTGTTCCTTTTCTCCCAGAAGAAATACTCAGTAAATAATTGATTCAGAAGGGTACTTGTGTTGGTCTGAAGCAGTAGAACAAAGTTTGAGTCCAGTGGCACCTTTAAGACCAACAAAGTTTTATTCAATATATGAGATTTTGTGTGCATGAACACTTCCTCAGATATAGTGAAATGGAAATGAAATGGCAATGTCTTCTGTTGGTTCACTATTATTATTCTAATTCTAACTTTCAGATTTTATGGTTAAATTGGATTTGATATTGTTTTATCATCATACGTGACCTTGTAACTTGCCCTGAGACCACTTGTGGGAAGGGCAGGATATAAATTGAAGAAAATAAATAAATGAATGAAATGGAGCTGCAAGGTGACTGTCTGGGGCTGTGCTAAGCCCAGCAGCAACAGCTGGAGAGTCAAGGGGCTGTACTGGGCCTAGTCAGGGCCTGCGTGTGGAAATAGGCGGGGTAGGCGGCCCACCAGGGACCCCCTTACTCCCCTTGCCCCTTCCTCAAAAGGTGCTGCTTGGCCGCTGCACTCTTTGGAGGCTTCCTTAGAAGCCTCCGAAGAGCACAGTGTTTTAGTGCCACCTGGCCACTTTCGGATTTCGGCTTGGCGCATTCCTATGAAGGCAGCATTTGGCCACATTCAACCCGAAAGTGGCCAGGTGCCGCTAAAACAGTGCGCTCTTCAGAGGCTTCCAAGCAGCCAAGCAGCACCGGGAGAAAGCAGCAGCGCAGCAGCACTCTTGTGCACTGCCTGTCACTTTCTCCCTCCACTTGCCACCCTGCACAATGATGTCAGTGTCTTAAGGAACTTGAAGAAGGCAACATGGCAGAACCCCTGGAGCGGCAGAAGCCCTAGTGCCGGGCCTGGGCTTAGCAGCAGCTGCTGGAAAACCCAGATTCTAGATCCAGAGCCATGGAGGACTGTGAGGCACTCCAGAGGGAATTGTTAAGGCTGGACAAATGGGCATCAGCATGGCAAAGGAGGTTCAGTGACGAGAAAGTGCTTACCAGAGGGGCTGGCGCCGCGGTGGTGAAGGATGGCACGGCCTGGAAGTGTGAGCCGGTCGGGTCTGTGGGCTGGACACTGAGGCGGTCGGGGCCAGAGTGCAGCGGACGAGACCAGGCGAGGGCTGGAAGCTGGGCGTGGACTATGCACTGTGGAGTGAACTGTGAACTGTGGAGTGGCTCGAGGCGGGAGCGTTTGACGCTGGAGCGTGAGCAAAGCCCGGAGGAGCTGAGCGGCGGCGTTTGGCAAAGCTGCAGGAAAGGGACGGGGCGAAGTACCAAGGTAGCTGGGCTACCAGTGAGATGATGGCCCCTCCTCTCCTCTTCTCCGCTCCTCCCCCCCAGACGCTGTGATTGGGGGTTGTGGACAAAGAACAGGGGGGGAGTCGGAACAGGCTGGGAAGATCAACGGTGGTGAGGTGACCGGAGGACGCCTGGCGGGGACGGTGACATCAGCAGGCTACTGGGCAATTCTGGGTCCCTGGGGGTGTATCCACACAGCTGGAGGGACACAAGGGGGCTAGCACCTCCCTGGGCCCCCGGTGTTGTGTGGAGGGCTGCCTCAGGTGCCAGACAGCACAATAGTACACTGCACCTCTGCACCTCTGAGTAAGACCTTGCCCCCCTCCCCCCCCCCGAATGAGAACACGCGCACTTACACGGACATTGCCCAAGAATAAGAATAAGTTCATCTGCACTCTATGGACACTGACGCACTTTAATAACAATAAGAAGAAGAACATTGCACTTTACGGCTATCGTCACTTTGGAAATAACAGCACTTTATCTAGTTTTTTAAGTCTCCTTACCCTTTAACTCCAACGGATTTTAACTGCCAAATTTTAGTAGAACTGGATAATTAATTATTTATTGGTTATTTAAATGATATTTATTGATTAGCTAATTGGAGATTTATTTATGGCAAACTAATTAGAGATGGGTTATTGGTTGGGGAAGGTTTTTATTTAAGGAGCCAACAGAAGTATTAAATTAATCATTGTTAGCTAATGAATTAAGGATTGATTGGGAGAGGGATTTAAATTAAATAACTATTAGCTACTGGTAGTTGGCAGTTTATTGGTTGGAGGTGGGAGAGTGAAGAGGGAATAGGTACAACTATTCTGCCAGTCGAAGGGCTGGTGGCCACCAGTAGGAAATGACGGGCCTGGGGATTCCTGTACTCCTGGGGAGGGGAAGGTATGACAGTGGGAACAGGCAGAATTATAAGGGAAGGAGGCTGAGACATGACAGTGCTCAGCCACCTTCCAGCCTGCGTCCCATCCCGACGGTGACAGGTAGTGGGGCCAGGTGAAATTACTTGCCTCCGTCACTGGTGTTATGTAATGCCAGGTCCATCAATAATAAGACCGCTACCCTCTGGGAATTCCTGCTAGAGCAGGATGTGGACCTGGCATGCGTGACCGAGACCTGGGTGCGCGATGGGGAGACTGTAGCTCTCACCCAGATGCCCCCCCCCAGGATACTTGGTCTTTCACCAGTCGTGGACTAGCGGGTGGGGGGGGAGGAGTGGCACTATTCATATGAGACGCTTACTTCTTTCGGGCTCTCCTGGCCCCGGAGATCAAGGGCATTGAATGTGCCGGTCTGATGTGGGACGTTGGGGAGGGGTTGGCGATCTGGCTGGTGTACCGTCTGCCTAACACACCTGCTGGTGCCTTACCATCCCTGATGGAGGCCGCGGCGGGCTGGGCGTTGGAGTACCCAAGGCTTCTGGTCTTGGGTGACTTCAATGTTCATGCCAATGATGTGGCCTCCAATCGGGCGATGGACCTGGTGTCATCCATGGCGACACTGGGACTCTCCCAAATTGTTACAAAGCCCACACATCAGGCAGGGCACATGTTAGACTTGGTCTTCGTGGCGGGAGTTTTAGTGAACGATATTACTGCTAAAGCAGTGCCCTGGTCAGATCACTATGCCCTCAAGGCTCGTGGGGATGTGCCACCCCAAGCCTGTTTAGGCGGAGAGCGTATTTTAGCTTGCCCGCGGAGCCTGATGGACCCGAAACGGTTCCTGACAGCGCTACAGGATCCCTGGCCCTCTGGCAATTCCTTGGATGATCTGGTGGAATCTTGGAATGATAGGCTCTCCAAAGCCATCGATGAGATTGCACCTAGGCGTCCTCTGCACTCTCATTTAAAGCCGATACCTTGGTATAACCAAGAGTTGTGGCAATTAAAACAGGGACTCAGACGACTAGAAAGGCAATGGCGGAGTACTCGAGACGAAGCGACTCGAACATTTTATAGAGAGATTATGAAGTCCTATGAGATGGCAGTCAAAACCGCAAAGAAAACATACTTTGCAGCTAAGATTGCGTCCGCAATTTCGCGACCGGCACAACTATTCAATATAATTCGGGATCTTACAATGCTGCCACAAGGCAGACCAAATTCTAACAAATTGGAGATTTGCTGTGAGGCCTTTGCAAATTTATTTGCGGATAAGATCGCGTTGCTCCGCTGCGACCTCCCTGCCATATTAGAGATAGTTTGCGAACCCGAGGCACCGTGCCTGTCTTCGGATCGTGTTCTGGATGGTTTCAGTGCTCTCAGCCTGGAGGAAGTTGACAGGATCCTCTTATCTGCACGCCCAACAACTTGCAATTTGGACCCATGCCATTCCTGGCTGATTAAATCCTGCCAGAGGGAGCTTAGATATCCTGTACGGGATATCATAAATAGATCCCTGAGGGAGGGGCACTTTCCAACACCGCTTAAAGAGGCGGTGGTCCGCCCCCTCTTGAAAAAAACGTTAGACCCGGCCGAATTGGCACACTACCGGCCGGTCTCGAACTTGCCCTTTTTGGGCAAACTTATCGAAAGGGCAATGGCGATGCAGCTACAGAGTTTCCTGGAGGATGCTTCCATCCTTGATCCCCTTCAGTCTGGCTTTCGCCCGGGCCATGGGACGGAGATGGTGTTGGTTGCCCTGGTAGATGACCTTCAACGGCATCTGGACCGGGGCAGCTCGGCAGTGCTGATGTTGTTGGACCTGTCGGCAGTGTTCAACACGGTCGACCATCGGCTACTGACCTGCCGCCTCGCCGACGTGGGGATTCAGGGGTTGGCCTTACAATGGCTTTCCTTGAGGGTCGGGGACAAAGGGTCACGATTGGGGATGAACTGTCCCGGAGACACACGCTTGATTGCGGAGTGCCTCAGGGAGCGGTTCTCTCCCCGATGTTATTTAACATCTATATGCACCCCCTTGCCCAGATTGCCCGAGGGTATGAGCTGGGTTGTCACCAGTATGCTGATGACACCCAGCTCTGTCTGCTTATGGACGGATGGACGGCCTGTGTTCCAGAAAATTTGGACCGGGCGTTACAGGCCATGGCTAGGTGGCTCAGGCTGAGCGGGCTGAGGCTGAATCCAGTGAAGACAGAAGTCCTTTGCTTGGGTCGTCGTGGTCCAGGAGGGGAAATCCCCCTGCCAGTTTTTGACGGTGCACCACTGACAGCGGTGCACAAGGTCAAGAGTTTGGGGGTACTATTGGAACCTTCCTTAATGATGGAGGCTCAGATAGCAGCCACTGCTAAGTCCGCATTTTTTTCATCTTAGGCGGGCGAGGCAGTTGGCTCCTTTCCTGGAGCATGACGACCTAGCAATGGTGATCCATGCAACGGTCACCTCAAGGTTGGACTACTGTAATGCCCTCTGCATGGGGCTGCCCTTGTGCCGAACCCAGAAGTTGCAGTTAGTGCAGAATGCTGCGGCCCGGTTGTTATCGGGGCTCCCAAGATGGGAGCACATTCAGCCAGGGCTCCGGACTCTGCACTGGCTGCCAATAATATACCGAGTTCAGTACAAGGTGCTAGTTATTACCTTTAAAGCCCTATATGGCCTAGGACCTGCCTACCTTAGGGACCGTCTCTCCCCTCATGTTCCCCAGAGAGTACTGAGATCGGGATCTCAAAATCTGCTTGTTATCCCCGGGGCAAAGGAGGCCTGCCTGCAATCTATCAGGGACAGGGCCTTCTCTGTAACAGCTCCTTTATGGTGGAACCAACTGCCGGAAGAGGTGAGGGCCCTGCGGGACCTTGGCCAGTTCCACAGGGCCTGTAAGACAGCCCTCTTCCGGCTGGCTTATAATTAACTGGCATTGGAAGCTGAGTGTAGTTTGATAGACCGCCGTTATATGTTTTATTATTTTACTGTTTTAACTGTGTAAGATGTTTTAAATTCAAAAATTATGTTAGATTTTTATGTGTTGTGAGCCGCCCTGAGCCACTTCGGTGGGAAGGGCGGGATATAAATTTAAATAAACTTGAAACTTAAAACAGTGTGGACAAGAGCAAAGTCATGCACATTGGAGCCAAAAATCTTCTCTCTCTCTCTCTCTCTCTCCCTCCCCCCCTTTCCCCCTCTCCCTCCCTCCCTCTGTCTGTCTGTCTATCTATCTATCTATGTTGATGGGGTCCAAACTGGCAGTAACTGCCCAGGTGAGAGATCTTGGAATCATGGTAGATAACTCTCTGAAGATGTCGACTCAGTGTGTGACTACAATAAAAATGGCAAATGCTATGCTGGGGATTATTAGGAAGGGGATGGGGAAATTAATAAATAGCCTTCCTCTCTGTTTAAATTCACAGCCTGTGTAACTGGTTTTGGTTTTAAAAAATTTAAGGAAAAAGTCATGATTGTTCATCAAATTTAGTTTGTACAGTAGGTAAGCCAGGGGAAAAGTACCTTGCCTTATAAATAAAGGCTTACTGTGTGAGAATGGACAGCTGAACTTTTTCTAGCACAGAGGTAAATTACATAACCTGATAGATATGACTGCCAGGTCTGCCTTTTGTTATCTTCGGCAGATCAGGCAGCTAGCACCATATCTATCCCCCCAGGACCTGGCTACAGTGATCCATGCAATGGTCACTTCCAGACTAGACTACTATAACTCTATAGCAGCGCCCGCCTCACGGCCTCACTGGATCTCTATATTTTAGTCTCTTTGGGGTATTTTTACTTGTTTCTTTGATGGGACCACAGCAGCTTTGTTTGCTCTTCCCACAAAATATAGGCTCACGAGAACTTTAACTTAAACCACAGAGTTATTGTAACAAAAAGTCTTAAACTGGGGATATGGGAGATATTTACATAGGCTAGTACGTTTGTTCTGTTGTTTCAGGCTTTACAATCACTTTTACTTTCTTGAGTCTTTCACAGTTACACGGTTCACAGTTTCCCTTCAACTCACTCTCCACCTCTAGCCAAGGTCTGGCCTCTTGGGATTGATGTGTCTAGTCTCACCCCTCGACTGAAGTCTCTCCTCTCAGCCCTTCTTGGTGTCTCAGACCCACATCCACTCCCTCAACCTCCTCACTAGATCTTCAGAGTGGTTCCTAGGTGTTTGTGACCGTTCCAGTCTTAACTGACTCACACACACACAGCCCTCTTGGCTGGTTTTGTCCAGCTGGCAGTCTCTGGAAGACTTCCCTGTCTCCATCTCCAGCTTCTTCACAGGATCAGCTGCCCTCTCAGCCCTTCTGGCCGGCACTAACTGACCCTCTCAGTCTCTGTCAGGTCCCCACTGACAGACTTCTCTGACAGGCCTCCACTCTGTCAGACATCAACTGACTGAACTCCTGCCTCAGCAGTTTCTCTCACTCAACTTCTTTTCCCTCCCTGAGAGCTCCGAGCACTTTGCCCCCACCCTCAGGTCACCTGACGCAGCCCTGTGCGTCTTCAGTTTATGGTTAACCCATTGCTTTCCGTCACATGTCCCTCCCCCTTTTGAAACATTGCGCAAAGCGAAAGGTCTCAGCCTTTTGCTGAGCAATGGGACATGGGCACACTTGCTTGGGTTACACTATGTTATAACTCTTTTGTCATAACACCAACTTCAAAATTATATACATTCCTCATCAGTTCTACAGTCTAACATCTTCTATAACATTACCATGCAAACAGACTTCTCAAACTTTACATTCTTCTTGACAGTGCATCTGCAATCACATTTTGCTTCCCAGGGATATGCTGAATGTCAAAGTTGTAATCTTGGAGCTGTAAACTCCATCGTATCAGTTTGCTGTTCGTATCTTTTACCTGGTTCAACCATTTCAGGGGAGAATGATCTGTACACAGTGTAAACCTCCTTCCCCATAGGTATGGTTTCAATTTACCTATTGCCCACACAATCGCTAAACACTCTTTTTCAATTACTGAGAGGTGTTGCTCTCGGTCCAATAACTTTCTACTCAAATACAGAACTGGATGATACAGTCCTTCCTCTCCTTGCTGACTTAATGTTGCTCCTACCCCGACATTAGATGCGTCAGTAAAGAGGGTAAACTCCTTTGAAAACTCTGGAGTTCTCAACACTGGTTCAGTGGTCAGAACCACTTTCAGATGTTCATACGCTTTTTGACACTCTGCATTCCAGTTTACTGGATCAGGGTTCTTCTTCTTCGTGCACTCACATAGCGGTGCTGCTATCGTGCTGAACTCAGGTATAAACCTTCTGTAGTATCCTACTACGCCCAAAAATGCTCGAATTTGTTTCTTGGTTTGGGGTCTAGGCCACTCATGTATGGCTTGCACCTTTCCCCAATCTGCTTTGATCTTACCTCCTCCTAGCACATGCCCTAAATACTTAACCTCGGCCATGGCTAGTTGACACTTAGATGCTTTGATGGTGAGACCCGCATCTTTCACTCGTTGTAACACAATGGCCACATGCTGCAAATGTTCCTTCCATGTAGCACTGTAAATAGCAATATCGTCAATATATGCAAGAGCAAATTCTTTCAGTCCCACTAACATCTTATCAATTAATCTTTGGAACGTGGAGGGAGCGTTCCTTAACCCAAATGGTAATACAGTAAACTCAAAGAGTCCCTCTTTGGTTACAAAAGCTGTTTTCTGCTGATCTTTAGGATCCATAGCTACCTGCCAATAACCTTTTGTCAAATCTAAGGTGGTAATAAAATTGGCAGCTCCAATTGTCTCGACCAACTCATCTATGCGAGGCATTGGATACACATCCGGTACTGTGATCTTATTCAATCTTCTGTAGTCCACACAAAACCTCATGGTTTTGTCCGGTTTGGGTACTAGGACTACAGGTGAGGCCCACAGACTTTCTGATGGTACAATCAAACCCAATTTCAACATTTCTTCTACCTCCTGTTGTACATACTTGGAATTCGGGCCGGTCACTCTATACGGTTGGAGTGCCACAGGCCTCGAATCCCCTGTGTCAATCTTGTGACACGCTAGGTTTGTCTTACCTGGTACATCTGAAAAAATTGTTTTGTACCTTCCCAAGATTGTTTGTAATTGGCCTCTTTGTTCTCCATTAAGAGAAGGGGCGAACTGAACCTCATTAATGGTATCTTCCTGGGATATTTTCCCCCAACCCGACAATTCAGTTCCCGCACACTCTCCCTTCTTAGCAATTAAAACCAAATTACCCCTGTCAAAATAAGGTTTTAACATGTTTACATGGAACACTTAAATTGTTCACCATCTTCACTTAAGTTCACTACATAGTTCACGTTGGAGACCTTATGGGCGATGGTATAAGGTCCCTCCCACGCCACGTCTAACTTGTTCTTCTTCCTGGGCTTCAACACCAGTACTCTGTCTCCTGGCTTGAACTCTCTGTCTCTGGACTTGGAGTCGTACCACTGCTTCTGCCGTCGTTGCGATCTTCTCATGTTGTCTGCAGTCTCCGTCATCTGCTTGGCAATTCTTCCGGCGGTGCATTGTTCTTGCTTCTGCTGAATGAGCCGCTGCAGTTCTGTTTCACAAGTGGTGATGCATAGCTGGTATGTGGATGGGGAAGCCATACTGCTCAAAACTTGTACAGTTGGTTTCCTAGCTTGGACAACAGTTCCATTAGTTGACTTGGGAGAGGCTGACAAAGGAGCACACCTGCCAACTGACTACTCTAATCGAAAAAGCTCGCTGGTCTGGACGGTTTCTTGCTCTGTTGCTTGGCTGTGTCCTCTGCTCACTGGTTGGGCCACCTCAAAGGGTTCCAAAGAGCCAAACATGCTCTCCCCTTCTTTTTCTGTCATCTCCCCAGTTCTCTGCCATAGTTCCTTCAGGCTGTCATCTTGTTGCTGCTCTCTGAGGAATTCTGCAGCAGGGATGGTCTGCAACATTGTTTCCTCTTCTTCTGCTGGTTGCTGTACACACACCTCAGGTGCTGCCTCTGGCCTGCTTCTTGTAACAATGTTGACAGGATTAGCTTGCTGTCTCTTTAACTCAGCAGCTAAATCATTGCCCAATAAAAGCGATGTTCCTATGTCACTCAGGACTCCCACAATCCAATCACCTTGGAACTCTCTATACTTGATAGGAACTTCTGCTAGGGCCACTTCAAATGCAGGTCCTTTAATGCTTTTTATGGTGTAAGATTTCCCAGGCAAATACTGATGACTTTTTACTAATCCTGGCTGTATCAGGGAAACCTGCGCCCCTGTATCCCTATAAGCCTTGACTTCCTTGTCATTTACTGTCACAGTCTCAGTATACTCCTCACTCAAGCTTTCCTGTACCTTCCACACTTTCAGAACACTAGTGGGTCTTTCTGGTGGTGTGTTCTCTGGAAGTGAGGGGTTTGTTTCTACTTCTTTCTGTTGACCTTGCACCATTTTAACTGTCTTGGCTGGTGGGGTCTTTTTTCCTTTTTCTGGGCAAAATCTGGCATAGTGCCCTATTCCCCCACATTGGAAACAAGCAGCCTGAGTCTTTCTGTATGGAGGTGGACTGTACCGCTTTGCAGGGTTGTTGTTACCCGCCACAGACTTCTCTGGAGAGTTCCAGACTCGGGGTTTTTTAGTTGGAGCAGTCCACATTGATCTCCCTAGATCTGATTCTATCTCATCTAGAATCACAGCTGCTTCTTCTACTGTTTTCAATTTCTTGTCTCTCAGAACCCACCTATACTGAGAGGGGACTTGGTTATAAAACTGTTCCAAGCCCACTAAGTTTTTCAGGTCTTCTAAAGTGGAAACTTTACTCCCTTCTACCCATCTGTTAAGGGTTCTGTCTAACCGACAACCTAGTTGAGAGTATGTTTCTCCAGGCTTTCTTCTGATTTCTCTAAATTTTTTCCTGCTTTGCTCTGCTGTTAAGCCAAAGCGGACTCTGACCCTTTCCTTGTACAATTGATAGTCAGAAGTTTCCTCATCCCTCAGTTCAGAGTAGATTTCACTCAACTCTCCACAGATCTGAGGTCTCAAATAAATCATTCTGTCCTCATCAGCAACCCTTAAATCTTTACAGGTTCTTTCAAAATTAAACAAAAAAGCTTCTACATCATCCCCTTTTTGGTACTTGGGGAATTTCTTTTGTTCTACTGTGAGGCGCCTCTCATTTCTAGTATCACGTTGAAATTCTGACTTTCCCTGAATCTCCTGGAGTTTCAAACTGTACATTTTTTCCTCATGTTCTCTCTCTCTATTTTCTCTCTCTGATTCCAGCCTAGCCATCTGTATTTCTCTCTCTCTTTGTTCTATCTCTGATTCCAGCCTTGCCATTTCCATTTCTTTTTCTCTTTCTCTATTTTCTGCTTGAATCTTGGCCATCTGAATTTCTTTTTCTGCCTCTATTCTGGCCAATTCTACCTGTAATTTCATAGCCTCTATGCTCTGACTAGGATTCTCCTTAGGAATCTCTTCTTGTGTCTGCCCATCCCCCGTGACTGTGGTAGTTCTCTTAGGAGGAGCCATTTCTGACAGGAATTTTCCACAAAACTGTCTTAATTCCTTTACTGTAGTGTCCCTCTACTTTCTGTGTCTCTTAGTGACACTTATTTTGGAGTTTTTCTTCGAAATCCCGATGCTGGCACCAAATATAGCAGCGCCCGCCTCACGGCCTCACTGGATCTCTATATTTTAGTCTCTTCGGGGTATTTTTACTTGTTTCTTTGATGGGACCACAGCAGCTTTGTTTGCTCTTCCCACAAAATATAGGCTCACGAGAACTTTAACTTAAACCACAGAGTTATTGTAACAAAAAGTCTTAAACTGGGGATATGGGAGATATTTACATAGGCTAGTACGTTTGTTCTGTTGTTTCAGGCTTTACAATCACTTTTACTTTCTTGAGTCTTTCACAGTTACACGGTTCACAGTTTCCCTTCAACTCACTCTCCACCTCTAGCCAAGGTCTGGCCTCTTGGGATTGATGTGTCTAGTCTCACCCCTCGACTGAAGCCTCTCCTCTCAGCCCTTCTTGGTGTCTCAGACCCACATCCACTCCCTCAACCTCCTCACTAGATCTTCAGAGTGGTTCCTAGGTGTTTGTGACCGTTCCGGTCTTAACTGACTCACACACACACAGCCCTCTTGGCTGGTTTTGTCCAGCTGGCAGTCTCTGGAAGACTTCCCCGTCTCCGTCTCCAGCTTCTTCACAGGATCAGCTGCCCTCTCAGCCCTTCTGGCCGGCACTAACTGACCCTCTCAGTCTCTGTCAGGTCCCCACTGACAGACTTCTCTGACAGGCCTCCACTCTGTCAGACATCAACTGACTGAACTCCTGCCTCAGCAGTTTCTCTCACTCAACTTCTTTTCCCTCCCTGAGAGCTCCGAGCACTTTGCCCCCACCCTCAGGTCACCTGACGCAGCCCTGTGCGTCTTCAGTTTATGGTTAACCCATTGCTTTCCGTCACAAACTCGCTCTACTTTGGCTTACCCTTGAGACTGATCTGGAAACTGCAGTGGGTGCAGAATTCGGTGGCTCACCCACTGACTGCACCACCTTTACGGGTGGGCATTTGGTCGGTGCTCCGCAGTCTGCATTGGCTGCCCATTGAGTACCGGATCCACTTCAAGGTTCTAGTGCTAACATTTAAAGCCTTACACGGCCTGGAACCAACATACCTGTGAGACTGTCTCTTTCCATATATGCCCAGGAGGTCATTACGTTTGGCCTCCCAACATCTGTTGGCCATCCCTGGCTCAAGAGACACCCGCCTCGCCTCAACTAGGGCCAGGGCTTTTTCAGTCCTGGCCTCAACCTGGTGGAATCAGCTCCCTATTGAGATCCAGGCTCTGACTGGCTTATTAGCCTTCCATAGAGCCTGTAAAACAGAGCTGTTCTGCCAGGTTTTTAGCTGAGGCTGCAGGCATCTATTCTTGATGTGGTTGGCCTCCCCGGCCAGCACTGTCATCTGTGCTAGGAATTGGAATAAAAACTGCCATCCCTATGAGATATCATGATGTGAGATGGCTAGGCTGGACAATATGTGATGTCATGGTAATCTGAGTGCTGTTGAGTTGTCCGGTTTAAAATGTTTTTATTGTATTTGATTGTTTTATTATATGTTGTACTCCGCCCTGAGCCCTACGGAGAATGGGCGGAATAGAAATTTACTAAAATAAATAAATAAATATTCCTTTAAACAGATGTTAAAGGGCAGGGCATTTTTCAACCTTATCAAGGGGTGTAGAGAAATTGTATGGCTTATAGTTAAGAAGGAAAGCTTCCCAGTGTACTACTTCATAATAAAGGCACTACCAGAGTTGCCTACGCTCTCTGGCCTCCTCCCTGAAGTTCAGAAATTTAAGTAATATATACCCTAGATATTCATCTAGTCCAGCTTCTCTCTTTCTTAGTAGTGTGACAGTTGAGGTAGCATTTTCCATTCCACATGCTGCTGTTTTCAGTGTTTATTTAGAGGCTGCTGCACCATGGTAGTAAAGGGATAGCATTACCCAGGGCTTTTTTGTAGCAGGAACTCCTTTGCATATTAGGCTACATCCCCCTGATGTAGCCAATCTTCCAAGAGCTTCCGGGCTTTTCTTACAGGGCATACTGTAAATTCCAGGAGGATTAGCTACATCAGGGGGTGTAACCAGTTCTGGCCCTAGGGTGCATGGTGCCCCAGGCAGACTCCCTGTCCACTGTCCCATGGGGTCCTAAGGGCACGTGCACACACCCCAGGCGGTGGTGGTGATGGTGGTACAGAGCACAGTGCTGCATTGTGGAAGGGGAAGGGAGGGAAGGCAGTGGTGGTGGCAGCGGTGGTGGGAGGGAGAAAATTAGGCATTTGTCTTGGGCCTTTGTCAGGAAGGGGGAAACAATTTTGTGCACCCCTCCTGGCACCCTAGGCAAATGCCTAATTTGCCTAGTGGGCAAGCCGGCCCTGAGTGTAACCTAATATGCAAAGGAGTTCCTGCTACAAAAAAAGTCCTGGCATTAAAAGGAGTAAGGGAAGCCCAACATTTTAGACAAGCCACAAGTGACAGGGAAGAGCCATGTTCAGGCTCACATATGTATAAGTGAGTGCAATAAGCAGCTCTAGGAGGAGGGATGCTATGATTCAGGGCCACAATGATAGCAAAGAGGGAGATTAGTTATTCCTCCAGACTGCTTTCCTGAATGGAAATGCCACCCTCTACCCAGAAAAAAAATAGGTATCTCTATTGTGTATATCTCCCCCACCACCACCAATCCACACACCAGAGGTTAAAACAACCTAGGGGATCCATTTCTAATCATGTAAATGGTTGATCAGAAAAGAACCAACTGCCCCTCCCCAACTGCCTTGTACAATTCAGTTACTGTATATCACTGGGGATCTAAACACAGATCCCAACATCATTGGTCATCTGGGCATTATCCATGACATATACAATGGGAAAGTAGAGCCAGTCATAGGGTGGGATCAGATGAGTCGATTGCTGCGGTGGTCTCTTGGTTTTTAAAAAGACATCACAGTTAGATATGCACTGTGGCAATCAGATGGCACCTGCCTGGCAGTCAACACAGGCACTGGCTGCATGTACTCTGAGAGAATTGTTCACACCACTCCTGCCCAGACTGATCACACAGCCAGAAATGCACCACAGAGGCATGGCAAGGACTTTGGAACTGGGAAGTTCCTGGTGGCTCTTTAATGCGTGTGGGAGTCGTCCTACCATGAAAAAAGGACAAGTGGGCCACAGGGAGCAGATGTACACATGTGATTATGCACATTAAATCCAGGAATGGGGATGGCTATGGTGGGCCAAAAAGCCCGACTGATCGCGCCCATACTATCTGAGTGGCTATCCAAACACAACATATTGTGCAAAGAACATTTATAGTTCAAAGAGTCTGAATTATTTAAGACCATCCTAGCCTTCTACTAGATGTCTATGATAAATGGGATTTTTTGTTTTACAGAACACTTTTTAATTTATCATGTTTTGCCATAATAAAAGTCTGGTATAGTCTCAAAAACAGCATACACTAAAGGTTTCTTTATTATAATGCTTGTTGAAGTCTGCAAACTTGTGAAGTTATTTCTTCCTACCTTACTTCCTCCTAGGTGGGGTTGCCAACTTCCAAGTGGATCTGGAGATCTCCTGGAATTTTAAGTGGCTGCCATACTACAAAGATCAGTTCACCTGGATAAAATGGCTGCTCTTGTAATTATATCCTGCTGAGGACCTGACCCTCCCCCAACCCTTTGCTTCCCAGTCTCTCAACAACAACAAAAGCCTTTATTAGCATATATCAGATTATAAAATAGATAAACAGATACAAAAATAACAAAAACAATCATATGCAGCTATACATTGGACAGTCAATCCTTGATTACCAAACTCAAGAATAAAGCAACCTTTTCAGTTATTTCAGATGACAAATCATTCAGAAGATGACAAACCTTTACAGTGTCTAAGCAGCCTGTCATATTGGACAAAATTGGATCCAGAAACCTAAGGTGTATAATATCAAATAGGGGACAATAAAGGAGAACATAGGACAATGAGTCAATTTGTTTTAAATTACATATACAAAGTCTTAATGAGAGTGGAATTTTTTATATCTACTATAGGTAACTGCTGATGGAATAGTATTCCATCTGGCAAGGGTAAATGCTCTAAGCTATTTTGGAACATGGAGAGTTGATAAATAAGAAGCCAAGTGGCCAATAGTTAGGGAAATTCCAAAATTCAGAGAGCAAGATTTATTCACAGCACTGAATAGTTTTTGCAATTCAATATCTAAAATTCTGCATTTAATTAGATAATATGCATTTGTAAAAGGAAGCATATAGAGAGAGTCCATAGACAAACCCCAGTCTCTCTCCAAATCCCCAGGAATTTCTCAGCCCAGAGTTGGCAGCCCTACCTAAGAAATGGAAATGAATACTTTTCCACCCACAATGAAGACATAAAAATTAGCTTATTTTTACTTGTATTTTTACTATTTTAAATAAGTTCTATAGACAAGTATCTCTGAAGAGAGAAAAATCTTTAGTATTTCAGTGTTTACATAAACAAAAGTTCATTTTTTAAATTTGATTTATTGAAAGACCACTTTTCAGTCAGATTGCCTCTCAAAGTAGTTTACAATTAAAACTCAGATTATAACTCTAGTATGTGAATTGTGTCTGAAGGAGAAAGGAGCAAGGCCTACTGAATAAAATGGGACTTCTGATGTAAGATTGCACCCTCTTGTCTTCTGGCTTTCCTTTTTTTAAAAAGTTCCTCTTTCCAGGGCCCATTTGACCAACCTATTTCTTCTATGTATTTTTAAATTAAAGCCAGTTGTGATTCTTGTAAACTGGCATAACTTTATTGTTGTATGTATAGCTTCTGACATTTTACATTAACGGAAAAGCAGCTCACCCTCCACCCCACAGTCTTACTACTATATCACTGGAATGGATTTAGTAATGCATTCTTTCCGCAAAGTCACTAGTGTAACTACTGTTTGCCTTCAACTTCAGACATTAACGATATGAGAAATGCTAAGCACAGATTGCTAATCACTATCCATTGCAAATGAAGATGTAAGTAACCCTCCTTAATCAGGCCTTTATGAGGCTTCCATTCTACCCCCTCATAATAAAGCACTTCTATTGCAGATGCTTGGACAGATTTTTACCATGTTGCCATTTTATTGATTCTTAAATAGGGAGGCTATCAGAGTTCTGACTGCTTCTCATGTGGCAACTAATTCGATTATTTGATTGTCTGGTTCATCAGAGAAGGAAATACTTAAGTGGAACAGCTGGTCTCAGACTAAATGTCTTATGATTTTAAATGAAAACTATTATATCTGCACTAGAAAAAAAGTATTTTATAAATGGTGGGACAATAAAAATGATCCAGGCTACAGATATCCTACCATGCTTATATAGGAAACCTTTGTAGCTGCAGTGATTGCAACTCTATTTACAGTCATTCTCCTTTTTTCATTTTGATGCCAAGAGCTCTCTTTAACAACAAAGAGCTCTTTAAAAACCAGACACCTAATTAGGTTGCCTGTAAAGACCTAAGGCTGACATTTCAGGAAAAATAGGCAACTTCTCCATTTTAAAAAAGCCCCCAACAGCTGTTCCTGAAGTAACCTTTCCAAATGATGTTTCTCTCAATTGCTCTGCCAATAAGATTTTTAAGGAGAGAAAAAATCAGTCTTCTGAATTGGATTTGCTCATTTGCCCATTTTTTACCTTCTTTCTGGAGGGGGATCTTACAGGATTTCTAGAGACCTCCCATAGATATTGGAACAGCAAAGAACATTGGCTTCAGGAGGATGCAGAACTGATGGCGAGTGTTGTTGGGGAATTTGTGGGAAGAATGGAAGCTGCTTGTTGGACTATAGTAATAGCTGCATATTACAGCCTGCTCCAGGTATTAGTCCTCCATAAGAGTACATGGGGGCAGCCTCTACTTAGTGGTGATTGAAGGCCAGCCTATTGGCTTCCTCCCTAGTTGTGTTGTGTTTGTATGTCTGTATGTTTTGATTGTATTGTAAATTATTTTACATATACATTTAAAATGCAGTTTTAATGCCTTGATGTTCACTGGTTTGGGGACCCTATTTGGGTGGAAAGTCAGCATAGAAATGTTTCAAATAAAATAAACAATACATTTAAGAATTATAAAATGCTGTATTTCTGGAAGCTCAGATTTCTTCTGTGTTTTGTGCCTTTTCTTTGGGGGTGGTGGGGGTGGTACAGAGGTCCAAAAGAAGAGCATACAAATTTGAGAAGTAAATGAAAAATTGGTGAGCAAAAAGGGGGAAATCCAAATCCATTGGCAAGCATGTAGGGCATTAAGTGGAAATCTGGGTTTGGAGATGGAGTCAAAACATTGTAAGGTTTATTCTGCATTTGGGGTAAGGACTAAATAAGTGCTGTAGACTTTGGAGCTGTTTCAGTGAATGGGTTATGTGTCCTTCTCTGGATGGAGAGATGCAGAACCACTACATTCCTCTGAATGAAAGCCTTTTCAATGGGGATCTCAGCTCACGGGAGACGTGGAAAACTGGTCCATACTGACTTCCAGACATGTGTGGTTACAGCAAAGTTGTTCTGATAAGCTATCACTCTTAAGCACAGCACTGTTAGCATTGATATTGAAACATGCTGAACTTGAAACAGAGTTTACGATAAGGTTTGCCAAACGTCTGATAAGGGACAGGACATATCTTTTTCCTGATTCAAAATTAGGTGTGCACTTTGTTCGTACACCTAGATTTTTTTTATTTTGCTGCCAGAATCTAGTTGTTTTTGTAAAAAGAGAACTTTGTGCTTTTGCAAGAAAGTAATGGTTACAGTTGAACTGTAATTTCAGCTTGATATCATGCTTTAAGAGCCTCCTGTGTATTTTATTAGAAAACATTTAATTTTATTAGAAAACATTGTTAGAAGTTGCAAATGCTATTGCTGTGCAGTTATGTAAAGATTGTGGTGAACCATACAATCTTTATAGAACAGCAGAAGCAATACAAATCGTTATTCTCTGGAACTCCCATGACACTGATCTTGCCTTCTTCAAAACATTCACCAGTACCCATGGTGATATGCAGAAGAATGACCCATCTTCAAAAGTCACCTCCTGGATCTGTGGGAACTGCTAATCTATATTCATCTCCTTGCTGCCCAAAGCACAGACTCAAACATCCTGCTCTGAGGGTGGATAACTGGCTTATCCCATAATTCCCAGTGAGGATATCTGGAGGTATGACACAGCCTTAAATATTTCTCACAGCACACCGTGGTTCTCTTACCCAATTTGGGAATGACTGCACTCCTGAAAGTCACCTTAGAGAAAGTTAAGCAAGTCCTGCACACAAGTAATAAAGATCCATAAAATGAGTCATCATGAGTCTTCCTTTAACAACGTCAATAAATAGGATTCCATGCCCCCACATCTTTCTGCACTCCATCTATTAACAATGATTTATGCAGAACTTCTAATTTGTATTTCATGTCTGCCTCCAATGATGGTTGGAGGGTGATGAACATAAAAAAGCTAAAGCATCATCTCCTGTATAACCATGGTAATGTCTTTTGAAAGAGTTCTTCAAACTGCTTTTATTCATTCTAAATACTGAACTAAACTGCAGGCACTAAAGCTTGGAGAAACACTGGATCACACAGGTGCTCCCTTTCTGAATCAGATTTCCCTGCTTCATAAAGTTTTCCTGGGATTATAGAAAGATGTTCATGCAAGTTAATTTCACAGTTTTCCTCCATTAATATATTTTCTCCAAAAATATCTCATAAAGCATTATCGACCCTATTTGCTTATTAGGCTATAAAAATAAGTAAAGGTCATATGCTAATTTGACATTTTAAAATCAAACTCAGTCCTTCACTTTCATTAAAAATGAGTTTGATTATAACATTCTATGATATAATCTAAGTACAGGGTTAAAATATATCCTAATGATGCTGTCTTTTCTAATAACAGACTACCGAGAAACCTGTCACTGCCACAAATTTTTGTCCAACCAAGGATCACTCCAAGAACTCTTTTTCAGTGCTGAAATGTAGCCAGGACTATATGTAGTAGTTCATGAGACAGCACACTGGAATGCAGAGCGCTTTTAAAATCCCCTTCAATTGACCACAAATGCTTGATGAAGTGTTATTAACACCTGCACTGATGGTGAGGAGTTCGGATGTTATCTTGTGATGCCTTGCTCTCAATGGAGGCCCAGGTCATGGAGGCTACCAAATCTCAATTTTCCATCTTCAGCAGGTCAGGCAGCTGGTTCCCTATATCGCCTCTCGCAACTTAGCTACAGTGATCCATGCAATGGTCACCTCCAGACTGTATTATTTTAACTTGCTTTATGCAGGGCTACTCTAAAG
Source organism: Heteronotia binoei (assembly GCF_032191835.1). Taxonomy (NCBI): domain Eukaryota; kingdom Metazoa; phylum Chordata; class Lepidosauria; order Squamata; family Gekkonidae; genus Heteronotia; species Heteronotia binoei. The sequence continues at coordinate 83,156,045 of NC_083229.1, forward strand.
ATTGACCCAGAAACTGCAACTAGTCCAGAATGCAGCAGCATGTTTATTTAATTCAGGTTACAATAATTTAAAAGTTAAAACAAATTTAAATACACATAAGACCATTTCATTACATGGCAATAACAACATGCTCCCAGTTTAAGACTGCCACAGTAGCTAATCCAATCCACAGACTGGGAAAGCCGGGGGTGGGGGGCAAATGAAGACAGCCGTCACCTCCTCAACTAAAGACCCGGCAGAAGAGTTGTTTTGCAGGCCCTGCAGAATTGTAATAGATCACACAGTGCTCCTATCTCCAATGGGGACACCACTTAGAGTACATATACATACCGTACTGCATCAGCTGCATTGACTCCCAGTATGTCTCTCAAGACATCTCATGGAGGCCTTGTACTTCTCCGACCAACATCTGCTGGTGATCCCCAGCCAATAGCCGCAACCGGAGCCAGAGCCCTTTTTGGCTCTGGTGTCAGCCTGGTGGAACACTCTTCCAGATGAGATCAGTGTCCTATGGAATTTAACACAGCTTTGCAGTGCCTGTAAAATGGAGATGTCCTGCCAGGCCTAACACTGAGACAGAGACAATCTATCTAAATCGGCCTCCCCTCCTTTAATTATGGTGGACTTTCTCATCCGCCCACTTGCTTTGCACTATTTCATCTACAGCTACATAATAATTAGTCTCTTGGGACTCACTAATCATGCAGCAGACACCATCTAACATTTTAGTAATGTTGGAATTTTAAGAATTATATTTTAATTATGTAAATCATTTTTATAAATGTTGTAAGCCGCCCTGAGCCTGCTATGCAGGAGAGAGAGGGCTAGAAGTGGAATAATAAATTACGGAGATTTTAGAGAAAAATGCTCCTAGGCATAGGTTTATTTATTTATTTATTTTATTCGATTTATATCCCGCCCTACCCCACCGAGGTTCAGCTCCAGAGCCAGTAAGGTAAAGTTTTCGACTAGGACTGTGAGATCCAGGTTCAAATTCCCCTCAGCCATGAAGTTCACTGGACAACCTTTAGCCAGTCATGTTTTCAGCCTAATCTACCTGCCAGCATTGCTGTGAGAATAAAAGAGAGAAAGAGACCCATGGTTCGTACCTTGAACTCTTTTGAGAAAAAGCAGATAAATAATGTGATAGACATTTCAATTCTAAAAAAGTTATCAGTCATATAGGTATTAACATTTCGTAAATTCCATTCTTGGTTTTGAATAGCACACCATTCACAAACTGGTACATTATTTTCCTTAGAATAGAATTATTCTATTATTTGAAATTTTTCCTTGTCTGTAGAGAGACAGTCTTCCTTCTCATCAAGAAGATATTGGATTTATATCCCACCCTATACTCTGAATCTCAGAGTGGTCATAATCTCCTTTACCTCCCCCCCCCCCGCAACAACAGACACCCTGTGAGGTAGGTGGGGCTGAGAGAACTCTTGCAACAGCTGCCCTTTCAAGGACAACTCCTATGAGAGCTATGGATGACCCAAGGCCATTCCAGCAGCTGCAAGTGGAGGAATGGGGAATCAAATTCAGTTTTCCCAGATAAGAGTCCGTGCACTTAACCACTACACCAAACTGGCTCTCAAATACAGGAGCACACTTGACCTGGATGAAGAATTGCTGCTCTTATTAAACAATTCAAAGGATGGGGAGAAAAGGCACCATTCAAAGGGGGCTCTTGGCTGGTAACAAAGTCTAATATCTGATTGCTGTCCATTAATATTGTCTTCTAAATTCACTGTTTCACCAGCTCAGTCATGGAAATAACATGTTGACAGATGGAGTGAAAAATTAAGGGGAGTGAATGTTCAGCTTTTCAGTGCTTTCTCTCATATGTTCAGAACATTTTTTTTAAAAAGCCAGAGTGAAACCTCTGTTCTGTTCAGGATACTGGTTGCTACATGGGAAAAGGAAATGGTTGCCTACATGCAAGTGAAAGTGAGTCCAGGTTGATGAATTCCTTCTCATTTCAGTCTGCATCTTTAAAACAACAAAAATATGGCATTATTTTAGCTTTGATGGCCCCTGGAGATCATATAAGAAAACAATTCAAATCAAATCAAACATACACCTAAAACTAAGACATGTAAATAATAGAGCAAGAAAAATATTTCTGAAATTGATTTTTTATTATTAAAAGTACAGAAAAAATCCATTTGTAAACTTCCAGGGCTTATTTAAAAATTTAAAAGCACTCGGAACAATCCAAAGTTTATCTAATTTATTGTAGAGATTTATTCTCCTCCATCTTACATAACAGTGATTTCCTCTCTCAAGATATCCCTCTTGATGCAATCTTGCATACTGACATATGGTAATTTTTATTAGAGTGACTTTTTCAAACCCTAAAGCAAGAGGATATATGTGTTTGTCATTCTAAAAATTAATTATTGTCATATTCTTTGTAGAACCTTTTTTTAAAGCAACCTTACAGAAGAATATTTACTCGATGTAAGTTGTCATATATCAGGGAGATGAAAAATGTTAAAATAAAAGAATGTCAAATCCAGCGGTGGTCTCACTTAACTTCCATTGAAGCTAACGGAACAAACCAATCACAATTACTCCAAGTCCTATTGTATTCAGCGTGACACAGGCATAATTAATTTTAGCTGGGTAGTAAGTACAGGTACCTTAGAAATAATAATAATGTTCAACTTTAGTCTTAGATTAATTTATAAAGCCTTTGTTTCCAAATAAAAAACCACATTCAGATATAAAATGCGAAATATATTCTTAATATATTGTGCAACACTTAGTTCTAGGGAATAAATTAGTATACATGTGAAATGGTTACCCATTGGGCATACATGGTACTGGACATGCCCTGATAACTCATATGTACCTATCCTCTCTCTTCTTTTATTCAAGTATATACACATTGTAATTACTTTGCAGGGAGATTTCTAATTCACAGAAATCCCTAGAGCCCAACTCAAACAGACATGTACAGTTCTTAGAGGACTGGATGTGTATATAGTAGTCCAAACTCCTAAGCTTCACAGGTTGATTGCAAAAACGTGATCAGACTGCCACCAGAGCCACTCAGCTCAAGTCACTTTTTATTTTACTCTGCAGTGAAGTAATCCATATGCTGAAATTTGATAACTTCATTGCCCCAACTGGTCCATCCAGGCTGCAAATTCCGAGCAAATAGTTCCAAACACTCCACATCTGGTCTGGTATATTCTTTCAGAATCTCTGCAGGAAGGGAAAAGCCATAAGGATGATAATGAAGAACTAAAAGGGTTTTTTAAAAAATCAATTTCCCCTAAGCTGTAGGGAGATGGAAAAAAGAATGTTTCATTAAAAAAAAGGAGAGAGCAAATTAATTTCAAGGATTTCATCAGCCAACTCCACTATTTATAGGCAGAAACGCATATGAAATAAACGACCTTGAGAGTATGAACAATACTGTCAAAGCTTTCAGTCATTCTGATTTATCGGTATTCATCTGGAAAGAGAGAATGAGGATTTCAGCACCTCCATATATGACCTTTAAGTTCTCAATATTGTTGCTATAACATCTTGACTGAACTTTAAAAAAATTCAGAAACAGTTATATGTAAAGTATGTTTTTAAAAGTCTCTCTTGGAATTGAAAATGTCCACAGAAACAGAAGTTAAAAACTACTAGAACAATGCTTAGAATTACAGATTTCACATCTCTGGGCTGATTGTGGGTTTGGGCACATCTGTCCTTAAATAGTTATGCTACCCTGACTTCCCAACAAGAATCCTTGGAATTAATTATTTAAGTGATCATGCTACAGACCACTTTTTCCTTTCCTAGGACTCCAGTTCTGTGCTCTTTGGAATGAGCTATCAGTTAAACCAGATTTGTTCTGGTTTAAGAGATGCACTTAGTTGTCAAGCAATTAATTGACTACACAGTAATTTGTATGCACAACTGAGATAAATTTTACAACATTCAAAACTGTTAGCCATCGCTACATGACTGAAAACTGAAGCTGGCAGAGGAAGACGTTGCACACTGGCCCCTAAGTCAGCACATACTCAAATAAAAGACTTCAGTTGTTCACATATTGAAGTGATATAGTGCTCTGCTCAGCATCACATTGGATAGAACCATTGTTAACTCAATTAAGGATGCAAGAACAGATTATTGGATCAGATCATTTAAGAGTTTCCAATGGTGACCAGCCAATCTGTTCAGGGTATCCTACAAGGCAGTAAGCCCTCCTTTGTTTGTCTCCAATAGTTGCTGTTACCTCTGATGAACATATGAACATATGAAGCTGCCTTATACTGATTCAGACCCTTGGTCCATCAAAGTCAGTATTGTCTTCTCAGACTGGCAGCGGCCCTCCAGGGTCTCAAGCTAAGGTTTTTCACACCTATTTGCCTGGACCCTTTTTTGGAGATGCCAGGGATTGAACCTGGGACCTTCTGCTTCCCAAGCAGATGCTCTACCACTGAGCTACCGTCCCTCCCCTTAAAACAAGGGTACTCCATAGTATGAACAAATGAACATATGAAGCTGCCTTATACTGAATCAGACCCTTGGTCCATCAAAGTCAGTATTGTCTTCTCAGACTGGCAGCGGGAGGTTCTACATAGGTAGAAACTACAAACACGACCAGAGCAATAAACCTGTTTAGATTTCCTGCCAACTCTTATCCTAGTACTACTCCAATTTTAGCAGCTTCATGGCAGCCAGGAATTCAGGTGGTACAGCATTCTCGAAGTCTTCATTTCATGCTAGGAAAAGGAGACCAGGAAAAAAGCATGAACCTTACTCTATCCCAAGGGCTCACGATCTAAAAACAGCTGTTAGGATTCAACTCACTAAGGACTTCAGCATCCATGATACTTTAGTCTATCATGAGTTACTTGGGCTACAGAAAGATGATGGCAAACTGGTTTCTCATTAACAAAATCAGCCTCAGAAGTCCTTGCATACTCCTTTTCTTCTCCTCTCACATAAGGCTTGCAGACTGAAGACTTCCATACTCTCAACTAACCAGGAATAAACTGTGATGCACAAACATGGTTTTATAGCAAGAGATTAAACTTGTCTTACTTGATTGAAACATCATGACAAATGATGGTCTCTTAAGGGGTGGGGAAGGAGCATGGAGGAAGAGCATCCAAGACTATCCAAACTCGTATAGATGACAAACCAGAGTTGGTCTTTATACCTCAAAAGAGTTGCAGTGAATGCTAACCCATCACAGCTGCTTGAAGCACTTAGTTGGTGATGCTGCCTTTCTTTTAAAATCAAGAGATCAGTACCACACACAGCCTTGTTTTCTTATGGTAGAAGATGGAACAGAAACATAGCTACATACATTTCACTGACCAGAGGTTGTTGGCTCCATAAAGGCACAGATATGCTGAAAAGGTGATGGTAAAATTTATAGTAGGTTGCAAACAAGGAAATACAAATATTGCACAAGATTGCTAGATTTCTCACTACTCATTGAGTTGGATCACAGAGCTACAAATTAAAAAAAGATGAACAGAAGATTCAATGAATGTTTCTTGAATACAAGATCCCTCTGTGAACAAAAGGCCAGTTTTGGATTATTTCTAAGTACATATATTAAGAATTTTCAAGGATTGGTTTAGTGCTCAGAGTCCTTCCATTTTACATTAAAGTCTAATTATTGCAAAGTGATTGTTTTTTGCTATTAAATAAGAATGTCACTAACTGTTCACAAGATGCAAATTCATTTTCAGTTATTAATATGTACATTAGGGGCAGCCCAAAGATTTTAAATATGGCCCTCTTTTCTGATCACATTGCCCACCTTTTGCTGTATTAGTCTCAGAAATGTATCAACAGCAAGAAATGTACATAATAGTCATATATAAAAAACTTGAATGTGTGTCTGGAACAAGCTAATATTTGGCTTACTTAGGGGGAATTAAAAATTTACAGACTGCTGGAAATTTGGAAAGTTCCCATGTTATATGTTAAAATATGCCTTTCATTAAAACAAGATCACTTAAAAGTCATCATGATCTTTACCTCAGAAACGTCTTACTTTGTCCCTCCCTGCTTTTCCCTTTTCCTGTTTTAACTCCAAACCCAGAAACAGTTAAATCGCTTCTATTGCCATGGTCATACCTACACAGAAACTAATTGCTAGAGTTTTCTTCCTCATATAAAACACCACTGTTGATAACCTTTTTTACACCAGAAGAGGAAATCTCTTCAGCAGGAAGACTAGACAATTTAATAAAATTTAACATTTACACAAGTCTTAAGCAGGTTTTGAAGAGCCTTGAAAACAGTAATTTCAGGAAACAGACTCAAAATCCTACTTTGCTTGCCTGTTGCTTGTGCTTCCTCACACAGCCATGACAGAGTGCTGAAGCCCACTCCTGTCTTGTCTAGCCTTAATGGATGACAGCCGGGGGAGGGGAGGTGCAGAGGAAAAAAAGAGCCAAGTTGCACTTGCAGGTGGCTTACTACTACCCCTGATTTGACATAAGGCAGTACTAAATTGGCTGTACACAGAGAGTATGAGCACACAAATTCAAATTCTCATCTTGGAGAGGGTGAAACATGGATGCCACTGTGCTGTGCAATTTGGTCCTCTGGTGAATGTTAATGAGCAAATGCTATGGGTTGAAATCAAGGAAGAGACAACAGATTACAATGTTGACTGGTACAAATGTGCTTTCTGAATGCAAATCTCAGGTCTTTACACTCTTTTCAGGTTTTACATTAATGATGACTTTTCTTGGGTGCATTATCAATGCAATATAATATTTAGCTGCTGTTTGATACATTCACCTCAGAGTGTTTAAACAGTGGGGGGGGGGGAGACGGATTTGGTCCCTATTATTTCAATGCAATCTTATGGGTGAAAGCGTATTTCTGTTCCATATTAGGGACAATGACTGAATAAGGAAATAAATTCAAGAGGGTAGCTGTGTTGGTCTGAAGCAACAGAACAAAGTTTGAGTCCAGAATTTGTTGATCTTTAAAGTGCCACTGGACTCAAATTTTGTTCTGAATAAGGAAATGGTAGCATTATTAATTAACTGAGCATAAAGGTCTGATCTTGTGAAAGACCAAGCTCAGTTTGCACTCCTGTGTAAGGACACCCATCACATTTTAGAAAAATCCAAAACACATTAACAATTTAAAATACTTTATGTCTTTCGTGCCTTTATAAACAAAGAAGTTAAAAGCCAATCTAGACCAATCTAGAATAAATTTGCTCTGGCAAATACAACTGGCCTTACAGACAATCCTGAAATTATCTAAAGAAATTGCCCCTCCCACTTTTTTGGGAAGTCCATTCCATAAAGTGGGAATGACCAAAGAGAAAGCACAGGCCAGAGTCAATGCCAGGTGGGCTACCTTTAGTGAGGGTAAATCCAGAAGTTGGCAAGCTGAAGACTGTAACTGACACACAGGGACACGTGGGGAAGGCTGGTCATTTAAATATGTGGGTCCCAGGAGGTGAAGGGGCTTTAAAGGGTTATAACCAGCACCATGAATTGAACCAATGTCACTAGAATTTTCACAACCATAAAAGGCACACAGCACACAGAGGACATTTGCTCTATACTGGAAGGCGATTCAACCAGTGAATGAGAATACCAACAATCTTTGTCTTCTGAGTTAAATTATTTTTTCTTATTTGACTTTTCCCAGAGCTGGAGTTTGACAAGTCAGTCTTTTGTTCCGGATGTGGTTTGACGGTCTGATAAATGGTATACAAGGATATTGTCCGTTGACAAAGCTTCGCCATGGAACCTCATTTGGCTTTGGGGACCCAGTGGACCTTATTTTGGGTACCTATTGGATACATACCCCTAAGTGGACTGATATTTGTGTTTTCTAACAAGTCTTTTGGAACTCTGAGAAATGTGAGATGTGGGGGGGGGGGTCTTATTACACTGTTTGTATATGCCCTCCCAAAAAAATTTGGCACAAGAATTTCTACAGCAGCAGCACATGACAGATGGAACCTTTTTAAAACAAAAACAAAAAACTTTCAGCTAACAGGCACTGTGATCTAACAAACAGAATAAAAGTTTTTGGGGTCAAGAGACCAGATACATACTCAACTCCCCAGGCAGAACCTTAGTAAACGCAAAGTCATGAATGGAGACAATGTCTCTAAAAAACCATTGTGGGGCATGGGACAGGAAGCATTGTACTCCAAACTTCCTATTCCATAACACTGTATGGCTGTTTCAACTTAAATTACCTGATAGTGTGCAACAGCAGCTTAATCAGAACTATCTTAGAGTAAGGGCTAAGCAAATGCCAGCATGTCTAAGCCATTTCCACAGCCATGTGAAAAGACTAGGTCAGGGGTGTCAAACTCATTTGTTATGAGGGCCAGATCTGACATAAATGAGACCTTGTCGGGTTGGACCAGGCCATGGAGGGCCAGGCCATGTGTGTACCTATTTAAGATTAGGTAGCAGAGACATAAACTTTAAAAGGACACAGGCAAACACAAATATATATATAAAAACTTTAAACATGCTTAAAACATTAGCACTCATTGGTCTTAAAGATGATTTCTTCGTATTTCTCCCATGGGATCCAGGGAACTGGGCAAAGGAAACTGTGGCTCTTTCCTTCTTTCCCCAGGGGATGGGGAAGGAGGAGCCTCAACCAATAGAAGAGGGACAGGCTTGGCTCAGTAGCTCTGCTGTGCGACTGAGAGCCTGGAAAAACAAGCTCTGCCTTCCCCCCTTCCTCCTCTAGGGAAGAGTCTAAGCCAATGAAGAAAATAGAGATTTTGCTCTGTAGCTCCTGTGCGATTGAGCAAACCTTGCAAAGCAAGCTGTTATGCAGAAGGAAGCAAGAGATAGGGAAAAGGAAGCAGATGACAGCCAGTTGTTCAGGGGCCTGATAGGAGTCTTTCAGGGGCCTGATTCAGCCCCCAGGATGCATATTTGACACCCCTGGACTAAGTTATCAATAAGCCTACTCCTTACCAGGACAGGCCACCTCACAGAACTATTAGAGATTTAGCACTGAGAAAGAAGTAGCAGTGAAAATCAGCAAAGTTCTCCAAATACGTTGGCAGTTCCCTTAAGTGCAGGCAGGCCACAAATCACAGAAGTGATAAATTGCCTCTCATGTTATTTACTTGCTGAATTTCTGTTTAAGAACATAAGAGAAGCCATGTTGGATCAGGCCAATCGCCCATCCAGTCCAACACTCTTTGACACACAGTGGCCAATATATATTTATACACACACACACACACATTCTAGTTGCCCTTTTCTGCACTTTTTCCAATGCTATAATATCCTTTTTGAGGTGCGGTGATCAAAATTGTACACAGTATTCCAAATGAGACTGCACATCGATTTATACAGGGGCATTATGATACTGGCTGATTTGTTATCAATTCCCTTCCTAATAACTCCCAGCATGGCGTTGGTCTTTTTTATTGCAATCGCACACTGTCTTGACATTTTCAGTGAGTTACCCACCACAACCCCAAGATCTCTCTCTTGGTCAGTCTCTGTCATTTCACACCCCATCAACTTGTATTTGTAGCTGGGATTCTTGGCCCCAATGTGCATTACTTTGCACTTGGCCACATTGAACCTCATCTGCCACGTTGACACCCACTCACCCAGCCTCAACAGATCCCTTTGGAGTGCCTCACAATCCTCTCTGGTTCTCACCACCCTGAACAATTTAGTGTCATCTGCAAACTTGGCCACTTCACTGCTTACTCCCAACTCCAGATCATTAATGAACAAGTTAAAGAGCATGGGACCCAGTACTGAGCCCTGTGGCACCCCATTGCTTACCGTCCTCCACTGTGAAGACTGCCCATTTATACTCACTCTCTGCTTCCTATTAATTAGCCACTTTGTGATCCACAAGAGGACCTGTCCTTTTACTCCATGACTCTCGAGCTTACTAAGGAGCCTTTGATGAGGAACTTTATCAAAAGCTTTCTGGAAGTCAAGGTAAACAACATCTATTGGGTCCCCTTTGTCCACATGTGTGTTCACCCCCTCAAAGAAAACAGGCAATCTTTCCTTCCAGAACTCATGCTGAGTATTCCTCAATAACTTGGATTCATCAATGTGCCTACTCATTCTGTCCTTGATAATGCTTTCTACCAACTTTCCCGGTATTGAAGTCAGACTGACTGGCCTATAATTTCCCGGATCTCCGCTGGTACCCTTTTTAAAGATGGGGGTGACATTTGCTACCTTCCAGTCCTCAGGAACGGAGGCAGATTTCAATGAAAGATTACGTATTTTTGGCAGGAGATCCACAAGTTCAACTTTAGAACTTTTGGATGTATGCCATCCGGACCTGGAGCGGGCAAACACTTCTCATCTTCCACAGTGAAGACTGAGGCAAAAAATGCATTCAGCTTCTCAGCCATTTCCTTATCCTCCTTCAGTAATCCTTTTACCCCTTGGTCATCCAAGGGCCCCACTGCCTCCCTGGCTGGTTTCCTGCTTCTAATATATTTGAAGAAATTTTTGTTGTTGGTCTTTATGTTTTTTGCAATATGCTCCTCATGGTCCCTTTTTGCCTGCCTGATCACAGTCTTGCATTTGATTTGTCACAGCCTATGTTCCCTTTTATTAATCTCACTTGGACTAGCTTTCCACCGCTTAAAGGAGTCCTTCTTACCTTTTACAGCTTCCATTACTTTGTTTGTTAACCATGCAGGCCTTTTCTTAAACCTGTTTAAGCCTTTCCTAACTTGTGGTATATATTTTATCTTAGCTTCTAGGATTGTAGTTTTAAATAGCCTCCAAGCTTCCCAAAGGGTTTTGACTGTATTTACCTTTCCTTTCCGATTCTTCTTCACATGCCTCCTCATCTCAGAGAATTTACCCCTTTTAAAATTAAACATGGTTGTTCTGGTCTGTTGGGGCAACTCCCTATTTATACAAATGGTGAAATCAATAACGTTATGGTCCCTTCTCCCAAGCGGTGTGATCACTTTTATATCTCTCACCAAGTCTTGGGCATTACTTAGGACCAAATCCAGGATCGCCCCACCCCTGGTAGGTTCTGTGACCATCTGCTCCATAGCACAGTCATTGAGAGCATCTAGAAACTCAATCTCTTTCTCTTGACCTGAACACATACTGACCCAATCAATCTGCGGGTAGTTAAAATCACCTATTATGACACAGTTTTTACATTTAGCTGCTATCTTTTATCCTTCCATCATATTATAATCATTCTCTATCTTTTGATTTGATGGGCGATTACAAACTCCCATAGTTAAATTTCCTTTTGGGCCCTCTATTTCAACCCACAGCATTTCTAGAAGGGAATCTAATTTTTTAACCTCAGTCTTACTAGACTGTACACCCTCTCTGACATTCAGAGGCGCCCCACCTCCAACCCTTCCCTCCTTATCCTTCCAATATAACTTATATCCAGAATTCGCCGTGTCCCACCGATTCTCCTCATTCCACCAAGTTTCTGAAATTCCCACAATGTCTATGTTTTCCCCCAACACTAAACATTCCAACTCACCAATTTTACTTCGAACACTTCTAGCATTTGTATACAAACGTCTATAATTTCCCAGGCAAGTTAGGCCCGCAATCTTCCTCCTGCTGCCTTCAGACTTTGGCAAACACTCCATACTGTTTGTCACCATCTCAGTGGACAACTCTGATCCATTACCTGGTAGAAAAGTAACAGCTAACCCTTCATCTCTTTGAGATGAGTCCTCCCGAACCAGAGACATTTCATCTCCTGTCAGCTTTCCCCCAAAATTTAGTTTAAAAACTGCTCTGCCACCTTTTTGATTTTAAGCACCAGCAGCTTGGTTCCATCTGGAGACAAGTGGAGACCATCTGTTTTGTACAGCTCCCGCTTGTTCCAGAAAGCATCCCAGTGCCTAACAAACTTAAACCCTTCCTCCCTACACCGTCTCATCCATACATTGAGACTTCTAATTTGTGCCTGTCTCTCCAGTCCTGTCCGTGGAACAGGTAGCACTTCTGAGAAGGCTACCTTGGAGGTCTTGGCCTTAAGTCTCCTGCCTAGCAGCCTAAATTTTTCCTCCAGGACCTCACAACTGCATTTCCCCACATCGTTGGTGCCAACATGCACCACGACCACTGGCTCCTCCCCAGCACTGTCTATCAGCCTGTCTACAACATACGTAATGTCCGCTACCTTCGCACCAGGCAGGCAAGTCACCATATGGTCAGTATGCAGTTTTGCCACCCAGCTGTCTACTTGCCTAAGGATCGAATCATCAGCTACCAAGACCCACCCTCTCTCCCTGTGTAGGGATGGTTCCTTGGCACAAAAGGATACCCGCTCACCAACTGAAGAAGAGGTCCCTTCTGAGGGTGCATTACCCTTATCCTCAGCTTGGTGCCCTGTTCTCTCTCGACCCTCATGCTGGTCCTTACACATCCCCCAGGCTAAGAGCTACAGGCCAAGAGTCCTTTGGCTCACACCTCTGTCAAGGCGCAGCTTAATAATGCAAAGATGGTGGGGCCTCAGTCTGCCCCAGGAACACAACCACTCCTAATCAATCAGCAACAATCACTTTCAGCCCACTCAAACCAAACAAACAGCAGTTCCTCAGCAACCACAAACTCAGAATTTTCAGCAATCACACAGTCACACAAACTCAGAAATTCTCAGCAATTCCCCCAGCTGTTTAGAAAGCCAAATCTCACCCTTATAACACTTCTTATCTGCTCTCTCTCAGAGCTCTCTGAAATGTGCTCAGCCTCTGGTAAGCACAGCATTAGCATTTTGTTTCTCTAGAAGTAGAACCGGAAAGTGGGGGGGGGGACTTTCTTTAATGTGAACTGAATATAATTTCATTTTCCATATTTGCATAAAACAATTTAAAAATACATCCAAATGTAGAAATTAATACTCCCAGCCTTAAATAAGGAACATGTATTATTAGAAATTCCTAGAATGATGATTTCATGATTAATGTACTGCAGGAAACAGTTTTTTGATGGCCTACTTTAATTTACAAACTCTACTTCTTTCAGAAAAACAAATTATAATAATTCATTAAACAGCTACGTCAGTACTCTACAACTGTGACACAAAAAAGTGCTAGACAGAATCAATAAATACTAGTATGCCAATGTCTATGTTCCTTAAACAAAACATTGATATATGCGGGCTACTGGGATTTCCTGTGTTTCGTTCCAGCTTCCACTCTTTTTCAAACTGTCCAAAATAAATGAGGCATTTGGGACTACTTCCCTCTACTGGCAAATCCAGAGAACTATTTTTTCATGCTCTTATAAGATTTTTCCTTCTTCAGCAAATGACAAAGCTTTAATATTAAAATATACCAACACTAAGTTCCCTAAATTCGACTGTATTACTCTGTGACCCTTCAGAGATGGTTTTCTTCTACCCAAACTTCTTTCTCAGTGGCAAATCTCTAATTGTTCCAGAAGAAAAGATAAAGATCAATCATAACAACTGCAGTATAGCTGAATCAGACTTGTTTTTCTAATTAAACATTATGTGACTACAAATTTTTTCCAGGTGATTCCTTCCCCAAATACATGCAAGATGTTACTGGCTCTATCTAGTTTTGCCTACTTTCTAGCTTTTTTGCTCCTTGTAAGCAAAGTTCAGTGTTTTCCTTTAAGCAAAATAAAACTATCTCTTTCCCTGTCAAATTACATGCCTTTTAAAGCTAAAGAGTTGTGTATTCCAGTTATATATATGTCAAAATAAACACAACACATGACAAGGCTGATCTGGATTTCCCTTTTTTTGTTTTGTTTTAAAGGAAGGGAACAGGAAGCAGAAAAAAAAGACCATAGCAAGTTGTGTGTTAATCCTGTTTGTAGTCCCATTTCCACCAGTTTAAAATCATTCCCCCTCTCCATCTAATGTTTGCCCTGAGTGGAAGAAAAGTATCTGTAGATTTCTTCTACACAGGGCAAATACCAGCTGAGGGAAAGGTTACAAAGGACAGTAGAGGAAAAGTGTCAATTCTGTCTCCTCAAAGCCTCGACTGTGATCTGTTTCATTCCCATGGCTAGTATCAATGGAAAGAAACACTGTGGGATAGTGCTTAGAGTGCTGGACTAGGTTCTGAGAGACTCAGATTCAAATCCCCACTCTACCATGAAAGCTTGCTGGGTAACCTTGAGCCAATCACACACACTCAGCCTAATGTTCCTCACAGGGATGCTGTAATGATAAAATGGAGGAGAATAGTATGACATATGACATTTTGGGTCCACATTGTGGAGAAAGAAAAGCAGGAGAGATCCCAGTTGCAGATCTTCTGCTGCTCATTACAGTGCATCCTATGTCCATGGGATCGCTTGGCAATTCTATGTGCAGGAGGCACTCTTTAACTCTGATTACTTGTTACATTTTTTGTTCATTTGTTCCCAGAGATGTGCAGAGACAATGGTGGAGAATGACCTTATTAGTAAGACAGTCTATAGCTGGAACTGGAGGAATATTACCCTGCCTTTGTCTTTCAATTAGCACATACCAGAGTCCTTGGGTATTCATTGCACCTGGGAACAGAGGTATAAACTTATCTGCAGCACAGTTTCATTTCTCTTCCCCGGGATCAGCTTTCTATACCATCTGCTTGCAACTCAACAGTAAGTTATAACACCTCTCTGATTTCTGATTGGCCTAACAGGCCTGAAACCCATCAAAACCATTGTCCGTAAATCTACTTAGCTTTTCCCCTCTGCTAGTTCAGAGACTACTTGGCATGAATGATAGTACTGTCATATTTGACTCAGCAAAATGTTGTTCACAACAAGGCTTATTATTGGGACTTGCTCTTTTTCGAATACATGTCATTCCTTATTTGTATCTTCTCTGTAGCACATATGTATTTGTCATTTCATAATTTGTTTTAATGTACTATCATATTTGTTTGGCGTATGTTAAAAATAAAGATTATTCCAAAAATGGGGGAACCGCCCCCCCCGATGTCAGTGGCTTCTCAGCTCAGCCTTGCTTGGTATCCATCTTGAATTGCTGATCCTGTGGGCTAAGGCCCTCCCTTGTCTCTGAAGACCAGAGCCTCTTTGTTGCTGAACCTCTGTAGCTTTGGATTCCACCTAGTAAACTAACTTTCTTTTACTGTGCTAGCTAAGCTGGATAAGCATAGAGCTTGTTATTTTTATTCCTTCACCATCTTTAAAATATTTTTACACTTTAATAACATAATTATATTTTTATCCTGTGGATTTTTGCTTCCATTAGCTTCAAAGCCAGTCCAGAAACCCTGGACCTAGACCACCTACTAGGTAACATTTTAGCTTTAGGAAACTCAAACTGTAGTCCTACTCTGCAGGGCTGACTTTTCTTGTTAACTCCCCAAGAGGCCAGGGGACTTGTCCCTTCACTCCTGTGGCACTGGGAATAGCCATAAAGGACTGGTGGCAGCCTACCTCATGCTAGAGTGAAAATTAACAAAGTAATGGAAGCTGTAAAAGGTAAGAAGGACTCCTTTAAGTGGTGGGAAGCTAGTCCAAGTGAGATTTATAAAAGGGAACACAGGCTGTGGCAAATCAAATACAAGACTGCGATCAGGCAGGCAAAAAGGGACTATGAGGAGCATATTGCAAAAAACATAAAGACCAACCACAAAAAATTCTTCAAATATATTAGAAGCAGGAAACCAGCCAGTGAGGAGGTGGAGCCCTTGGATGACGAAGGAGAAAAAGGATTACTGAAGGAGGATAGGGAAATGGCTGAGAAGCTGAATGCATTTTTTGCCTCCGTCTTCACTGTGGAAGATGAGAAGTGTTTGCCTGCTCCAGAACCACTTATTTTGGAAGGGGTGTTGAAAGACCTGAGTCAGATTGAGGTGACAAAAGAGGAGGGAATTATTAGGAAGGTAATTGAAAACAAATCAGCCAGTATCATAATGCCCCTGTATAAATCAATGGTGCAGTCTCATTTGGAATACTGTGTACAATTCCGGTCACCGCTCCTCAAAAATGATATTATAGCATTGAAAAAAGTCCAGAAAAGGGCAACTAGAATGATTAAAGGGTTGGAACACTTTCCCTATGAAGAAAGGTTGAAACGCTTGGTGCTCTTTAGCTTGGAGAAACGTCCAAGAAATGCTTGGTGCTCTTTAGCTTGGAGAAACTGCGGGGTGACATGATAGAGGTTTACAAGATTATGCATGGGATGGAGAAAGTAGAAAAGAAGTACTTTTCTCCCTTTCTCACAATGCAAGAACTCGTGGGCATTCGATGGAATTGCTGAGCAGTTGGGTTAAAATGGATAAAAGGAAGTACTTCTTCACCCAAAGGGTGATTAAAATGTGGAATTCACTGCCACAGGAGGTGGTGGCGGCTACAAGCATAGCCAGCTTCAAGAGGGGGTTAGATAAAGATATGGAGCAGAGGTCCATCATCTATATATAATTTTTTTGGCCACTGTGTGACAAAGTGTTGGACTGGATGGACCATTGGCCTGATCCAACATGGCTTCTCTTATGTTCTTTAGTCTCTTTCTGGTATTTTATAACTTTGTTTGCCTTGCCTTTTTAACCAAGGAGTTCTCAACCCAAGCTTGGGGTCAATATGTCTTGATACCAGGAATATCCACAATGATTGCTATCTTTCTTACTTTCTTACAATCAGTTGAGATTTCCCCTGTAAAAACCATTTCATATAAGTCAACTGTGGACACTGACTTCAATAGACTATCTACTCACATACTACTTTTCATATTCTGGTTTATATATAAAATATTTTTTTCTAAAATGTTTCCAGTTTACCGCTTGCATTTGCCAAGTCTTAAGGTTAGAATCAACAACAAAAACACAGCTGTGTCTTATCTTTTTTTCTTTTGATTCTTGAAAGCATTTTCCTTTTATACTCTAGTTAGCATTCTGAAAACAGGCCCTGGAAAATAATGCAACAATGGAGTAAGATGAGAACATGACTTTCCATCCTAATTCAGGTGTGTTCCCCATGACTCTACCAACCAGGCATGCAGCTTTTCAATGGTCAGCAGCATCAACATAGGATAACATCATCACCCCATGCTGGGTATCACTGCCTGCCCAGTGCAACCTCATCTTATGTGCTAAGGTCAAACACTTCCCCCTTCTTTGCAAAAGCCACCACTGGTAGTTAGCAAATACAGAACATTTTACAGCATCTGCAAACACTGTCCTGGCAGCATAGTGCAAGTGCACTCTACTTATGAGCATACTTAAAGAAGGTGTTGTATATATCAATATTTAGAAGTACAAATATAATGGACTTTTTTTACTAGTTACAATGACAGTCCACAAACTCTATCACTTGCTGTGGCTGGAAGAGGGAGGAGGAGATTCTCCTTCCCTTGTTTTGTTCAACATATCCTGCCTACAAAGAGTCACTGCTCTCTCTCCCACCCTGCAGTCAGCCTAAGAACCCTGAAAGCTCAACTTCTTTCATTCAAATGAACTTGCCTGACATAGCTGAGATGATTCATTCAAATGCGGTTTTTTTTTTCAGAACTAGAGTTTCAAGGTAATAAATATTTAGGCAGGATGCAGCATCTTGAATTGCACCTGAAGAATCTCAAATCCAAACAATATGTGCCTGAAGTTCTGTAAACACCAGCAATATGCATACCTACATTGTGATCTAGCTGGGAAAATCCAAGTTAACTTCACAGGAAGCATGAACTAATATAGCTCCCAATCATCTTTTCAGTGTCAAACTCATTTTGAAATTAGCTATGACTATTGCACAGTATAAACAAAAAGCCAGTACACTGCATCTCTTTGCAGATGTTATCCATCTCAAAATGCAGTAAGTAAAATTCACACCTAGGTACCTAATTAAAACATGAAGATCTTCAGCAAGTTCTTATCCCTGTAAGTTACCAATACTCGAAAATTTACAAATTCCACACAAACAAAAACATTCAGCGTACAAAGTAGCAGTACAGGTATTTAAAAATTAAAAACTTAACACATGTTGAGTTTTGCAGAGCTGTTTTGAGGTCATACCTGTAAGAGGAGGCTTATGTGAATGAAGAGTGGAAGGCACACTCACAATTAATTTATGGTCTGGAATTGGAAGTGCTTGATCTCCTGATATTCTGTTATATAAATTGAAAGAGAAAAGAAAGACTCTCAAACTAGAAACTGAAATACTTTAATAAAGATCTATTTTACTCAAATGGAACAATAACAGTAAGTTCTCTCACTGTCATACAGTACAGTATGAACTATCAAGGAACTAAATAGCTAAATGTTGAGTGTATTTGATTTCTTGAAAGATAAAGGGGATCTTATAAATCTGCTTAAATGTCTGTAAAAACAAAGTAAATGAAGGAATAAGTCTACGGAAGATAAACACAAACAGCTCAATCAATATCTCAGTTTCAGCTGCGGAATATTACTTGTCCTTCATGAACAAGCCTGTATCGAATTTAGTGGTAACAAAAATCTGTCATGCAGCAGCAACCAATAGCCCTGAGGGGCTAACATGACATGATGCAGGGAGGTATCAGGGCCTACACTTCGTCCTCAGAAGCTTGCTTGTTTTGCTGTTATGATCCTGTGTATATGCTAGTATTAGATATTTTTCACACTAATACAGGAGGTATGTGTCCTCAGTAAGCCGCCAGTTCTCAGCATCTTCAGGGGCAGATGAAGTTACTTCTAGAAATTCCAAGAGGCTTTAGCTGCACAAACACAAAGCAACTCCGCCACCCAAAAGCTCCTCAAATAAAACAGCAGAATTTCAAAAGCAGCCTGTGAGTCACCTGCCCAGAGCAAAAAAAACAGGTGGGGCCTTGCCTGAGCTTAAGAAGCTCTCTGAATTCAAGCCCCCGCCCCCATAAACTGATTAAACTTAGCTAGGGGAAAGGAAACAGGATGAACTTGGCTCTGCAATGACTTCCTACCCACCTATTTAGTAACAGCCATGAGTTAAAAGGCATCTGCTTTCAAGACTTCCCCATGCCATGTCTTTGAAAACTGAGCTGGCACCACAGAAAACAAGAGGCCAAAGGAAGTTTAAAGGAGGGTAAAGGAAAAGACTAGAGCACACTCTCTCTTTCTTAAAGCAAACAGTTCATAGGGATTGGAGAATAAACTGTACTTCAGTAAGCTTGGTGAAATAATTTTGTTAGAAAAGACTGTTGCCTTTGAAATTTGCCTGCAAGCTCAGCAGAGAATTCCTATTTAATGCTATGTAACAACATATGCATTAATAAAACACAGAGATCAACAGACTCCAGACTTGTACCTTAATGTCATAGCCGTACTTCCTTGGATTCTGCCCAATACGAGAATTTCATAAGGCTTCTTGTGAGGAGACTCCAATGGAAACACAAACTCTCCAGACCTTGTAATCTAATGTAAAGAAAATGGAAATCAATTCCATGAATGCGAATTAATTTTCTATTAATATATCCTAATATTTTGCCATTATATCCTATTTTGTCATTAGTCTAAACTTACACAGTGATAGTATATATGAAATAAATTTGTATTACAACAACCTTAGAAAAGAATATAAAACATTAATTGAAAGTTGGTAAAATGTTCTACAATCCATGTATTTTAAATGCATGTAAAACCCTTAGGAATATATCTTAAAAATGAACTGATCAAGAAAACAGAAGGGAAAAAAGATTAGTAACTTACCTTCACCCAATACCATTCTACCACTCCATGCACAGCCCAGAGGGGATAAAGTTCATCCTTTACAAAACGGAGATGCTTCTGTCTGTTAGTTACCCATGTGACCACAAGGCACCCTGGGGCTGCCAGGGCAGGCACAGGAATTTGCTTGATTTGCCATGATGGCAAGTAGCTATACCTACATTGGATATATGCAGAATGTTTGAACAGGCCTAGAGCTAGAAAAGAGAACAGTAGGAAACAGACTTCTGCATTTATTCTGACAACCTTTCACAAACTTTTTCTTGCACCAAAATTTACACAAATTAAAATCTGAGGCAAGAGTGACATCCAGTGGTGAAATCTGTTGGCATTAAAGACGGCACCCGCTTTCCTTAACATTCTGATCTAGGGAGTGCAGCAATTCTAGCAAAAGCAGTCTTTTATTTCCAGAGACATTTATGCTAGGAAAATGAACTTCTAAAAGATGTAAAAATTACATTATATTGCAATTTTTCTTTACAATCCAGAATAGTTATAATATCATTCTCCCTGTACAGCCACTTAAATCTTATAATCTATACAACAGGGAATGAAGGCAAATCCATGCCATCCTTTTTGCTTTTGTTCATCAGCTGTTAGTATGGCAGTGCTTTATGTCCAGGTGTACCATTTAGCTCATTATTGCCCAGAAATTCTGCAGAAGCAAACAGGAATACACAAGGAATGGCTTTCCGTCAAGAGGTTTCCCAGATAACAGCTTTCCTGATTTCAGTAAGTCAGGAACTTCTATATTTGTTTTTGTGACCTCTACACTTATGTTGGAAGAGTGGAAAAGGTAAGTTTAAGCACGTCCTACTGACAGCTTATGAATGAAGGGCAAGGCTAAGTTTGGAAAGCCAGCTGTGCCCCTTGTTTTGCTTCCTAGTGGCAGAGATAGCAGCAGCTGCAGAACAGAGTGATAGAGCCAGAAGGGGAGCCTTCCTCCTCCTTTTACATGCTGCAGCTTTTCTTCCCTGTCGGCGGCATTTGATACAGTCGACCATCAGTTACTAAAGCGCCGCCTTGCCGACATAGGGGTTAGGGGGCTGGCCTTACAGTGGCTTTCCTCCTTCCTCTCCGATCGGGGACAAAGGGTGGCCATTGGGGGCGAGCGATCCCAGAGGCACACACTTGATTGTGGGGTGCCTCAGGGAGCAGTTCTCTCCCCAATGCTGTTTAACATTTATATGCGCCCCCTTGCCCAGATTGTCCGGAGGTTTGGGCTGGGTTGCCATCAATATGCAGATGACACCCAGCTCTATCTACTAATGGACGGCCGGCCTGGCTCCGCCCCAGGGAACCTGGATCGGGCCTTGCAGGCTGTAGCGGCGTGGCTTAGATCGAGTGGGTTGAAGTTGAACCCAGCGAAGACAGAGGTCCTTTGCGTGGGTCGCGGCGCCCAGGGAGGGGAAATAGCTCTCCCAACCTTCGACGGCGCACCATTGGAACCAGTGCGCCAGGTAAAGAGTTTGGGTGTTTTACTGGAGCCTTCATTATCAATGGAGGCCCAGATAGCAGCCACTGCCAAGTCAGCATTCTTTCATCTGAAGCGGGCAAGGCAGTTGGCCCCCTTCCTGGAACGCCGCGACCTCGCAACAGTGATCCATGCAACGGTCACCTCAAGATTGGACTACTGTAATGCCCTCTACTTGGGGCTACCTCTGTGCCGGACTCGGAAGCTGCAGCTAGTGCAGAATGCGGCGGCCAGGCTGCTACTGGGGCTCCCGAAATGGGAGCACATACAGCCGGGGCTGCGCGGACTGCACTGGCTGCCGGTTATCTACCGAGTCCAGTACAAAGTGTTGGTTATTACCTTTAAAGCCCTATATGGCCGAGGACCTGCCTACCTAAGGGACCGTCTCTCCCCGTATGAACCCCAGAGGGCACTGAGGTCAGCAAGTAAAAACAAAATGACCATCCCTGGGCCGAGAGAGGCCAGGCTCCAAAGCACCAGGGTGCGAGCCTTTTCAGTTGCGGCACCTGCACTGTGGAACCAGCTCCCGGAGGAGGTGCGGGCCCTGCGGAACCTCGACCAGTTCCGCAGGGCCTGCAAGACTGCCCTTTTTAGATGCGCCTATAGTGATACGGACTGCTGAGTTGCAATGAATGAAGAACCGCCATCTTTAACACCATTTAAACTGGCAGCATCAGCGCCAGAACAGCCATTACTGCCAGATATATATATATAATGTAATGTAAATTAAGTGTTTTAACTGAATTAACGGGTTTTTATATTTTTAATTTTAAATGTTAATCTAATGTTTTACTATTTATGTTAATATACTATTCACTGTTAGCCGCCCTGAGCCGCTTAGCGGGGAGGGCGGGGTAGAAATAAAATTTATTATTATTATTATTATTATTATTCCCAGTCAGTGCTGCTATCATGCAGAGAGAGAAAAGCCAGCACCATCCTTCATAAGACTGGAAAGAACAGAGTCCGGGGGACGGGGACGGGGGGGGGGGGATGCAGGCATGTATACACTGTTTCTCTCTCCCCCCCCCCCCTTGGTAACAGTCAGTATACAACACAACTGAGAGTGTCCATTTTATGCACAGTGTTGCAAAGCACATTTGGTAAATACTGACAGAAACATTTCTTTCTGAAGGATTGAAACAAAATCACAAATGTGAATGTTAATAGGTGCTTCAAGACAGCTATTCAACAAGTGATTAAAATAGCAGTAATACACATTTACAACAGATTACACATATACTTTGCTTAAAAAAAATAGCTCCTGATTGGGGAAGCCTGAGGAATGAGTTAGTAGAACAAATCTTTCTCCACTTTCCCCAAGCAATCTGCTGATTGCCACAGAAATCCACTCAAACAATTAGTCCTGTTAACAAAATGCATAATGGAATGGGGAGCCACCACAATGAGGGAGAATTAAGTAAAGGAGCCCCTTTTCCCTCTTCTGCAGATGTAACACCCATCACTAAAAGTTGGCATGAGGCTGCTTCGTTTCAACACATTCCTTATTGTAAAGGAATGTACACACCTTACTCAGGGACTAGCTTTTCCAGCCTGGCATCTTATTTGAAATGAAAATTAATTAGGAGCCTACCAGAGCCATTTTAAATTATCAACACTCTCCTCAGGCTCAGACCTCTTTTTAGTTTGATTAACCTTGAAGCAAGAGAGCACTTTGAGACTCAGGTTGTTCATAAATTAATATTTTGATTTATGAAGTGGCCATTTATTTCAGTGCCATAATAAAAGTCAGCACAGCCCACTGCTTAAAAAGCATGCTGCAATCTCCCACATCTACCCCTCCCCAAGTCCCACTGTACTTACAATACTTTACCTTAGAAAGCTGCAAGCCCAGATTCCCCACTGTGTTATAAATCTTGAATATGAAATATGAAAGCAATTCTATTTAAGTGAAGTTTTGCCAATACAAAACTGTGGCAATCTACTGGAGAATTAGATCCATGCATTTTAATACAGCAATTGTGCTTAACAGAATGCTTATCATCAGAACATTTAGAATCCAATCAGAAAAGAAATGGGGGGGGGGGGGTTAAAGGGAACCACTAAGTTGCCTTGATAGTTGTCCCAAAGCCTGTGCAATGGACTGTGTGATTGGTGCAAATAGAATGCTATATACAGTTGCAACTCTTCATTGCACTGGTGCAACCACCAACTGTCAATTTCCATGAAACTAAGACAAAGCTATAGCATTAATAAAGAAGAGGGGAGGGAAGATATGTTGTTTAATATGGAAATATAAATTTTAAAATGTGCAAACATACCGATTACTTCTTTTAACAGATTTGTTCTCCCATGGTGGATCAATTACAATTACACCAAATTTTTTATTATCTAAAAAGAAAAAAAAACCCTTCTAATTATTTCAAATAAGGCATACAATTGGCAGAAACACCTGACTTTCAGATTTTTAAACAGCCAGAAACATAGCATTATCATTCCTTTTAAAAGCAACAAATTTTTATTTTTGCTGCTCTAGTAAGTTCACTTTACTCAAACATAAAGATAAAATATATACTTTTGATACTTTTGGCTCTACTTTATATTCATTCAAACAGGCAGATGTCAGTTTCAAATATACCATAAATTCTTCTCAATTATTAGTGAACGAACCATATTCTCTTAACTATGTATTAATCTGGCACTGTTATATTTTTCAGAGATGCCACAGGAACATAGTAAAGAGTGAATATGCTTGGAGAAGAACAAAAAACCCTCATAAAAGTCAATATAAAAATTAGTTAATAACCAAACACTAAATGCTAAAAGTCCAATATTCCAGTAATCAGATTGTCTATTTTTAATAAAATGGACAAATCCATCTGATATTATATTGATAGATCACAGAAAAACTTATTTTTAACTGGAAATGTACTTACAGTTCAAAAGTGGCTGCATACAAGAAATATCAGATAAAAGAAAACTGCTTTTGGGTGGAAATAAATATTTATGTCCCATTAATGTTATTAACTTTGTATCATTTGTGACATTTTCTGTAACACGGGAAAGCTGAACCTGTTCTGGCACAGAGATGTCTTCATTTAGCTTGCATACAATGCTTTCTTCTGTTTCATTTACAAACAAATACTGTTTTGCCATCTCACATAATTCAGCTAAACTGAAATCACTGTGTCTTGTGTCATGAGTCCTGGAACAGATTAGTTTTGCAGAACTGGGCTGGAGAAAGCCACTTTTGAGCCCCTCCTGGACTAAACTTCTGGTACCCTCTGAAATCATCTTCTTTATCTGTACAATACAAAAATATACAAGGGGAAAATTAAAATTCTAGTCAAAATCAGAAGTGAGTCAGAGCATGTTACTCCCATTCTGCAGCCTCTTCGAGTATGACATAGTTTCTGGATTCAATTCAGGGTACTAGTTATCACTCACAAAGCCCATCATGGTTTTGGACCTTCATATTTGCAGGACTGGCTCTCCTGCTATGCTACCTTGTGATGGTTTTGCTCATCTGAAGATGCCACCCTGCAAATGTGTAAGGGTGACAGCTGCCCATAAATGCACATTCTGTGTTGTGGCTCCCCCTTGTTCTTGTACCCCAATGTACTTTGTTACAACTGAGGGGTTTTTTGCCTAGGCATGGTCTAATACAATGGTTCTTAATCTTTTTTGGCTCAAGAGCCCTTCTGATAATCTGATGACCTCCTCCTCAGAAAAACATCATAAGATGGCAACAATGACTATTGTATGTTACCTTATTATTTACAATAGTATCCCAAGTCACCCTAAACTTGTTTAGAGTGAAACAATACCTTAATAACATAATTTGACATTTTTTCACATAGTCAGTTTCTTATAATTAACATTTTTGTTAATTTTTTGAAATGTTTATATTCATCTATATACTTACAGAAAAAAGATAAGAAAAGCACACTTACATACACATAGTAAAATATAATAAATGACATATAAAACTGTACAGATATACAAATTTTCAAAGAAAGAAGGAAAACAAAGAAAAAAATCATTCTTGGCATCTGGTTTACAGACCTTGAAGCCCATGCATGACTCCCCTAAGGGATCCTTGGACCACAGTTTAAGAAGTTCTGGTTTACTATAATTAACACTGAAGCCCTAAGAATGTTTTGTCATAGATATGGTCATTGAGCAGGAATATAAGGTAACAGTTGCTGGTCTTGACTTGAAAAGATCATGGGATTTTTCAGGCCAGAATCAGTTGCACTTACCTGTAATTATTGTTCATCAAGCATCTTCTGTGCAGGCACACATGGGACTGGGCATTAGCAGGCCTTCCATTGGATAGGTCTTTACAGCTAAAAGCCACCAGGGGGTGATGCATGCTGGAGCCAAAAACTTGTTCTGCCCAGAGGCCATTTGTTCCTGTGCAACAGCACTTCCATACCCTCAGTATCTCTAGTATCACCAAAGCCAGAGAATGGAATGGGGCAAGACAGAGGATACCTGCACAGAAGATACCTGTAACTATTGTTCATTAAGTAAGTACAACTTTGTTTTCATCATCAATCTTCTGTGCAGTCCCATATGGGGATTCTAGCAAGCTACTCACCAGGTGGTGGGGCATGCTCTCTCTAGCAAGCTACTCACCAAGTGGTGGGGCATGCCTTGCCCATTTGAGTCTCATATCTCGTCTGCAGATCCAAAGCATAGTGATGTATAAACATGTCTGCTGACGACCGGGTGGCACCTCTACAGATCAAAGGCACTCCATCCAGAAAAGCTGCAGAAGCCATTGCTCTAGTGGAATGGGGATGAATGTTCAATGGACATGGCAATGTGCCCCTATCATAACACTCTCTAACGGTCCTGACAATCCATCAGGATAGGGTCTGAGCTGACACTCTCCTACCTTTTTTAGAGCCACTTAAACAAACAGGGATCTATCCCTGTGAAACTCCAAGGTTCTCTTGAGATATAAAATAATAATGTCCTTCTAACATCTAAAGAATGCATTTACCTGGTTGAGGTAACTAGTGAGGTAACCTTCATAGAAAGTTCTGCCAAAGAACAGGTATCAAGGGATTCAAAAGGCTTGAGCATTAACAGTGCTAACACAACAGATAGAGTCCACTGCGGACTAAAGGATCCCTAGGTGGGCAGAGATTACCTAACCCCTTAAGAATCCTCTTAGACAAATGATGGGAAAAAACTAATCCTTCCACAATTACATTATGAAAGCAACAGATAGCAGCCAGGTGAACCTTCAAAGAAGAAAATGCTAGGCCTTTAGCTTTCAGGCATAATAAACAATCAAATATGACCTACAAAGGGGCATCACCACGCGATACATCCTTCTCACTACTTCAGAAGGAAAATTATCTCCACTTATACATACAGGTAGGTAAGTGGGCTTTATGGACTACTGCTCAATCTGTCAGCTTCTATGCTAAAACTTCCAGGAATGTGGATAGCTTGAATGGAAGCACTGAATTTCACTGTCATGTCCCATGTCCTGACATTAACTTCTAGAGCCTGTACCCCCTTGTTTGTTTAAATAAAACATTGTAACTGTATTGGCTGTCTGGACAAGAATGGACCAGTTCCAAAGAATACCTTAGAAAGAAGGCATAATGAACATTCTAAAATGTTAATGTGCAGCAGCTTCTCAACTCCTAAGCACCCCTAGGCAATAATCCCTCAAAGCGGGTACCCCAACTCAAGAGTGAAGTGTCCATAATAGGGACTACCTCATGTTCAGAAAATCCAAAGGAAGTCCCCCGGAATAAATTATCCATAGAAGACCATAACAATAGAGCATGTGACAGGTCTCAAAATAGAGAATCTGTGCCATAAACTATGAACCCCAGCTCTATAACAAGAGAGAAACTAGAACTGCAGGGGATGTATATGTAACCTAACCATAGGCAGGACTGTGGTGGTAGAAGTCATATATCCCAAAAGGATTCAGAATTTTTTGAACCAACTGGAACCAGTGAGACCTGAACTGTCTCACCAAGGCCAAGATAGTTGGAGACTCCAAAAACACAACCTTCTCTTTCGGCAGCAAAAGAGGAACTGGGGGTAAGGGATGCTGCTGCACAGGATCACGTGGTCCCTGGGCAGAAACAAACTTCTGGCTCCAGTGCACATAATAAACTTTGGGGCAAGACAAATGTGCAAAAACATAAATTCTAAATTAACAACTGAGGAGTACATCTGAAGTTCCACAGCAGATAAACTATTCTGACTACTATTTTTCAGACTTACCCTTAAATGATATTCTAATGCATCACGTTCACCATGATTTAATACACTGCTTCTTCTTTTTCGTTTCTACAGTAAACAACACACATAGATGTCAGTAATGCTACCACTTAAAAATATTAACAAATGATGTGACAACTGCTATGATCCTTTATATTAAGATACAATTTGCCTGTTTTGAAGAAATTATTTGAAGAGTCAGTATTTATTTATTTATTTGTCAAACTTATATCCTGCCCTCCCCTGACGGGCTCAGGGCAGCTAAAAACAGCTAAAAACATTGAGAATTAACAAACGTAGAATATTAAAAAATAAAATATATAATAAAACATTTCCATACATATTAACAATCATCAATCCATTCATTAAAAGTCCAAGATGGCAAGTTTCTAATTTCCATTTTACTAGTTCAGTGAGATTGTCGGTGCTGTAAGGTAATAGCCACCTCCCCTTAACCATTGAAGGAGAGTTTGAATAATTTGGTCTTACAGGCCTTACGGAACTGTGGCAGGTCCCACAGGACCCTGATGTTTTCGGGGAGGGCATTCCACAAAGTGGGGGTTATTAGCGAGAATGCTCTGGCTCTGGAGGTAGACAATCGAGCTTCTTTCGGTCCTGGGATCTTAAGGAGATTTTGAGACCCTGAACGTAATGCTCTCTGGGGTGTGTATGGGGAAAGGCAGTCTCAAAGGTAGACAGTTCCCAGGCCATATAGGGCTTTAAAGGTTATAACCAGCACCTTGAAGCAAAACCGGAAAGCCACAGGCAACCAGTGTAACACTTTCAGCACAGGTTGAATGTGCTCCTATACAGGTATCTCCATTAACAACCAAAGACTGGTTCATATGTTATTTGAATAGTATGCAAGATACTTTCATGCAACTCGATCCTATGCTCCAGTAATAACTGAAAGAAGGAATGCAACATGACATGATTGCCTGGACCTATCTTATCTCATACACTTATAGGGGTCACTACTTTGTGCATGGCCAAACCCACTTCAGTCTACTCTAAACCACATTACTAGAATTAACAGAGCAAGCTTGTTGATCTAGACTCGAGCCATGATTCGAGCCTTGGATGTATAAGATTCTGATTTGAAATTCTCAGGGAAACTTGGGAAAAGAGGGGTCCCGCACCCCTAAGAAAAAAATGTACCAAAAAGGAAAAAATGGGTTAAAAAAACTTTTGTCACTATCTCATAATGTTGTAACATAGTCACTTAATAAAGTTCAGAACAGACAAATGTAAATATTTAATGTCACACAGTGTACTGCCACAGTATATGGTGGTGACTGGTTATCTTAGTTAAAAAAGGAATCAGATGCATTCACAGAAAAATAGGCTCATCAATGGCCATCAGCTTTAATAGATAATGGAAGCATACCTCTCCTATCAGAAGCTAAGGACATACATGGGTGTGGAGGGGGGGAGGTCTGTTGCATTCAAGCTCTGTACTTCTTCCCAGAAGCAACTAACAGTTTGAAACAGGATGAGAAACTTTGGGAAGGTTTATGGTTCATAGGCAGAGCACCTGCTTTGCATAGAGATCCCAGGTTCAGTCTCTAATCCAGGCGTGTCAAATGTCCAGCCCGTGGGCCAGAATATCTTTAATTTAGTTTGTCTGCATCCTTTATAAAATTTATATCTCTACTACCTCGGTCTCACAGAGCCCCATTTGTTTCAGATCCGGCCCTCCTAACAAATGAGTTTGACATCCCTGTGGAGTCCAACACCTTCAGTTAAAAGGATCAGGCAGTAAGTGATGTGAAAGATCTCTACCCAGGACACCAGAGAGCTTTTACCAGTCAGCTAAAGGTGACCTTGACATAAAGAAAGGAAACAATGTTAAAATTATTAGTTTCAATGGTACCATTGCAAGAAAAGGAGCACATAAAGCTGACAGACTTTGGCTCCATCTTTTTTTTTAAATGAAAGCTTTCCTGATAATGAGCAAACACTGAAATTAAATACTGCCTTTTTTGCTATTGTACCCCAGAAGTGCTAAAATTGAACAGCGGTCATGAAGATATTCTCAAAGTCAAAACCTATGAATATTAGCTCCTTCCAAGACCTCAACTCAGTGACATCAAGAAAGCTGGATATGAGAAAAAACTTAGAGTAGAATCAGTGACAATTAAAAGGTCATGGAAGAGGAAAGACCACTGATTATGCCAGAACAGAACCCTAGGCCCATAAGCATATCCTTTGTGAGGCTCCTCATCCTCCAACTCCCCTGGCTTGCCCTCAGCTGAGTGTCTCTGGCAGGTCTCCACAGGCCTCAGAGCAGGGAAGGGAATGAGGATACACAACCTTATTTCTTCTCTTTTTCTCTGGACCACAGCTCTTGACATATCAGAGCAATGTCTTCACCTCATTCGTCTTACCAGGAACCTGCCTTTAAATGTCTAAATAGCTCTGTCCCTTCCCCAGGCATACTCAACCTCTGAGGGAGGACAGTGATTTGCTCCTTCCCAACCCTCTTTCAGGGCTGCTGAATGGCCCCCAACTTCAGTCCCCACCCCTGCTTTTCCCTTGCCCACCCAGGCCTAGGCTGCTATTGGCTTTACTTGCTCTGGTGCAGGGTTCTCTGGTCCTGCCCTGGCTTCTACCCTGGTTTGCCTTGGTGTAGGCCATACCAGCTCCACCCCAGCTTCTGCTGAGGTTTGCCTGGGTGCAGACCACTCTTGCCCCATCTTGGCTTCTGCTGAGGCTTATCTTCTCTAGGCCACTCCAATGTTGGGCCCCAGCTGGTTCTTATGCCTGTGCCTGGAGTTAGGATACGAGGTAAGGGATCTGGGTTGTCACCTGGGGGGCTGCCAGGCTCTTTGTCAGTTGAGGGTGGGGCTACTGAGAGCAGCATCCCCCATGACATCAGTAGAGGTTCTGGTCCTAAGTCCAGCACATCTCCAGACGTGCTGCTAGAAAATGCTTTTTGTGTTCTATCCCAGTAATAAGATTTTACTTATTTGATTCTACCCACATAATGAGATATACAATGTGAGTGTATAACGGAGCAGTGTAATGGTTATTAATATATCTATAGAGGGTTAAAAGTGTAGGTAAACTTTGGTTGCATATAAAAGGCAGTGATTTCCAGTAGTAATTTGTAAGAACATATTTCATACATTTCTGGGAGATATGTTTTCTTTTCTGCAACAATTCTGAACACAGGGATATTGAAAGGATAGTCAGCAGAAACCTCTCTCTCTCTCTCTCTCTCCATAATGTACCTTTTTAGCAGCTTCAGAATGAGTGTTGCCACTCTCAGCTCCTTCCTGCTGTTCTGATCCTTTGTCTTCTAGACCAACCTCAGAGTTCCACTGCTGAAGTTCCTTTTGAAAGTCTGCAGCTATGTGGGGCTTAAACACACTAAAAAATTCTTCCCTGAACAAGTAGTATGTCTTTTGCAGCATTTCATCTGATTTCTTCCCTGCAGTTCCATGCTCAGAAGCCGACCTTTTTTTACAAGAATCTGAATTAACTGGGGTAGTGGCCACAACAGGATCCTTATCTGAGAAAGCAGAAGCATCAAAAAAGGTTCCGGAATAATGTTCATGGGTGTGGCACAACTGGTAGCCAGACTGGTTTATGAAGAAGAGATGATCCAGTAGCCATCCTGCTGACTGACAATGTATGATAGCCATTGCCTGTTTTTCAAGGCATTGTTCTTCTGACAGGACCTAATGACAGATTAAAAATCAATATCTCCCTGAAAATAGCAGAAATAGACCATTATCCCACAGCACTAATACTTTGTGTCAGGGGAAGCCAACATGATGCCTGCCAAGTGCATTAAGAAAGCAGGTGGGGCTTCTGCCCAGCGAGGCTTCTGATTGACTGCTGTGCAGATTCTAAAAACACTGCTTTGGCAGCAGCTGCCACCATGACACAAGGATCTTCACTGTGCAATTGAAGGTAAGCTGCAGCAGTCATTTTGTGGCTGAGTGCACCTCCTATGACAACAATTTTGTGGCTGTGTTCACCGAAGGTGCCCGCAGGCTCAAAAAGTTGGAGACCTCTGCTTTATAGTTACAGAAGGCAAGTTAAGACTAATATCCATCACATAATATATGATGCTTAATTATTCAACATTTTTGTTTTAAATATTTTACCATGGTTATAGCTCAGTAGCATCAATAATCCAATCATATATAACCGAAGTACACATTTTAATATTCTTAGCATATTCCTGCTACAGAGTTCTTGTTACAACTTTTACAAGAATGTCACTATCTGAACCTCTGTTATTCAAGCATCAAGTTACTGAAATCATAAGGTCACACCAAGCCCAGACTAGACACCACACTTGATTAAACCCTGTTCCTTTTACAGCCAGATGTGAAATTTGGGGACTAGTCTTCCCAAGCATGCTGGGACCTGATTCAGCTTGGGAGTACAACGCAGGTGTGTGTGTCCTGTGCTCTACAGGCAGGCCCAGTTAGGTCTCCTCTGAAGCAGGATCCTCAGCTCTAGACAGTGAGGCTTCTTTCTCTGTGGTCCTGGAGTGGGTCAGTCCTACCCATCCTTTGACATGGGGCAGCTTCCAAGTATGGACGATTTGCTCAAGATCTATCTAGGTTCCGACAGATCATTATACTGTGTTTTCCCCCCTGCAAGTAATGCATACTCGCCCCTGAACAGCTTTTGAGGCTTTGCTCAAGGACGTGAAGGGTGATTCTAAAGGTATGTTATTCAAATTATACAAAGTTCTGTTTAATACATCTGAAACTAAACCTCTAAACTATCAGGCTAGTTTGGTCAAAGACATTAATAAACATATTGATAGATTTCAGTGGAACAGAATTTGGTCCTCATATGGTAACAAATCTAATATTTTTAATATTAAATTCCAATTTGTAAAAAATCTTATGAGGTGCTATTGGTCAGCAGCTAGGTTACATAAATTTCTCCCTTCTATTGTACCTAGTTGCATTAAAAATTGTGATGAGGTTGCTTCATTTATACATGGATGGTGGACGTGTAAGCATATTTCAAAATTTTGGAAACAAATCCAATTTCAGATCAAACTTACTACAGGGTACTTTCTCCCTCTAAAACTTGATGTATATCTTTTGCACAATTGGAAAGACCATGCACTTAACAAAGGTACTGTTGAATTAATTAATATTTTGATTGCAGCAGCTAGAATGACGATAGCTGCAAACTGGGTAAACTCTTCTCCACCTTTATTAGATCAATGGTTTCATAGGCTGTGGGAATTGTTTGTTCTGAATAAAATTGCATGCAATTCTTTTGATTTTTCGATTGAGCAATATGAACATTGTGTGGTAGCTGTCTGGTTTCCTCTGGTAAAGTATTTGACTGAATATGACATTGTACCTAACAATTAATTCTACAAAAAACTGATCTATTTTTGATCTGTATTTAATTTTTGTTTTGTTTATTGTGATTTTCATATGTCAGATCTGAGGTATGCTAAATTGTTGACATTTTGTAATTATTTTATGTAAAGGATAAATAAACTTTACTATTGTCAAAAACAAAAACGGTGCTAGCTGCCAGGAGCTGGAAACAAGGCACTGGACCTGGCACCTATGCCTAGTGAACCACTTGGTCCACCAATGCAGCTTTCTCAAGCTTTGGCTTAAACCAGCTGCAAAGTTATCAGGCACAGTTGCCCAGCTGGCAGGAGTTAAACTGCTGTAACGGCAGGTGTCTTGGTCAGAATCCTGCCAAGAATTATTGTTCTCATTCCCTGGCTCTGGGATGGGGTTCTGTGCAGCCAGCCAAACACTTTGCCTCCACTGGGCCACTTTGGCTCAAGCCTTCTGCCATCATCACTGCTGCAAAGTGAGAGTGCTCCCTGAGAGACTGTGGGCCCTGGTCCTGCCTCACAGATTTCTGGAGACTATTTCAGAGGCTGATGGCAATGTCCCCATTGCAGACTCAGGCATGATGGCTTCTGGTGCTGCTGGATCATTGTCAACAGGTACCTCAACTATATCAGGGTCTCCCTGCTCCTCCTCAGCTGGTGGCCTTGGCTCTTTGGGCTTTTCTTCGTGGACTCTGAGTCACTGAGATGATTAGTGGTGTGAGGGAGAAGGTTATGACAATATGTGTGAGACTTCAGCTGTCCCTCCAGTGCTATTTGCCCTGAGGCAAATTGAGCCCCAGCGTGCTTGGGAATGTTAGTTCCCCCAACATCACATCTGACTGTAAAAAGAAGTGATATCATATGTAAGAAGAAGAAGAAGATATTGGATTTATATCCCGCCCTCCACTCCGAAGAGTCTCAGAGCGGCTCACAATCTCCTTTACCTTCCTCCCCCACAACAGACACCCTGTGAGGTGGGTGGGGCTGGAGAGGGCTCTCACAGCTGCTGCCCTTTCAAGGACAACCTCTGCCAGAGCTATGACTGACCCAAGGCCATTCCAGCAGGTGCAAGTGGAGGAGTGGGGAATCAAACCCGGTTCTCCCAGATAAGAGTCTGCACACTTAACCCCTACACCAAACTGGCTCATTTACTTTGGACTTAAGTCACCATATGGTGAGGCTGAAAGGGGATCTCTAGCTCACACCTTCTTTCACCTTCTTTTAATCACAATCATAATCAGCAAACAGGAAAAAGCTATATTTACTTGAAAGGAACACCTTGAAAGAAGCCATGCAAGATACTCAAAGAAAAAAGGATAAAAGATGGAGCATGAAAATCTTGAGCCTACTCATTCCCATAGAAGCATCCTACTATGGGAATGGAGGGATGGTGGCTCAGTGGTAGAGCATCTGCTTGGGAAGCAGAAGGTCCCAGGTTCAATCCCTGGCATCTCCAAAAAAGGGTCCAGGCAAATAGGTGTGAAAAACCTCAGCTTGAGACCCTGGAGAGCTGCTGCCAGTCTCAGAAGACAATACTAAGAACATAAGAACATAAGAGAAGCCATGTTGGATCAGGCCAACGGCCCATCAAGTCCAACACTCTGTGTCACACAGTGGCAAAAAATGTTATATACACACATACACTGTGGCTAATAGCCACTGATGGACCTCTGCTCCATATTTTTATCTAAACCCCTCTTGAAGGTGGCTATACTTGTGGCCGCCACCACCTCCTGTGGCAGTGAATTCCACATGTTAATCACCCTTTGGGTGAAGAAGTACTTCCCTTTATCCGTTTTAACCTGTCTGCTCATACTGACTTTGATGGACCAAAGGTCTGATTCAGTATAAGGCAGCTTTATATGTTCATATGTACCAATCTTAAGTCTTTTGCGATCCAGTCATAAATGTATCAAGGTCTGGTCTATGCATGAAGTTAAATGAAATGCAAGAATTAGTTGCGCCACTTCAAGGCAGGTCAAGTTATGAATGCTTCCCCAAGGCAGAAACTGCCATAAATTTAACAAAAGAAAACCCAACAACACATAGAAGGCAAAAGCCTTATTTTAGTCTAGGGACGGCCAAACTTTGGCTAGGGAGCCACATGCGGCTCTTTCACACATATTATATGGCTCTCAAAGCCCCCGCTGCCCCATCAGCCAGCTTGGAGAAGGCATTTGTGTCTTTAAATCCCACGCCAAGCCAGCCAGTATGGGGGGGGGGGGGGGGCTTGGAGAATGCATTTAAAGTTGCTTCTTCCCCTCATCTATTTTTTTCTCTCTCTCTCTCTCCTCTCCTTCCCAAGTTAGGTCTGAAGTCAATACTATTGAAAGATACAGGACTTAGGTTGATTATTTACTATATTTTATTCTTTCTCTCAGACTCAAAACAGATTATGCATATCAGAGTAAATTGCTTAGTTCTGGAGTGCTATCATTTCTGTATGATAATTATCCATTCATCATGATCCAGATGGCCCAGGCTAGCCTCATTTTATAAGCTAAGAAGTATTTTTCAATCATGTAACCCTTAACAACAATTCTTTAAAACATGACTGCATTACTATACTATAGACGTGGGGCTGCTGCATAAAACTATATGAGGAGCTTGTGACTGAGGTAACATTCAAACTCACAACTTCAGGCCCACATTTTACAACTGGTGCACCTCTATTACTTGCACACTTGCCTGGAACAGAAGCTAATTCAGTGGAGCGTTCACCCCAGATAATGTGTACAGGGCTTTAAAGTGTTTAAGTGACCGAGTCTTGGGCTCCAACAGAGCTCTTTGTATCAATCTAACACATAAGTACTTCCCCACCATCGGCAGAGCTTTTACATTACAAAATCTGGCTCTATCGCTTCGGACACACCTTCTATAGAGTTACCATATTTTGAGAAGCAGAACAGAAGTCATATTTCTCGACTGACTACTTCAAACAACTAATCAGTCACTATGACACATCTCACTTTAAATATTCCTACTATATAAGCTGAAGATTGCCTCCACTGGCGGACTATAGGACAAAACAGGCTCAGTCTCCCACCGCAAAAAGAGAACGTTTTCATCTTTTTTTTAAGAGCTCAAAAAAAGGACGAGCACTCCTCCCCCCCCCCCTCTAAAAAGAGGACATCTGGTAGCCCTACCTTCTAGCAAACACCTGTATAGAAACACAGAAGCATTATTCACATCACCGCAGCCGGTTCGTAGTACTCAAAATCCACGCGCGTTCATCTGGTTGTACACACGCAATAGCAGCAATTCAATCACCGCAGAGCCCACAGTCCTGGCCAATAGAAACTCAACTTCCGATATATATGGGAAGTGACGTACCCCGTTGACTTCCGGTTCTTTTACTCCCAGTAGAGGGAGCGCCTTTGTTAACGGTTTTGGTTGGCGGGCTGTTTTGAAAACTGCTGAAGGCGGCCAGCGGCAGAGTGGGGCGAGGAGCGGCACTTTCACTTTTGGGCGGCCTCAGAGGTGTTGCAGTGTTCTATTTGGACGAGGGTCAGTCATAGGCTTTTGCGTTAGCTCGTCGCGTAGATGTGTCTGATTCGCTCATAAAGGAAAAATGAAATGAAGCGGTAGAAGTGGACAACGGCGCTCCAGACTGGAGGGGGGAGGCTGGCTGGGTGGCAACTTCAGAGGGTCCCTCCTCCCTCCCGTGTTTTTATTTGTATGGGGATCCGCCGTCTGTGGTCCCAAGTAGCGGTCTTCTTTTTCAGTGGGCGAAGTGGTTTTATTGCCCGACGATAGCTTCTTTAGTCAGGAACTGTAATGCGGGAGAGGGGGTTATGGTCAATGGTTGCCAACCTTCAGATGAGGCGAGATTTCCCAGAACTGCAACCAGTAATCCCTCTAAGCTGTAGAGTCTTGTGAGCAGAAATTCTGCTTTGTGAGGTCCTGGCATTAAAGTTGCAACCTACTGCATAAGTTATTTTGCTCTGGTGCCATGAGCTAAGAAAAATGTGTGAGCCAGAGGCTTAAAAACTGAGCTAGATCACACTAACTCAGCTTAGAGGGAATACTGACCATAACTGATTTCCTTTTCTCTTGGAAAAATAGTTCCTTTAGAGGGTGGATGACATTATATGCTGCTGAGGTCCTTCCCCAAGGGTCCAGAAAGTCCTCAACCCGAAGTTTGCTTCCCTATGGTAGACTGGCTTGTACCTTCTGATGGGGCTGTAAGTAGAGCATCTTTAGTGATCTTAAAGACAAACAACAACAAAAAACCCCTAGTAGCCAGATTGTAGTACAATAACCAAAAAAGGGGGGAAATGTGAACTATAAAATGCTGATATTTTGTGCCAATTTAAAAAAATACGCAAGCTAAGACCATTAACAGAAGATATAATTGGTAATAAGGTAGGCCCTTCTCAGAATGTGTGTAAAACGAGTAGTGTCAAATTATCTTGCAGTTCATCCTACAATAATGAGTCGCAGTATGAGTACCAGCCGTATGAGTGGCCGACAATCAATGCAGCCTCTCAGAGTTCAGGATACGAACAAGATGGGCCTCCATACCCCACAACCGTAAGTTATATCTCTTATGATGAGATTTCATATTGAGAAAGTACACAGTGAATTCCAGAGTAGAAATTTTGGATGTAAGGAGTATTGTGGAGATTTTACACTTGCTTGAAGTACCTAAGAATGTGAAAAGATCATACACTTGCTTGAAGTACCTAAGAATACAAATATGAAAGGGTTAGCAAATACAATAAGTGACAGTATTTTTTTTAATTATCAAGAATCTTATTTTTAAAGGCAGTAGTGAAAGATTTCACTGGAAGATTTACATAGTCAAAGATTGCATTATTTTTTCTAAATAAAGGCATAAATAGTAGAAACAACTACTATTTGCAGCCAATAAACACTCCTAACTAAAGGCAATAATTTTTTTTCAATTTTTCAGAATTTGAAAATCTGTTAATGAGTCTTTTATGAAGAGGATATGAAATGTTCACAATACTTGTATAAATAAATTAAAACTAAATCACAGAAAGTAGTACTTGTTGGGAAGCTGCAGGTCTTGCTCCCCAATTTTGATGAAGTTTATTTGACTTTTGCTGACTTTCTATAAACTTTTTTACATTAAGAGTTGTTCAGTAGAGTTCCCACTGTCCTGGCTTTCCACAAACTATGCAAAACAGAATTATTCAAGACTTTTCTACACAGGCAATAGGGTAGCACTGTACAAAATCACATTGCTTGGACAAATTATGGGGGACTGTGGTATAGTGCTGTGTATAGTTTTATGTTGATTGGATCCTATTATGAAATCTTGTATCATTTCATGTGTCAAGTTAACACTTTGGTTCAGTTATGTTTTTTAGACTTTGGTTCTACAACTTAAATCCCATTTCATTGTTTATTGGATGTCCCATCCTGTTGATTGTATTGACTAACTCTGTGTAATCTGTCTTGAGTTCCAGCGGGAAAGGTGGACGATGAATAATGTAAATAAAATTAATAGATGTTTGTTTTCTTTCAAGTCATGACCGGACAACCTTTGGAAAGCCAAGTGCAGGAAAGCATGCCCCAGGGACGTCAGAAAGAAAAACCAGCATTTGGGGGGCATCTGAAAGAAAAATCAGCTTTTTTGGTAAAAGGTAATATTGCAGGCCCATGTATAAGTTCAATTTGAACTCATGCATAGTAACTTGGACAGTTTTTTTCTTGCCTCAGTTTTGGTTAAAATGAGCATAGATATATTTATGTAAAAATGCATATCAGAAGGATGAAATAGTATATCTCTAAGCTTGAGTTCCAGGATAAAAAATGTTATTTCTTTTGTATCCCAAATAGTTTTGTTTGTAAAATTTGTAGATTAAAAGAAAAAGGTTTTAAGACTGTTACAGTTACCTTGTCTTGATTCTAGAACGAGCGGACCTGGAAGTTTACGGAACAGCCAATATGGTGCATTTGGTAGTATGGAGAAGATCAAGGACCCTAGGCCACTTCATGACAAAACATTCATTCAGCAATGCATCCGGCAGCTCTGCGATGTATGTAACTGGTGAGATTTGTGTTTTGTTTACAATATTTCACTAAGTTAATAACTTTTTTAAAAAAGTTTTGACTCATTGAGCATTGTGATCTTTATTTAACTGGGCACTATTTTTAAAAATGAATTACTTTAATACTAAACAGAAGATAGGCACAATCTTGGAAAAGCCCTTTTCGTGGAACCCAGTTGTCTGACAGAAGACATGCCAAGGCAACCACAGTCCAACTGGTGTTAGAAGCTATGTTTAGCTTGGCCCTAAGATGATGCTTCCTATGTTATCATATGTATTTAATATAAAAATGTGTTTTTCTTTAGAATAATTTTATTGATATACAAGTAGATTAATATGTTTGTTAGATTTTATAAGGTTGATTAACTTAGATTTCTTAATTGGATGACCATCCTGTTTTAGGTCATAAAACAGCTTTGTGGTGCTTTATAATCTAGCATGAAATTGCTCATATATGGTAATACTTCTGTGTGTTTCCTCAGTTTCTTGTATCATATGGATATGGTCCTGTTGTCTCTGTGAAGTCACTTCAGGCTCCATCTGTTAAAGACTTTGTGAAAATCTTCAGTTTTATTTATGGGTTACTATGTCCTTCCTATGAGCTTCCTAGTACTAAGTTTGAAGAAGAAATCCCCAGAATTTTTAGAGAGCTTGGGTAAGTACCAGGACAGATTTCTTACATTTTTTTAAATGGGAAAGAAAATTATTTTCAGTACTCAGAGTACTTTTTGGGATCACCATTGTAACGTTTTTTCTAATTTCCTAAACTAAGTTACTGTGTTAGCCAGTACACTTGACAGTAAGAAACTTAATTTTTGAATGGTGATAATATTGCCTTGATCAGTTACTTTTTGTTTCAAGTATTTGCCCCTACTTGTGTCTGTTTTCAGGAAGCAGGAGTAAATATAACTTGGCCGTTAAAAACATAACATGTGACATAATAATCTCTTGAGATTAATTCACCTCCCTCAATATCTTTATTGTCTGATCAACTTACCTCTTTCCGGCAGCAATACCCTGTAGTTTAGTTGGTAAAATCAAAGTGCCTACAAAAGTCCTTTATCATTTAGGATCTGGTCTCAATAGCTATTGGTACAAAGTTAAATTTCAGCAATATACACATTATTCCTTACAAAGAAAAGTGTAAATAAAGAAGCAAATCTAAACAGGCTTACTCAGAAGTAAATCTTGTTATTCAATGTGGTTTTCTCCCAGGACAGTGTACTTAAGATTTTCCTAAATATTAAGTATAAATTTCTCTACAGTAACCAAAATAAGCTTCTTTATTTAATAATAGCAACAGGTGATCTACAGTTATCCCCTGGAATGACAAGAGCGAAGATGAATGTTTGACAGACCTTGCGTATAACAAACTTTAAGGATTGCTGATGGCAAAAAGTGACAAAATGCTGAAATAAAAGCTCTCCTATATTTAGGTACTGTTAGATCAGATGGATAGCCGTGATAGCAGCAGAACAAAGTTTGCATCCAGAGCTTCTTTTAGACCAATTAAGTTTCATTCAAGGTATGAGCTTTTGAAATGTGTGTGCACATGAATGCTCATACATTGAATAAAACTTCGTTGGCCTTAAAGGTGCCGCTGGACAAACTTTGTACTGTTAGTTTTTGTAGGTTGGACTGCTGTTGAGCAATGGAAAACTTCGGAGAACAAGATCTACATGCTATTTTGTACATGTTGTAATCTCTATTGCAAATTCTTTGTTGACCATTTCCAAATTGTAAAATGATATTGCTAGGATCAGGTCTTCTGAGCAGCCAGCAGCTTTCAACTCACATAGAAACACAGAGCTGGAAGAAAGTCCCAAGTGTCATCTAGTCCAACCCCCTACCTAATATAGGAAATTTACAGCTACACACACTTCCAGTAACCCCTGTTCTATGCCCAGAGGAATTTAATTTGTAATTATTTGATTGAACGTGAATGAATTCTGAGATTTTTTCAGGCATATATTAGAAGTATTTTCCTGAACGGCCAGTGTTTCTCTCAGTATCAAAAGTTTTTTTTCATATCTTTGGTGGACTCAATCCATATTTGTTTAGGAATTTATATATTAATATTGTAAACTTATGAAAGTTAAGATATTTTGCAGAGTTCTACCTTAAAGAATATTGTGAATTGCTATACCTTTTTACTCCAATAGTGGAAATAGCTTTTGTAGGAGATTTGACTGTTAACCTAGAAGACGGTAAATCTAAAGTACTTTGTGATGCACAGCTGGAAACTTACCTGGCTAGATTTCTCTGATCTTCATTGCCTTAATAAAGCCACTATATTATCAATTTCTTGAAGACCAATTAAGTAGTACAATTAGATTCTCAAATTGGGTTTTGATTCAATTTAACAACCTTGCTGGACTATTGTAGCAATTAGTCCAGTGTTGTTGTTTTAACTAGGATACATTCTGGTGGTTTTTTAGCAGCCAGGGAATGAACTTAGTTAGATGGGTAAATAGGATTGAGACAGTTCTAGTCATCTATACTTGGTGCTGGGATGCAAGATCATAGGATTTCTGCTGTATTATGTGTGAGGATATTCTTTCAGAATCTTCCCCATGAATCTTTTGAGCAAAAATAAATAATCCTTTGTTAAATGCAGGCAACAGATCGCAGTCTTCAGGGCTACTTACATGGTTTGATTTACCCATTTTTAACATACTATTTATACCTTCCCTGACTCCTCAAATCTAAACCTAATATCAGACTAAAAATAATTACAGTTAACCTTGAACATCTGAAATATAAACGTACCTCCCTTTCCCCCAATCCAATCTACAGTATAAGAGCCAAGGTATGCAGGTATGGCAATTCTAGCTGCTGACATGTTTCTTTTGTACTAGAGAGTGAACAAGACATACTGTCTAGGTTTACCCCTGCTGCAGTAAGTTCCCAAACAATGTTGCCCAAGTCTCTTGGCAAATTCATCTCAAATAATTACCATTTATAGTGAATTGATTCACAGTGCAATCCTAAGAATTTTGAATAGACCAAAAATGAAGAAAAGTTAACCCTATTTTTTGTATTTGGTTTACTTGATTGACTAGTCATACATTATTTTCATATTTTAAAACATTAACTTTAATAGACCAAAATTACTTTAATTGTCAATAAATAGGATACCTATTAACAGAAATAAAGTAAGTTCATTGTAAGCCGTTTTGGCAGCTAGTCTTGCTAACCTGGTGTCCCAGTCATTCTTTCACTATATATCCTTGAATTACATAAACAACTTGTAACTTGAATTCCACTCAAGTGAGGTTTTAAGATCTTGATTCAAACCAATGTCATTTGAGAGAATGTGCTGATGCAGAGAATATAAATGCAATGTTTCCTATCTGACCATACTGGTAAATGAACCTTAACTTGGTGTACAGAAATTGTTTTTTAATTAAAATGTATC
This sequence comes from Heteronotia binoei, assembly GCF_032191835.1. Classification (NCBI taxonomy): domain Eukaryota; kingdom Metazoa; phylum Chordata; class Lepidosauria; order Squamata; family Gekkonidae; genus Heteronotia; species Heteronotia binoei. Next base: position 83,198,132 of record NC_083229.1, read on the forward strand.
ATAACTGTGATGCTTTTTCTTGTAGATATCCTTTTTCATTGTCAAAGAGCTCTATGTGCACAGTGGGAGCACCACACATATGGCCTCAGATTGTAGCTGCTTTAGTCTGGCTGACAGACTGTGTCAAGGTACCACAAAGCTGCCAGAAAGGCTTTCCAGATATCTTTTGTGTGTGATAATTTGCTACTACTATAAAGTACTCGGCTATAAATTTTAACTGTTAAATATAATTGTTATAAACTCTACATTTGCCAGTCTGTTTACATATAAATCTGAGGCTTAATATATTTAAGCTGGTAGTTCTGGCTGTCAGATTCCCTGCAGCATAAAATTTTATGGCTATTTTGTAATGGTTGAAGTCATATCGCTTGATCCAGAGGTGGATTTCCATGAAGAGAACAAAGGGTAGGGCAACTTTGTTGATTGCATGTCTGTTCCTGAGGAGGGTCTCATTTTGTGGAGAGAGGGCTTCAAAAGAAAGGGAGAGTGAGGAACTTATGCTCACACAAATTACAGAGGGATCCATCCTGTATCTTGGAAAGATTGAGCAAAACCAATTTTATCTAGAGAAAAGGTGTTTTATTACTCTACGTGTCTAACGTATGCAAATTTAGGGCAGATCCCTCATTTTCTTGATGGCACATGTGCGATAAAATCCAGATAAACAGGGTAGCTATGTAATTCAAAATGTTTAATAATTTAGTTGTGAAGTTATGGAGTAAATGCAAGGTGATTTTAATTCTATTGGACAGAAGTATGTGGGCAGCCTGCCTGGCTATGAAGCTGAAATTTAATTACTGTTGTCAAGGGTACAACTTTCTCTTTGAGGCTCTCAGTGAGTCTTTTCTGTATCTGTAAAGGCCAGGATTTAAAGTATGTGCTTCTGATTGGTCAGTTCATATATGGCAGGGGTGACTGACGGTCGCTCTCCAGATTTTTTTTTTTTGCCTACAATTCCCATGAGCCCCAGCCAGCATGGCCAATGGCTGGGGCTGATGGGAGTTGTAGGCAAAAAAAAAAATCAGAGCTACTGTTGGCCACCCCTGATATATATCACTTTAGTTGGCTTTTAGCTTACAGCCAACAAAGTGAGGGCCTGGGACTTAGGTGCTCTGATTGCTTAAAAGATTAGGTGGAAAAGGATAAGAGACGGTCTTCAGCCTAATCAGAGGGGGTATGAGGGAAGGAGTTGAATCAGCTGGTAAGTCACTTGAGTGCAAAGAGTAAGCGTCAGCACTTGCTGGCAAAGGCAACAGAAGAAGCTGAAAAGGGGCTATAGAAGAGCCGAAGTAATTTTGTTTAGAACTCTTTTATGCCACATTTCTACCCAACTCAGGGCCTCCAGGGCAGCAAACAATAAAAACCATTAAAACAATCTTTTAAAAATGCAAATTATAGAAAAATTAAAAGAACAAAGTAGGAATCCAGTAGCACCTTTAAGACCAACAAAGTTTTATTCAGCTTTCATATGCATGCATACGTCATCAGACAATGGAATGGGGTACAGTGAGCAGAGTTATGTAGCTTACTTTCTGAATAAAACTTGGTTGGTCTTAAAGGTGCTACTGGACTCCTGCTTTGTTTTATTGCTTCAGACCAACACAGCTGCCCACCTGGATCTAATTAAAAAGAACAAACACATAAGTGGGCAAGAGGATCAGTGAGGGAATGCTAAACAAAAAGCTAAGCCAACCCATGGGTGGCAGACAGTTATTGAGGGGGCAAGCAAATCTCCCTGGGAAAAGAATTCCATAATTTTGGTATCATAGCTGTTATGTCCTCTTCTTGGGTTGTCACTCATCTAGACTCAGATGGCAAGGGCCCCTGAAGATGACCACAATGAATGGATAGGTTCTTATGAGAGCCGGCAGTCCTTGTGGTATGTTGGACCCAAGCAGTATGGGATTTCAAAAGTCAATACCAGTGAGCATGGAAGCTGATTGGGAGCCAGTATATATGGAAAAGGCTGGGTCTCTACAGTCCACAGAAGTCAGAATTCTGGCTACAGCACCTTGTCTCTAGTCCGGTAACTTCAGTGAGTGGTGCTGATCAGAGGGAAATGGCTAGCTTTATATTTTGCCAGTGTCTTTAAGATCTAGAAGAAGATGACGAAATGCTAGCAATGTTCTGTCTTCTAGCTTAAGTTGAAGACTAAAGAAAGGGAAATTGACTACCTGAATTTTTGTTGGGAAGAAAACTAGGATAGGGATTGCCATAGTTACAGTAATGCTAAAGGAAACAACTAGAAAGTGTACCTGTATAACAAATGAAAATTTAAATATTTTAATAAACATTTTCATATGTAGTTCTTGTACTACTTTTGTTCTCAGTGTCTGATTGTCACATGTCTACTAATATTATCTGCCTACTAGTAATATTATCTACCAAACTATAAGTAGAAAGGGTAACACTTAAATTTAAAAATAATTCTAAGAGTATACTAACACACATTGCTGATATATAATATTTTGCTGTGATCTAGCTGTATTTAGCTATTAAAGAAAACCCACCATCATTTGATGAAGGACAGATCTTGGGAGGAGAGACTGAAGATGGAATTGTACATAGCAAGGTATCCTAATAATTTCCTACTAAGTTGCAGTATGTGTGCTGGTTTTGTAATATGATTCAAAAGTTGTATGTATTATTTTAGACATTTACACTCCACTTTTTTCCCCAATGGGGCCCACTAGTTAAATCATTCTCCCCTTCATTTTATTTTCACCACTATATAAGGTAGGTTAGACAGAGAGAGTGATCAAGTGATCATTGTCTTAAGATGTTAGGATCTTAGGAACTGAAGCAGCTGTATACATGAAATAAACATTTTTACCAAATTGTTAAGACCTACTATTTCCATCCACCCAAGTCCCCAGACTTGACTCTTGTGCCATCTGGAGATGATTGCCTATTTGGCACCTTATAACAGTGCTTTCTGTGCAGGCCCTCCACATAGGAAACTGCTCAGCTGTAACTCCATAGTCCTTTCTGCCATAGTGTTGTCCTCTTTATATTTTCTAAAGCCCTACAAAACCTATCTCCATCAATTACACAAGCTGCCATTTCAATCTTCTTTGATATGAAACCCTGCCTGTGCCTCCTTGGCCTCTTGGGACTTCATCTCACACCCCAGCCCTGCAGAAGGTTCCTCAGGCATCAGAATGGGAGAGGCAGGGTTGTGGCACCCAACTGGATGTGACTCTCACACAGTCTTGAGTTGCCTGCTTGTTTCCTCCAGCTTGTTGCATGGGACCTCGTTTTGTTCTATGCCTGGTTGTACCCCTACACCAGTCTGCCGATCCCAGCTTCTGCCCTTCTGCACCCTATGCTCCTACTGGTCCGCCTCCTTCCAACACCTAAGATTCCCTCCTCATTGGCCCTCTGGCTCCAGAGTCTGTTCTTGGGCCCAGTCACTCCTAACCTGCTTTGGTCGACCCTAGCCATGATGGCCCGAGATGGCTGGAGGAGAAGGCGAGATGCTATCACCTTCAGGCACTCTTCCAGCTAGTCCCAATCCAGGGTTCCTGGCAGAGGGCTTGCTGGCTGTGCCCTGTAGTTTGTGGCAGCCTGGAGAGTGACCACTGTATTTCACAGCCTTCCAGGTGGTTCCCTCTCCAAGGCTGCACCCCTTACTGCTGCCACATAATTTGGCAGCCTCATGCCAGCTGTTGCCTCCATCACTTTCTGGCTTGTTAAGTGGTTGCTGCCACTTCATTCTTCACCCTTGAGCTTCCCACTGTCCCCAAGTAAGTTCCAGACATTGGGAGGGGTCTGGAGCCACAGTGGGATGGTCAGCACGAGTCTGGGTCACTGGGGATCATCACTGCAGAGCTGAAGCTCTGTCACAGCCCTAGACAGTTATATTGCAGGCTCATTTATATTCCCTTCTACTTTAAAATGGAAGGAGTTGTTTCTGGGTAGTGCATAATATTGATACAAGAAACATTTGAAAAAGGAAGTAGAAAAGTCACAAGCGAATTCCTTTAACTTAAATTTTAATTTTGCAAAGAAATTTTTAAAAAATATACGTAGCTTTCCTCCCAATATCTGTGCATATGAACACCACTGTGGGTTTAGGAAAACAATAACTGAACATGCAGATTTTAAGATTATTTTGTAAACTTGACCTATAATTTAATGTTAGTTTCTATACAATTTAAAAAAACCCACTAAAATCCAGCAGACTTGTATAATTTTTTCTTCAGCTCTTTTTGGATTATTCCATAAAATGTTATGACCACTTTATGAGAGGTGGAGACACGTATGAAGAATTTGATGCTGAAATACAATCAAAATTAAGTAAGTAGGTTATTCAATTGTAATATTTTTTTAATATAAGGTAGAATATAAAATATCCTTCATATTTGACATGCCTCCTTCTTCTTCCTAATGCATCAACTGAGTGTTCCAGGATTCTTTGACTGGGTTTCAGTAGATCATTTTGAAAGAGTGCATGCATTCTTACCTACCGCAACTCTTTATATTGCCTTGATATTCAACCACTAATATTGGAGTTGTGCTTTCTGGTGCTGTTGGAAATGGAGTACTAGTAAAAATCTTAAACACATTTAATAAAATCTATGATCCCTTTGATGGAAAAAAATGGGTGAACCCCTATAATTTTTGTTATGGTTAGCAAAGTAAGGCTCATTTTAGCAGCATTTTAAGGAGACCACTGCTGTAAGAAAGTTGTTATTTCTGGATCAAAATTTGCTAACAATGTCTGGGATAGTGTGCTGGATTGGTTAAGTTCAAGCACCCTCATCCTGATCAGCTTCAACACTTCCTGGTAATTTATATTCCTAAGCATTGTGAGGGAAAGAGCCAGAAACGTAAGCCTATACATATGTTTCCCACACACTTCTGAAGTTGTCTTCCTTTAGCAGGTACAAAAAGTCCCCTTTGGCCATTAGATACTGAGAGAAAGGCCTTCAGTCTTGAAGTGGATAAAAGAAAAGCAAAAATCTGAATTTATGGGGATGAAAAGAATTTTCCCATTTGAATGCTCAAATAGCACCTTAACTTAATTTTAGCTGTAATTTAATGTAACTGTTTTAACTGTATGTATTAATTGTATTTTAAAATTGTTTTATAAGTCATGGTATACCATGTCATGTTAGCCGCCCTGAGCCTGCTCCGGCGGGAAGGGCGGGATATAAATAAAAGTTTATTATTATTATTATTATCAACTTCGGCATTTTTCTTAAAACTGGACCATCTTCCATTGATCTTATGAAGGTTTAATGAATTTTGAGACCTTTGTATCATGAATACTTCTGTTACTTCATTCTAATCAGATTCCAACCTGTGTGCTCGCACGCTGCTCTAATTTTGTTGAACTCAGGGTTGCATTCCAAAAATATTTCTGGAAATCTTCAGTCCAACGATTATTTAATCTGAAACCCTGATCACTGCACTCAAAATTATGCAAAATCAAAACTAAATGTGGCAGTACAAGATCTGCAGGACCATCTGAAACTCCAATGCTAACTGACTTTTTCTTTGCTCTGCATCCACCATCCCCTGCTAAGATCAAGAAATTGCAGATCTCCATGGCTTCTGATAAGCTGCCACCTTCTGGCCCTGAACCCATGGAGGTTCTGTTGTATTTGGAAACCAGCAGAAGGGAAGGAAGACCAAATGGCATCAAAACTTCAGCAGAGCATCTGATGCCTGTTTGTTAAATAAACCCCAAGTTTCAAGAGAATTGGACCAAGAGGTCCAATCCTGTGGGCCCCTAAACAAGATGCTCCCAGCCATCCTTCATTGTATCCTATAGGGGGGGAAATTCTGTTTTCTCCAGGGCAAAGGGTAGCCACAAGAGCAAGCAACCACTGGGCAAAAATTTCGGAACAGATGGAACCACCAAGCCCAAAGAACCAATGCAGAACTAGGGAATCGCTGCAGAAGTTTGAGACAATGTGGCAAGCCTGACAACAAATGTACAACCTGAGAATACAAGCCAATGTGAAACTAGAGAATCAGCCAAACTAAACTGAGTAGGGCTGCTGCTGCAAGACCAACAAATGTAAAATCAGAGAATCCCCTAGAAACGGCAAACCTGACACAAACTATCTCAAAAAAAGAAGATGATATTGGATTTATATCCCGCCCTCCACTCCGAAGAGTCTCATAGCGGCTCACAATCTCCTTTACCTTCCTCCCCCACAACAGACACCCTGTGAGGTGGGTGGGGCTGGAGAGGGCTCTCACAGCAGCTGCCCTTTCAAGGACAACCTCTGCCAGGGCTATGGCTGACCCAAGGCCATGCTAGCAGGTGCAAGTGGAGGAGTGGGGAATCAAACCCGGTTCTCCCAGATAAGAGTCCGCACACTTAACCACTACACCAAAGAACACAATGTTGCAAGATCAACAGAAGCAATGCCGAAGGACAGAATTAGAGCCAAACTAACATGGCAAGCTGGTAACAAGCCTCAGGAATACACAAAAAAATAGGGAAAAACAGTTCTGGGAGCCTTCAAACACTGGCTCCTGATATTCCTGGTTATGCTCAAGTATTTCCTTTCAGGGCCCATTTCTCAGTATCCTGGAAAATCCCAGTTACTATCAGGATTCCCAAATATATTCAGAAAATACAGATAAGGTATTTTTAAAATATATATTTGGACTGGTGCTATCTGAACACGCATTCCTGAACACATTTGAAAACATTGGGTTAGATCCAGACTGTTTTTTTCCAGTGGCAGAATGGATTTTTTCTATTGCCCCCCCCCCACACACACACACACTGTTGCCCTCTGATCTCAACAAAATACTCCTGACATGTTGGGGAGGATTGGGGAAGTTGGTAGAAAGTGCCAATTTAAGCTGGATCCAACCCGATTGGTCTTTCTGGACAAAGAGAGATCATAGCAGGTCCCTAGTGTTAAATATAGTGGCTTGGATCCAAACATGTTCTTCAAAAGTAATTTCTACTTCTGGAGAGAGAGAGCTCCAGTTTCTGGATTTTCCTCTTGGCCTGCAGCCTCCTGCATCATATACCATTATGTTTCTGCAGGTTCCCTGACAACTGGGAACAAGCTTTGCAATGAGATACAGCTGGAAAGATTTTATATACAGTAAATGCTTAATTCTAGTTTCTGTATAAAATAAGTGTATATGTAAGGCATCTACAAAAGCAAACACTAACTTTGCTTCCTAGTAGGTTATTTGTATTCAGTACAACCAGTATGTTTAGTTAGGGTTATTTTGATTTTACTTCTTTTCTTTTAGAGGATCTATTTCAAGTAGCTGAAAATCGTGTAGAGACACTCCAAGCCGAAGAAAAAAGCCTGAATGAGTTGATTGCAAAGCGTGAGAAGGAAAGAGAAAATGAACCTGTTAGTAATCGCTGCATGGGCATGGGACAATTATAACGGATGCATAAAATATTCCTATGCTTTTGGTTTTTAAAAAAAAATTAATGTTTCTGCCATTACTTCCCTCTCTTCATTTTTAATGTAAAAGGATCGACTAGTGACCCTGCAGAAACTGAAATCATCTTTACAGGCAGATGTTCAGAAATATGAAGCTTATATGGCTGACCTGGAATTGCACGCAAACAATATTGGTCAAAAGTCAAAGGATATTGATGAAGAGCTTGAGGCTGCTGGTGAGACCAAACTTGTCAATAACTTTTTTGGAGAAAACTTAGTTCTTGATTGAAAGAATATGAAATTCTTCAATCTAATAATACACTTGTATTCTTACTGGCAAACTAGGGGGACTCTCAAAACAGCTTACGCAATTATAAAATACAATAAAACTGGTAAGAGAAACAGCAACAGCAAAATCTAATAGAAGCCATAAACACAACTTGTATGCAAAAGCCTGATCAAAGAAAAATGTTTTCACATGACATGTAAAACACAAAAGTACAGGGAAATCAGGTGAATGCTGCAGGAATAGAGCTCTATAAACCAGAAGCCACCACAGAGAATGCTCCATAGTGGCCATCTTTCCTCTAAAATTGAGATGTACGTAGCAGAGTCTATGAGAATCATAATAGTCTGGTGGGAGCATACAGCCCCTGATCCCAGATTATTTAAATGTCACCCTTTTATAATACTGTTAATTTATCATGCCTTTCAAGAAATCACAAACTTGAGAAAAATAAGGATATTTTTATTCACTCACTTAGCTGGAATCCTAATACTAACCCAAGAGAATAAAATGCAGATTAATTCTACCACATTGAATAATGGGGTGGGGTGGGCTGTAAATTTATAAGAGTTTTCATTATTTGTTCCTAACAAAGTTTTTATGATTGTCCTTTTTTTTCAATTCAGCCATGGAAATTGAAGCATTAAAGCAGGAGAACATTCGTCTGAAGCATATCTGTGATAATCAAAAGTATTCAGTTGCAGATATTGAAAAGCTAAACCGCGAAAGGGAGGAACTGAAGCAGGCAGTCAGTAAACTAACTAAGGAGCTGGAGACAGAACAGCATCAGTTGTGGAATGAAGAATTAAAATATGCTCGAGGGAAAGAGGCGGTATGTGAATTTACAGAAAAAGTTTTTGGAGCAACCCTACATCTATCCCTGGTCTCAGTCATGAAATTTTCAAGCCAGTTAGGGTGGTGCTTTGTCATTTTTTTATGTTTGCCAGGCACTGGAGTCTGCTTGGCTGCAATAGCACATGTGTTTGATTGAGACCACTGCAATTAAAGCAGATCTCTATTCTATGAAGGTCTAGGCACCAGTCAAATTACTACTGAAATTTTAAGAACTTAAGAGAAGCCATGTTGGATCAGGCCAATCGCCCATCCAGTCCAACACTGTAACACTGGCCAAAAACCAGGTGCCACCAGGAGGTCCACCGATGGGACCTTCTCCAGAAGCCCTCCCACTGTTGTCCCCCAAGCACCAAGAATACAGAGCATCACTGTTCCAGACATAGTGTTTCATCTATACCAGGGATGTCAAACTCATTTGTTATGAGGGCCGGATCTGACAGAAATGAGACCTTGTGGGGCTGGGCTGTGTAGGGCCAGGCCATGTGTGTACCTATTTAAGATTAGGTAGCAAAGATATAAACTTTATAAAGGACAAAGACAAACATAATTAAATATTTTTTAAAACTTAAAACATGCTTAAAATGTTAGCACTTGTTGATCTTAAAGATGCTTTCTTTGTATTTCTTCCATGTGATCCAGGGAACTGGGCAAAGGAAGCTCTGGCTCTTTTCTTCCTTCTCCAGGGGACTGGGGGGGGGGGGGTGGTTCCAGCCAATTGAAGGAAGGGAGGCTTGGCTCAGTAACTCCGCTATGTAATTGAGAGAGCCTGTTATTTGACTGAGCGATTGAGAGAGCAAGCTCTGTTTCCCCCCTTCCTCCCCAAGGGAGGAGCCTCACCCAATGAAAAAAACAGAGGTTTTGCTCTGTAGCTCCTAGGCAACTGAGCAAGCCTTGGAAAGCAAACTTATGCAGAAGGAAGCAAGATATAAGGAGAAGGAAGCAGACCACAGCCATTTGCTCGGGGGCCTGATAGGAGCCTTCCAGGAACTTGATTCAGCCCATACCACATGTTTGACACCTCTGTTTGACACCCCTGATCTATACCTTACAATAGCCATTGATGGACCTCTGTTCCATATGTTTATCTGTAGGAATGTCACATGACTCAGGGTTGAGGATCTCGCACCAGTCTGTGTCAGCTTCTGAGACAGTGGTTGCATTGCTTTATTCTTATACATTCTTCTTTACACAATCATTTACTAACAACGTGCAGAATAAGGAGACCGATGTTTACCTTATCTTTTTACCCCAAATGTGTATTCCAGGAATGAGGTGAAAGGGCAGAACATTCTGAGGCCCTCAGCATTCTTGCATAGGGCAAAGTACATAAAGGCTTAAGCCTGCCTTCTAAGTCTATAGATGAAGTCGGATCAAGGTTGGCCAGGCCATTGACCCTTCGTTCATCCCATTCTTTCCTGTATTTTTTAAGAAGTATCATAAACATTCTGACCCCTCACAATCGATTCCAGAGAGTGATGGTATTAAAGGGGTGTATTGTTCTAATTGCTTTTGCATGATTGGCTTGCAAGGTATATTCTTCTCCTGATGGTTTACATATTCTTGTAAACAAGACACATAAGGAAGGCAAGCATTGTACAAAGCAACACACCGCTATAGCTAGTCCTAACATTCCCAAACCCCACTGTCACAAAGTGCCCAGCCATCCTGTAGGCAGCCAGTACCATAGTGCTCCCTACCAGGATAGTAGAATGTCCTTATGAATGGAAGCAGCCAACTGCCGTAGGTTATCGAGCTGATGGTTTATTCTTTGAGAATTGTCAGTGATATTGAAGCAACACATATTTTGCAATGATTCACATCCTTGGTGGTGGTGGAGGAGCAGATAGTCTATAGCAGCACGGTTGTCTAAAACAGCATCTCCATCTGTTCTGCATTCAAAGCGGCCAAGGCAATGGAGGTAGAATTAATAGTTTTTGCTAAGCGGAAAGCAATTTTACTTATTGTTCTGTGATTAATAACAGCTAAGGCTGGCACCCCAATGAGTGAAGCAGCAAGGGACACATATTCAGCTTGAGATAATAATGCCATATCAGAAGAATCACAGGTAGAGTTTAAGGGGACAGTTTCTCTGTGAGGCAGAGGATTCCATAAGCCAGGATCTTTGAGGCAACACCACAGCAAGGTGACTTAAACAACATACAGAAAGAGATAAATTAGCAGGAATATAACTAAAAGTTCAATGGAAGCAAGAGAAAAACCAATCAGGTGGTAAAGGAATATGGCCATAATTACAGGTTACATTAATTGTTGCATTACATTTCCACAAGGGGCACCTGTTTGCAGGCAACCATGCAATGGCTTATGGTGGGAGCAATTTACCATCTGCACAAGTAAGATTTTCATGATTAGCCACATATGGGGTATATACAGTTAAGGCATCCACTGGAAGCTTATAGGTGGGAATGCCCTAGTTGGGTAAAGTTGCATAAGAGATCTGGGATTCATTTAAACATTTACCAAGAGCTGTATCAGTTCCTGGAGCCTTGCAAACAGGAATTAGACAGGTTCTTAATAACATATGTGAATCAGTGTATTGTGTCAGACAAAAATGTGGAACGTTAATGTTAGCTAAGCATTCCCAAATATTAAACTGAAGACGATCTCCAAAACTAATAGCCTTGACAGGAGACAAAAAACATAAACACAAACAACAAAGAGCAATCATGGAGTTCATTGTTAGCTGTGCAAATACAGCAGCCGCAAAGTTCTCTGGAGATGGCTCTCGCCCAGCCTCTTCCAACGTTTGTTGAGCTGGATTAGTTAGACGCTTCACATCCCCCCCATGTGATATCACGAGCTGTCTGGGTGTATGGATTTTGCCATCTCCATTTTGAGGCTGAGATTGAAATAGGGAATCAGATTTGGGAGACCCTGATGCCACGCCATCTTTAGCTGGGTGAGCACAACCTGCCAGAACCCGCAAAGGACCTATAAGAGAGAACACAGCAGCAGGCCGGCACCCCCAGGTAATAAAGGGAACTGGATCATGCCAAGTTAATAAGACCAAGTTCAATTGTTCCTGAACCCACATTTGGGTAGGAACCTTCATTTTCACTCCTTTAAATTGTTTTTGAAGAGTGATTTTCAATGTCTGATTAGCATGTTCCACAATAGCTTGACCTGTGGAATTATAGGCAATGCTATGCTGGATTTGAATGTTCCATTGTGTTCAAAAATCAACAAATTCAGAAAAACTATATGCTGAGGCGTTATCAGTTTTCAACAGTTGCAGACAACCCATTACCGCAAAGGCAGAAATAAGGTGAGCCATGCCATGTTTTGTGGCTTCACCACAGTGAGCAGTAGCCCAAAGATATCCAGAGTATGTGTCTACACAAACTTGAACACAGTACCAAAGTTTCAAGGAAGCTATATTGGTAACATACATTTGCCAATGTTTGTTAGGGAACACTTTCCCTATGAAGAAAGATTAAAATGCTTGGGGATCTTTGGCTTGGAGAAACATTGACTGCGGGGTGACATGATAAGAGGTTTACAAGATTATGCATGGGATGGAGAAAGAAGTACTTTTCTCCCTTTCTCACAATACAAAAACTTGTGGGCATTCAATGAAATTGCTGAGCAGTCAGGTTTAAAAAGATAAAAGTACTTCTTCACCCAAAGGGTGATTAACACGTGGAATTCACTGCCACAGGAGGTGGTGGCAGCTACAAGCATAGCCAGTTCCAAGAGGGGACTGGATAAAAATATGGAGCAGAGGTCCATCAGTTACTATTAGCCACAGTATATATGTGTGTGTGTTTGTGTGTGTGGAAGAAGACATTGGATTTATATTTCACCCTCCACTCAAGAGTCCCAAAGTGGCTCACAATCTCCTTTATCTCCCTCCCCCAAAACAGCACCCTGTAAAGTGGGTGGGGCTGAGAGGAGTCTCACAGCAGCTGCCCTTTTAATGACAACCTCTGCCAGAGTTGTGGTTGACCCAAGGCCATTCCAGCAGTTGTAAGTGGAGGAGTGAGGAACCAAACCTGGCTCTCCCAGATAAGAGTCCAACACTTAACCACTACACCAAACTGACACAGATATTGGTCACTGTATGGATGGACCAGTCTGATCAAAAGGTAATGAGAACTGTTTGACAAATGCTTTGGCATTCTGGTGAAAATAGCTATGAAGGAGTGGGATTAGTAAATACAGAGGTAACACCTTTTAAACCTTATCAGCATGCATCGCCCTGAGCAATCAAGCCAGGAAGATTAGAATGGCTTCTACTATGAGCAACAGAAAAAAGTACCGTGAAGCAAGAAATTAAAAACGGCAAGATTAAAAATAAAGCCAACAAATTTGAGGGTCAATTTGAGGAGTGATACATGCACCAGGAAGTTGGTGAATAAAATTTAATGCATATAAGGTGTCAACTATTAAGCTGAAAGACCTTTGTAAATAGAGCAGAAAGGCCATTATTATAGCAGCAATTTCAGCCTGCTGCACTGAGCGCTGTTGCAAAGCAAAGTGTGTCTTTTACACTTTTCTCCCCGGCAAACTGGGTACTCATTTGACCAACCTAGGAAGGATGGAAGGCTGAGTAACCTTGAGGCAGCTACCTGAAATCAGCTTCCCCTGGGATCAAACTCAGGCCGTAAGCAGAGCTCAAGACTACAATACTGCAGCTTTAACACTCTGGACCACAGGACTCTTTCTGAATCCAAATTAGCATATTCTTTAGCCAATTTCATCATCAATTCTCTTGCTGTGTCAGGATTATCAACCTGTCTTCTGATTGCTGCCTGAAGACGGTTGATAAGGTCTAAATAGGGCTCTTGTGGCTTTTGACAGACAGTTGCAAAACTATGGGCTGGTTTCCCTTCTGTAGGTACCTTGGCAAAGGCCTGTAAAGCACATTTAGCTATTATAGCAAGGGTTGCAACAGGGAGCCCAGCTTGTGCTTCAATAGTCCTGAACTGTCCAGTTCCATATAGTTCAGCAGTATAAACCCCATTGGAGCCACGCCCTTGAGCATTAGCCAAATTACAATATTCTCTGTCCCATACCTCATACTGTCCAGGAGTTAACATCATTCCCACCATATTTTTCCAGTCTTGAGGAATCAAAGTGTATCCATTAGAGAGTCCTTCTAAAAGATTTTGCACATCTGTTCCCCTTATGCCCGTGTCTCTGATAGCCTTTTGAATTTCACTCAAAACAGAGTGGGGCAACACAGTATAGTTAACAACCTGTTGCCTATTCTCATTCTGTGCATATATTACTGGGCATACCGATAAAAAGTCAGCCAACCCTTCCCCTGTCAAATGTACAGGGCAAATAGACAACATTTCCACCAATTCTGGAACATTTTCCAATTTAGCCTGATCAAGTCCCTTCTCCAAAACTTCACAGACCACGTGTCTTGGGGCGTTAGATGGTGGGCCCATGGTGGAGCCGTTGGCGGAGGAAGGGGAAAAGGAGGAAGAAGAGGAGGGGCAGGGAGCACAAGTTGGACACCAGTGCATTTTAGGGAACAATCTTTGGAGAGCTGGCCTGTGTTAGAAATGGGCATAAATTTCTCTACTGCATGCCTGTATTTATGCCAGGCTTGAAGCAGTTTGACAAGAGCTCGGGGCTCTGTATGAAGGGTCTTCCCTATCTTCTCCAAGTCCCGAAGTTTAAGAGAACCTCCCTCCAGGTACCAGAGGCATTGCTTACTGATCTCTTGTAAGGGTCTTAAGTTGGCCAGAAATCACGGATCCGCCGGACTTTTGGATGAGGAACCGCAGCTCCTCCAAATGTTTGCTCTGGGTTTGTGAGAACTGTCCTCCCATACTCACCAATGAAGGGGTGGTTGAGAACGACAGAGTGCACTCAAGGGGCCTATGCCAGGTGTTGATGAGAGAGGTCCCTGTTCACTGCGCCACTTGTAGGAATGTCACATGACTCAGTGTTGAGGATCTCGCACCAGTCTGTGTCTGCTTCTGAGACAGTGGTTGCGTTGCTTTATTCTTATACATTCTTGTTTACACAATCATTTACTAACAACGTGCAGAATAAGGAGACCGATGTTTACCTTAGCTTTTTACCCCAAATGTGTATTCCAGGAATGAGGTGAAAGGGCAGAACATTCTGAGGCCCTCAGCATTCTTGCATAGTGCAAAGTACATAAAGGCTTAAGCCTGCCTTCTAAGTCTATAGATGAAGTCGGATCAAGATTGGCCAGGCCGTTGACCCTTCATTTATCTAATCCCCTCTTGAAGCTGTCTGTGCTTGTAACTGCAGCCACTTCCTGTGGCAGTAAATTCCACATTTACTCTTTGGGTGAAGTACTTACTTCTATCTGTTCTAAACCTACTCACTCATTTCACTGAGTGCCTATGAGTTTTTGTATTGTGATTATGTATCTATCCAATGCATAATTTTGTAAATCTCTATCATGTCACCCCTCAATCATCGTTTCTCCAAGAGTCCTAACCTCTTTGATCTTCATTCATAGTGTTCCATCCCCTTAATCATTTTACCTGCACTTTTCTACACTGTTTTTATATATATGTATATATGTATATATATAGTCTGTGTGTGATGACCAGAACTGTACACAGTATTCCAAATGAGGCTGCACCATTGATTTATACAAGGGCATTATAATACTTTGAATTGCTCTCTTGAAAACAATATGAAAAAGGGTTTTCTGTATGTCAAAGGACCAAATACATACATTCTGTGGTTATGGAGTAGTTTTTTACTGTCATATAATTTTAAAGGGAAAATATTACAAGACTTTAAAGTTGTACTCTTTGTCTCTCCCTTTCCTGTTTAACAGATTGAAAGCCAGTTAGCAGATTACCATAAACTGGCTCGAAAGCTGAAACTAATTCCTATAAATTCAGAAAATTCTGGTGGCTTTGACTTTGAGATCAAGTTTAATCCTGATGCAGGGCAAAGTTGTCTGGTCAAATACAAAGCTCAGATTCATGTAAGTTGGCACATGTTACAATGAAAATTCTCATTTTTGAAGCAATTTTAAACTTAAAATGAGCATGTAGTCTAGATTTATATTAAGACAACATAATTTCAAAACATACACAGCTTGCTCTTCTCTGTCAGGCAAGTAGAAAATTGTTTCTTGTTCATTATGTAAAATTATAGCTTTAAGCATTGCGCTTCTTGAAATAAACTCTCAAGTGTCTGTCTGTCTATCATCTATCTCTCTCTCTATTTCTATCTCTATCTCTATATATCTATCTATCTCTATCTAAAAACCTGCGTTGCTGATGACTCACTTTTGACGCATCTGCGCAACAACTCACTTTTGATGCATGCACACTGGCCTGAAAAGAGTGGAGGAGAGAAGGACCAGCCAGCAGCAGGATGTTCAGTTGCAGCGGTGGGGGGGATAACTCAGTATCAGCCAATTGCTTGCTCTTGAATAGGCTACTTAGAAATACACAAAACACCCTTCACCTCTTTTTTTAAAACTAGGGGTTGAAGCAATCTGCTCAGGAAGTTGGGCAGCAAAAGCAGATGGAGGATTACAACACAATCTCAAAACTGGCCTCACTAGTAGGGCCAAGAGCATGGCTGTGGGGAAACAGGCAGAAAGGAGGTGCTCTTACTTGGCGAAGGGTTAGACCCACTCAAGCCCCTGTAAAGCTGCCTTGGTCTTGGTTTCCCTGCTTTTCCCCAACACTGGGACTGAGCAGGAAGTTGTAAACTAGTGAGGGAAGGCTTGACTGGACTGTAACCTTACCAAGCTCGTTTCCCTGCCCTACATTTACTGTATGGGGTCTCTGCACACACACACACACCCCCCAACAACCATGCTCATCCACACACATGTCCATGCTGCGTTAATTGGCTGAGTGAGTTATCCCCACCACCGCTGCCACTGAACATCCTGCTGTTGGCTGGTCCTTCTCTCCTCCACTCTTTTCAGGCCCTGCTCCTCCACTTGCAGCTGCTGGAATGGCCTTGGGTCAGCCATAGCTCTCGCAGAGTTATCCTTGAAAGGGCAGCTGCTGGGAGAGCCCTCTCAGCCCCACCCACCTCACAGGGTGTCTGTTGTGGGGGGAGAAGCTCTGAGTCTCTGATTCAGAGAGAAGGGCAGGGTATAAATCTGCAGTCTTCTTCTTCTTAAGAGAAAGAAAGCACAGCTCTGGGTGATGCTAGGCTGCAGGGCCCAGTCATCACTCTAAAGGGGCAGAGGAAGCCTGGCACTCCACCCATCCCCTCTGATGCCATGAAGTCTGCCTGCCTGTGGATTTTGGGAAGGTAGCACTGCCTGGTGCCACAGTGGCATAGCTAGAATGGCATCTGCTCTGGCATTTGAATGTCAGGCAGCTGGGTTGCATTTTGTGCAGCAGGGTATGTTCTCACCTTGCTACTGGCCACTTGGACTATTTCTGTGACACTGTTTAGATGCATATGTATTAAGTAAGGATATACCAATAAAGGCCAGTCAGTCTGTCTGTCTATTAAGTAAAGATTTGGTAGGGGACAATGGCATGTGGCAGAAGGTGAAGCATGTTAATCCAAAAGGTGCGGTGTGCCACAGCAACTGGGTAGGAAAGACTTCCTGCCATGTGCTTTTCAAGGTGAGTGGAGGTAGGAAAGAGCTCACTTCATCAGGAATGAGCAAGAGGTTAAAAATTACCAAATTTTGTTGTTAAATTGGCTTTTTCTTCAATTTTTCTGGTGAAAATTCCTTTTACTTTCTTCCTCAGCGCCTCGGCCAAGGCTGGGGCACTTGCTCAAAGCCTCTTTCTAGAGCTTTTTGTATTTATTCCCACAATGGGCCTTATTGCTAGTTAGTTCATAATACTGTAGTATATTACCTGTTCATATTTTGTTGTAAGTGTATTAACTTTAGGGAATATATGCCAGTCACATACTTTCAGTCTAAGCTACCTCACAGGAATATTGCAAGAATAAAACAGAGAAGAGGAAAATGTTGTATGTCACTTGGTGTCCCCATTGGCAAGAGAAGTGAGTTATATATATAAAAAAATATTATAGGGGTTTTTTTTTCAGTGTGGGTACATAAACAGGTTTGTCCAGAATAGGACCTGCTAGATAAGAATGATCAAGATTCTGATGATTTGATCTTTGAGGGTTCTCTACATATCAATTTCAGTATGAGTTCTGCTTTTTAAAAAGCTTCACTTGTTCTAAAAATATAAAACCAGCGTGATTTCACCTATTCATCATGATTTTCTATGATTTATACAATCACTGCAGACTCCCCTTATTCACCTGATAAACAAGACTGAAGAGGAGATTGCCATTGCTACCAAGAAAAAGAATTCCTTAGAGGACACCTTGGAACAGGTGCGTGTTTCATCACTTCTGCCGCATCAGAGGTCCTGTGCATTATATACTATAATCAAGAACCTATGTACAGCTCTGATGCAGGTTTATGTAGTTGCAGGTACCTCAGTTCTACAGAGCTTAAGTACAGATAGGTTATAATAAGTGAAATGGGTCTAGATCAGGGTTTCCCAAACTTCCCTCCCATGGCCTGGTTATTTTTACACTTCTCCTTCATGACCCACTAAAATTTGGGGAGCCAGGAGACTTTGGGGGTGGAGCCAGGAGACAGGAAATGATGTACAAACATGCTTAAAACTCTTGCAATATTTTGTTTAGAAAAGGTAGGAGAATAGTGGGATTTTGCAATGCAATTTTAAAATTAAAACAAAGAAAAAGCACAAGGATCACACAGCAGAAAACTAAAAATATAAAATGCTCTCAGCCTGGGAAAACATGAAATGACAGGAAGGAAGGAAGGAGAGAGTGGGAAAGAATGACAGAGAAAGAAAGACAGAAAGAAAGGAGAGAGAGAGGGGGAAAGAATGACAGAGAGAGAGAGAAAGACAGCCAGAAAGAAAGAAAAAAGAAAGACAGGAGAAAAGACTGACTCACAGAAAGGAAGGGGGGGCAGGGCGGAAAATAAAGCAAATAGGGTTGCCTTCCAGCTCCCTTCCGGACATTGAAATTGACCAGGGATGGGGAAGAGAGGGAGGAGGGGGGGAACTAGGCATTTGCCTCCCCTCCTTCCCCTCCCTCCCTTTCCCACCCCAGGTCAATTTCAGTGTCCAGAAGGGAGGTGCTCGACCGCTCCCCCCCCCCCCCCCCGGATCACCTGATCCTTGGGGAAAACCATGCTGAGCTCACTCAGGCCAGCAGCAGCAGGAACCAGCCCTGTCCTGAAAGGGCTCCACCGCTGCAGCTGGTAGAGCTGAGCCCCATCGCCGCCAGCCCCTCCCACCGGGATCAGAGCGACACCACGAGGAGGCTCAGGAAGCTTTGGCAGGGCCGAGCTGATTTGAATCGCGCTGAAGGAAGTGAAGGAGGGGAGAAACTCCTCCTCCAGCATGCTTTTCCAACAACGTCAAAGTGGGTAGGGCCTCTGAGCTTACTCTGATCGCGTGGGTGGAGGAGGAGGGGGGGGATGGAGTGCTGCACTGGGGAAATGAAGGGAGGGGCAGGTGGTGGCAGCAGCTGAGCCTCGTCATGCTGGGGGGAGGGTGTGACTGAACGGCTTGTTGCTGCGCTGTGAGGGCAGGGGGCGGTGGCAGCTGGGGGGGGGGGGTTGTCAGAGGGCAGGGAGTGGTAGCCTGGTTGCAAACAGGCCCTGGACTGGGACCGGTCCCCGATCCGGGGTTTGGGAACCCCTGGTCTAGATAACAGAAAAATAGATTAAGCTTGGCAGATCTTGGAAGCCCTTACTGGCTACATTCTGATTTTGTTCAACAGATGCAGCCTCTGCATTTTTCAGTTTGGTTTGCATGTAGGCCAGGTTTTTTTTTAAATTGAAATATAGATACATTTTTGTCACATATCATGTTAGCTAGGATGTTCAATTCCTCATACTTGGTGAGGACCTGGACAGCATGCTGGACATTCTGTATGTTCTACAACTTGAATGCGAACTCCAGAGATAAAGGATAGGTCTGTGCTGGACTTGGAAAGCACTACATGCTCCTTGAGGATGAGTTTTCTCCTTATTACTATTAATACCTTTTAATTAAAAGCATGTTCTTTAAGGTAAGAACAATGGAAGCAGATCAGAACAGCTGTGTGAAAATGCTGAAAGAAGAAGCCCAGAAACTTGAAGATCTTTGCCAACAGAAGATGAGGGTAAGTGAAATGGTTTTTAGACAGGTGTGGACACTGGCAGATCAGCTGTTGGTTTATTGGGCTTATATCCATTTATAAATTTAACAAATATGTTTTTCCCATATTGTAGCAGTTAGGGTGCCAGACTAGGATCTGGAAGACCTGAATTTGAATCTCCATTCCACCGTGGCAGTTTTCTGACTTTGGGCCAGTCACACACTCTCAGCTTAACCCACCTCACAGGCTTGTTACCATGGAATGGAAGAGAGAAGAATAATGTCAGCTGCTTTGGGTCTCAGTTGGGTAAAAATGGGCTATAAATGAAGTAGATACCTTTTAATGTTGGGATAGGGGGAATAATTCATCTTAATTCCCCCCTCCCCCAATATCACACCAATGAAACTGCATGCAGTGGCTATTGTTTCACACAAAAGCAGCCAAAACTACTAGGTATCACATAGCCCTTTGCATCCTTCACATACTCAGCCAGAATGATAGCTAGTTACTTGCTAGTAAATGTTAGGAAAATAAGTAGGAAAAAATATTAGTTTTTGTACACCATTCAAGGATTGAAATAAGACTGGGGTTTTTTCCCGTCTTTTAAAAGACAGTTTACATTCTTGTATCTAAACATTGAACAAACTGCAATCCCATTAAAATATTTTGAAGAGCTAATTCATGCACTTTTATTGCAGGAGTTTGAAGAAGAAGAAGGAGGAGGTGCCAAAGAGCTAGAATTGATGGAAAAACATAAATGCTTGCTTGAGAGTGGAGTCAATGAAGGTGTTAGTGAAGCTATGAAAGAGCTGCATGAAATCCGATGCCGGTAAACAACATTACTAGCTGGATGCTTTTTCTTTCTTATTCATTCTGTCACTTATGCTTTATCTCCTCTTGCTTTGCTTCAGTTTTTAGAAATATTTTCATGTTGGTTGCAATGCTATGCATATCTGTATACCTCACTTCTTCCTGCAGACCTCCAGCTGAGAGAAGAAATTATGAACTGAGTGGATTAATGGAAGGGAGAGTGAAAAGGAAAAAAAATATCAGTGCTTCTACCAGAGAGTGCAACAGTGGGGCAAAATAAATAAAACATGTTGTAAATGTTCACATTTCCCAAATAGAACATAAAATACAAGCTTAGGGGCTTTTTTCCCACAAGGAGGTAGAAAAATCAAAGCAGGAAAACATGTATAGAGTCAAACTTAAGCAACGCAAAGTATCAGAGTTGATATAACTCCTGGGCCATCTAAAATTCTCTGTCTTTCCTGCAGATTGGCTAACACTATTTAGCATTGCAGCTCTCAGTGCTCTTGGTAGTGGTATAGATCTTCGGAGCCTGCTGCTCAGCACAGAATACACCTCAAACAGCTTTTTTTCCCCCTTTTGCTCAGGTATTATTTTCCTTTTCTCAGCCAACTTCTGTAGTTCCAAGTCTATAGTGTTACATTTAGAAACAGATTCCATAAAAATATATGGAACTGTTTTCCATTAAACTATTTTACAGTGGCTTCACTGCATGGCACTATAAAAAGCAAAAAAAATATAATACAATCTAATTTTGGGGGGTAGGTTGGATAAGAAGGGATGAATGCAAGCAAATGTAGTTGTATACTTAGGTCTTTGCAGAAATGAAATTCATTCAAAGAGTTCGTAAAAGTAAATGTTGAAGGGTAAAGGAGATTGCTCCATCTATTCTGGTGTAATTTTATGTAACTGTTATGATAGGACTCACAGTGACTTCTTTCTTTTTTCCACAAAACCTTGCAATTTACTGTTGTGAGGAGGCTTTTGTATGCAGCAGCTTCCCCAGCTAATGTTTTAGCAGAAAAACAACTAAATGCCCAAAACTGTTTGATTTTTTTCCTGTTAGGCTTCATTTTGTCTTCCTAGATAACATAAAAATGTTTAACACAAGAACAATTTTTCAGTACAGCTCCTTAGGCATTGCTAAAGTATCTATGCTGACATCTGAATAAGTAAAAAGAGCCACAATTCATCACATTGCTAAGCATTCCTAAAAAACAGGTTCAGCCCACCTGTGTTGGATTGTGGCCATGATATATTTATTCTCCAGATACCCAGTGGTTAAACAAACAACATCAGAAGACAGCAGGAAAGTGTGTGAAAATCTACAACATCTTCTGGAATTGATATGTACTCACATTGAGGATGTAGAGGTAACATCTATGTTAACTTTAACAATCATTCCAAATTTTAAAACCACCAAGCAACACCAATTTGTGGTTCTTTAAATGCATTTTTGTCAATGAAAGTTCATGCATGGTTTGATACATATATGCTCATGTGTTCATGTGCACTTCCCAATTTAGGAGTGGTGGAGAGGAACACAATAGTCATAGCTATTGTACCTTTTCCCATACAAATGTTGGCATTCCAGCTTTTTTATCTTTTATAAATTGAGCCTCAAGTAATTACAATGTTTCATGTTGTTTTTTTCTTTGTCAGTTCGGAAATAAGACAAAAAGACAATGAACTAGTAATTATGCTAGGGTTTTTTTTTCCCAAAATAAACCCTTCAGACCATTAACTCAATCCAGTTCTTGTCCCAGAATGTGGATAGATTCACATCAGATTGGAAGCAACACAGATAGCTAACACTGGCATTTGGATGGGCAAACAGTGTTCTGCTTTCTTATAATACCATTCTTAATAGGATGGATCCTAGGCACCATCAGTGAAACAGTTAGATCTTTCCCGCATTCCCTTGTAAACTCTCAAAGGACGGGTGGGAATTCTGGAGAGCTGCATGGCCCAAAGCTATGTAACACAGACAGCTGCAGGGAGGAAGGGAAAGTGGTTGAAATAATCCATTGCTGCCTGTCGTCAGTGGAGCTTTTCACTCCCATGAAAGAAACAGGGTAACTTCATCTGCCTGTGGCCTTTGTTCATGTGGCATCACCTATTTAGTGCTCACAGGGGTTGCAGAGAGTGGGGCAAAGTGAGGAAATCAATCCAATGGGGGGGATCAGCATGTTTCATTTTATGAAAATTACAAATAACGTTTGAGTCTTGCAGTGAGTCACTCCTCCACTTGCACCTGCTGGAATGGCTTTGGGTCAGCCATAGCTCTGGCAGAGGTTGTCCTTGAAAGGGCAGCTGCTGTGAGAGCCCTTTCCAGCCCCACCCACCTCACAGGGTATCTGTTGTGGGGGAGGAAGGTAGATTGTGAGCCGCTCTGAGACTCTTCGGAGTGGAGGGCGGGATATAAATCCAATATCTTCATCTTCTTTCTTATATGCAACTGAAACAAGATCCAAGAACTATATCTGACCTGTTAATATTTCATTCCAGAAGTACCTGAGGGAACAGGATGAGAAGTTTGATAGACAATTTAATGAATTTATGTCTGAAGACCCACTGGCTAATTTGAAAGAGATACTACACAGCTACAAAAAGAAGACTGATAATTTATAGTCAACAAATGAGAGAAAATACTGATGTTTGCTTACACTTTAAGGGTTCAGTCACATTATGATTTTGCTTTATTGCCATCTGTTAATTTTTAGCTTAATAAATATAAATAAAGTTGCTTGCAAGTCAAAATATTTAGCCCCTTACAGTAATGTAAATTTATTTCCTTCTATCCTTGTCCAAAAAAGATCTGTTAAAGATGCAGTTCTGCTTAAGAGCACAGGGCTATTGAACTGAGTTGAAGCTTCTTATGTACTTCGTGTTTTATCCATATGTAAATTGATTAATCCATTTTACAGGCAACAACCCTAAACTGTTTCTTAGAAAAGACTACAAATATGTAAGATTTTTTTACATGTTGGATCCAGAGTACCCTGATTGACGAGTCAGTCTTGTGTAGTATAGTCCTTAGCCTTTAAAAGCACACATGCTACAGTAAGCATGGTTTTAGTGATTCCTTTGTGTACGTGTATCATAATCCTTGTCCTAATGTTAAAGAATAAGTGGCCTATAGGCCTCAAGTCTCTGAGGCCTTATGTAAAGTTTGCAACAGGCCTACATTTCTCAGGCTCCCTCTAAGGCTTGTGATTGGACTGAGGTGAAGTTAGAGGAAAAGGCACACCCAGCCCTAGGCTATCTGGCAGCCTAGGCAAAGCTAGGTTCTGGAGCCCCCCCCCCCAACCAATTTTCAAAAACATGAATTGTCACCATGACTTCCAGGTGCTCTTATGGTGGAAGAGCCAACCTCCAGTAGAATTCTGTGCAACCAGCTTGGGGGAGGGGCATTAAAAATATCAAGGTGGGCAAAAGATGGGAAAAGTTAGGGGGGTTCTGTTGATAAGGCTTAAAAACACCTGTATAATTGTACTTAAAGTGAAATCATGATTTGACAATTGGGAAGCATTTTCATGATTTTATCATCTGGCATCTGAAAAAATGAACTATTCCACTTGCTACATTTTGATCAGTGATCTTGATAAGTGAATACTATCAATTTACCAATGATCATGAGATATGGTAAATGCTACTCATTTCTGATTAATCCAAGTCAGCATGAATCATTTGAATCAAAACACCTTCCCTATGGACAACAGAGCATAGGGTTGCCAGGTCCAACTCAAAAATATCTGGGGTCTTTGGGGGAGAAGCCAGGAGACTTTCCCATCCCCTAAAATAAATAAAAATGGCCTGTCTCTCTCACACACGCACAAAATAATTTGCAAGCCCACACATCTGTGGATTTCACTGGGACAATTTAGTCACAGGAATTAGTGAATAACCATCGTTATTTTCACCAACTTCTCAGGAAAACAGAGCAGCCAAGGGGTGTGAAGTTTTATGCCAAACAAATACTTTTCCTCCTTTCTCACCCATGCTTCACAGTGGTTAACATGCTCTGCCTGCTTGCCCAGTCAGTGAGCTTTAAAGGCACATAAACACCAAGAAGAGGGGATGGGAGGAAAGAATCATGCCCAGAAGAAATGGGGTGGGATGGGATAAAGGAAGGATAGAACGGGATGGGAGGGAAGCACCATGTTCTGGAGGGGAAGAGAAAGCAAGGAAGGAATCAGCACCAGGAAGGCAAGCGATAGCACAGCCAGGCACTTCCTAGCAGTGTGGCACTTGCTCAGAAAAGAAACACCCCTGGTATTGATAATATTCCATCTGATTTTCTAATGAATAACACTGAGTGGCGGGCTCCACCTTTAGCCACACTTTTCACCTATATTGATTCAATAGGATATATTCCAGAGTACTGGAGATAGGAAATCATACCATTCTACAAGAAAGGGAGATAATCCAACCAATTATAGACCTATTAGTTTATTTAGCATCATAGGCAAACTATATGCTAGCCATTTACTGGACAAACTAAAATGCTGTATTGAACAAGAAGATATCTCTGTTTTGGAACAGGCAGGTTTTAGGGAGGGAGGAACTACATTGGGCCATAGTATATTGATGCAACATCTAATAGAGAAATTTGCATCCAGTAAGTCAGTCTCATTGTATGCCACCTTTCTTGATTTAAGGTCAGCTTTTGACCTTATATCCAGAGGCTTGTGGAAAAAACTGAAAACTATGAATATAGACCAGAGGCTATTATATCTTATATGCACCCTTTATTCCAGCATATCCCTTAGAGTTAGATGTGATAGAGCTGGACAACTGGGGAGGGATGGTGGCTCAGTGGTAGAGCATCTGCTTGGGAAGCAGAAGGCCCCAGGTTCAATCCCTGGCATCTCCAAAAAAAGGGTCCAGGCAAATAGGTGTGAAAAACCTCAGCTTGAGACCCTGGAGAGCCGCTGCCAGTCTGAGAAGACAATACTGACTTTGATAGACCAAAGGTCTGATTCAGTATAAGGCAGCTTCATATGTTCAACTTTCTAATGTGGTAGCCACAGCTAGAGGAGTAAAACAAGGATGTGTTCTAGCACCTGTGTTGTTTAATTTATACATTAATAATCTGATTAGCAGCATAAATTCTGTTGACACCTCCCTGTTTTAGCAAACAGGAAAATACCAGCTTTGCTATTTGCTGATATAGTTCTTTTATCCAGAACCCCAGTGGGTCTGAAAAGAGCACTCAAGGCATTCAGCTCCTACTGTGAAGAGACACGACTAAAGATAAACCTAAAATTCTATCATTCGGCAAAAGTAGGGGGGGGGAGGTCTTGGTATATCAATGGCCATGGACTAGAACAAGTATCCTATTTTAAATATTTAGGGGTGATAATTCATTCCTTTGGCAGTAGAACTGCCCATCATTATGCTGCATCAATTGGCCAGAAAACTGCACAGGGCATTCTTAAATTTGCTCGTAACAAAGGAGGCATGTATATACCAGCAGCTTTATGGTTATTTTTGGCAAAAACATTGCCCCAGTTAATGTATGGGACAATACTTGGACCTTCCTCTTCCCATTTTGCTCCTCTAGAAAAAGTCCAGTCAAGATTCTTGAGAGCTTTATTCCAGGTTCCAAGATGTGTGTCTAATGCCAGTCTACGTCTTGAGTCAGGGTTGGTTAAAGTGGAAGATGGGGTAAGTCTAGCCTCAATTAACTTGGTTAAAACTAGAATACAACCCAAAGGGTTTGACAGCTTTAGTCCTGCAAGATAATTTTCAATCCTCTTGGGAGAGGGCCATCTACTCTAAACTACAGAATATGGGCTTCTCTTTAGAATTTGTTTTACATAGGGGTTACGATCAAGCAAGATCAATGATCAAACAAAGATTGCTTGATACAGAGCACCAAAGCGATAGCAATAGTACCCCAAATTTCCTAACTCCAGAGAAGCTAAAATATGTGGTTGCCCCAGCACCCTACCTCTCCATTTTGGAGGTTCCTAGTCAGCAGGGGGTTTTCACCTTGGCAAGATGGCAAGCCCTCCCATCTGCAGTTGTAGATGGGAGATTTTAAAAAATTCCCATGAAGGAGAGAACCTGTCTGTGTGGCACTGATGAGGTAGAATCTAGAGAACATGTACTGTTTTGTTGTCGTTTCTATCGAAGTTCGATCTAATGTAATTTCCCCTCTGCTGAATAATTACTTAGGTTCTGATGCAGATGTTTTAAGGAAGCTTTTAATGGGTGCGAATCCACAGGTCACTATTAACTGCTAAATTTTTCTCAGCAGCTTGTAGAATTCGGTGTGAAATTTAAGGTTTAGATTCTAAGTTTTAGAGCTAGATAATAGGTCCAGATTTTAAATTCTTATGTATGGATTTTAAATGTTTAGAAATATTCCTGTTATATTTAGATCAATTTTATTCTTAAATGTTTTATTGAATAGTTTTTGCTTTTGACTTGTACTGGTCATTGGCCGAATAAATGGATTGATTGCTCAGCCTGAGGGCCAGGACAAAGGGACTCCTAAAAGTCAAGTGGAAGTGCTTAATTTGGTGCCCCCCCGGGGCTGGAGCCGCCCTGAGCCTGCTTCGGCGGGGAGGGCGGGCTACAAATAAAAATTGATTGATTGATTGCCCTAGGCAACTGCCTAATTTGCCTAGCGGAAGGGCCGGCCCTGGGAAAAGGAAAAGCCAATAACCACCAAGGAGTCTTTGCCCTGAGCAAAACAATATAATTCCCCTACCCAAGAAGGAAAGTTATCCCAGGTGTTGAGTGGCAGAAAAGCCACTACCAGCAGGAAAGGATCCCTCAATTGGCAGGGCAGGGGGTTGGGCCCTTTAAAAAAAATCAGTGTTTTTTATATGATTGTACAGCCAGGTAATAATTTTGGTTTTATTTTAAGTAGGAGAGAAGCTGCTTCCAGCAGAGATAATCTTGGGAATATCTGGAAAACTAGTTTACAACTAGATTTGAGTCCAGTAACACTTGAGAGAGCAATAAAATGTTCAGGGTAGATAGATCCAAGTGGGCAGCCCAGTTGGTCTGAAGCAAGAGAACAAAGTAGGAGTTCAGTAGCACCTCTAAAACCAACAAAGTTTTTTCAATATAAGCTTTCGTATGTATGCATACTTCTTCAGACAATTGAACGGGGTACAGTGAGCAGAGCTACATATAGATGGTGGGCAGTGGTTAAGAATGCAAAGTGGTACAATGGCAAAACTGAAATTAACAAATTGAAAGAACATTTGGTTTGGATAGCATTTGTATGGGAAATCAATAAAAGGCAATAAAAGCTGTCTGTTAATTGTACTATTGCTTACAATCTGGGTTAAACAAAGGGCATGTTCAGGGTATAAGCTTTTGAGAGTCAAAGCTCCCTTTGTCAGTATCTTGAAGATGACCTGTGCTGGAAGATAAACATAGCAGTACTATCCTGGACCTTTCAACATCTTTTGCTACCATCAGTCATGGGATCTTTGTGGATTATCTTTCTGGGCTTTGTGGTTGCTTTGTGGTACACTTTGTGGTAGCTCTGGTCCTACCTGGAAGGTAGAAGCTGCTGAGGGGAGAATGCTATTCAGCCTCTTGGCCTTTGGGTTCCCCTGTGCTCTTTAATTTCTACATGAAAGTATCTGAAGTGAGAAGAGACTCACAAAAGCTCATACCCTACCCTACCACACGTTTTGTTAGTCTTTATAGTGCTTCTGGACTCTTCATAAACTTAATGCAGGCAAGATGGAAGTGCTACTGGTGAGCAGAAGGTCTAACCTGGGATTCAAAGTGGATGGAGTTCTGGCTGGCTTGGTGTCGGGGTGTGTGACCTAATATGCAAATGAGCTTATGGGCTTTTTCTACAAAAAAAAAAGTCATGGCCCCACCAATAAAGATGTCCATTTGGTGGGTACACAAGAGAGCCTTTTCCACGGTAGCCCAATTATGGAACAACTTCCTAGGGAGATGTGTCTGACCTAGGGTTGCCAACCTCCAAGTGGCACCTGGAGTTTTCCTATTACAATTGAACTTCAGATGACCAAGATCAGTTCCTCTGGAGAAAACAGCTGGTTTGGAGAGTGGATTTTATGGGGTTATATTCTGAAATCCCCAAGCTCCACCCCCCAGGTATTTCTCAACCCAGAGCTGGCAACCCTAGTCTGGTCCCTTCATTGTTGATCTTTAGAAGGCAATTGAAGACAGTTTCATCTAGGACTGCATTTTAATCTTAGCTTTTCTTATTGGGACTCCTAATTGGAGTTTTTAAACTGTTTTTTATGGGTCGTATAATTGTTTTCATAATGTTTTAAGGCAAAAGGGTAGCTAATGTTTTAATAATGAATAAATGCCTGAAAAACAGCTACTCCCTTATGAACCTACCCAACCCCCATCTTCATCTTCTGAGGCTCTGCTTCAGATGCCATGACAGGTTGCCAACGACATCCGCGTCCGTGCATCGTTTATTTACTATTTAAGGTGCGTAAAATCCACAACGGGAGCGTCGCATCATAAGAGCTCTTCTCTCTTGATTCCAAACCGCAGCTTTGGCAACGGACGTGACGTTCGAGGCCTCGGATCATTCTACCGACCGACCGCCGGGTTGAAAGACCCGCGAACGGTTTCTCTTCCGGGTTTGTTATCCCTCCCCGCCTGCTCCGCCCCTCCCTTGAATTCCTCCTGGCTTTTGTTTTTGCCCCAACAGCGTAGGCCCGCCCCTCCACATCTGGATGTTATGTAGTCCCCGCCCCCTGCCTGTCTCCCTCCCTCAGCGACGAACAAACCCGCGCCTTTCCTTGGCAATACCAAGCTGCCTGCTACGCGCGGCGGGGGAGCTGATTTCCTGAGCTTAGCCGCTTTCTACAGCGCGGTGCCTCAACATGGCAGCGGGCAGGAAGGGCGCCAACGACATCCTGACTGTCTTCGTGTACGACCGGAGGCAGGATGAGTCGGACGACAGCGAGAAAGTTCTTAACTGTCATGAGGAAAGCTATGAGCGTTTTCGCAACGCCGTGTGCCAGGTAATGGCATCCGAAGCTAAGGGGGCTTAAGAGTGGCGTCTCTTAACGGACAAACACCTCGCGATGTTCGCTTCCCCTGGCCTCGCGCACCTGCCAAACGGTGCGGAACGCCGTGGAGTTCTAGAACGCGAACTCTAGCGCCTTCTGAGGGGAGGGGGGAGCGTGAGAGAGAGAGAGAGAGTTTTCCTCCGACCTCCGGAAAGGCGCGAAGCAACGGGTGACTAGAGGGAGAGAGAAGTTAAGGTGCAACGTAGGATTCTGACGCAGCTCCTCTGGTGTAGGAAGGTGCGAGGCGCCTGCAGTTGTCACAGCGCGTAGAAAAAGACTTGCGAAGGCCTTTCTCTTCTCCCTTCTCTAAAGGGCCACTGGTGGGAAAGCCCACTGTATTTGAGGGCGTGGTGACGTTGGCGTTTAAAAGTTTAGTTTGAGGAACACTTCCTGGAAGAACTCGGTGACTTTCCCCGACCTAGCGCGTCTACCTTATTGACGTAAAGAGTGGTACTGTAGGGAGACTTCTTGCAAACGAGAGTGATAAAGTAGCTTTCCAGACAACACAGCTCAGAAGTTTTCACTACCTTACCACGAAAGTCTTTTCTCCCCCTGCTCTTGGTGCGATAGTTTGCATAGTTTTTTTAAGTGGAAAAGCATGCGAAACAGCTTTTTTTGAGTAGGAACACACCGGAACGCAGTTCCGGCTGGCTTGGTGTCAGGGGGTGTAGCTTAGTATGCAAATAGTTCCTGCTGGTGCAAAATATAAACTTAGACGTTTGTGG